>NC_052338.1:28274632-28414632 GCF_016432855.1 Salvelinus namaycush
GCACATTTGTTTTTAGTGTACATTGATTTAATAAAATCATATGTTTTCCCTCCAATACCACTTTCTATTAGTTTATAAAAAAGACCTTCGTGCCAAATTGAATCAAATGCTTTCTTGAAATCTACAAAACACGAGTAGATTTTGCCTTTGTTTTGGTTAACTTGTTTATCAATTAGAGTGTGGAGGGTGTAAATGTGGTCAGTTGTACGATAATTTTTTAGAAATCCAATCTGGCTTCTGCTCAGGACGCTGTGTTCGTCAAGGAAATGATGTAGTCTGCTATTTATAATACTGCAGAGAATTTTCCCCAAGTTGCTGTTAACGCAAATTCCTCTGTAATTATTTGGGTCAAATTTGTCTCCATTTTTATAGATTGGTGTGATCAATCCCTGATTCCAAATATCGGGGAAAATACCTGCAGTGAGGATAATGTTGAAGAGTTTGAGTATAGCCAATTTGAATTTGTGGTCTGTATATTTGATCATTTCATTTAAAATACCATCAGCACCACAGGCCTTTTTGGGTTGGAGAGTGCATAGTTTTTCCAATAATTCTTCTTCTGTAATTGGGGTATCCACAGGATTCTGATAGTCTTTGACTGCTGATTCAAGGATTTGTAATTTTTCTTGTATATCTTTTTGTTCTAGGCTCTTTGTTATATTGCTGTAGAGGTTTGCAAAGGGATTTCTTCACATCCCCATTTTGGATAGCCAATTCCTCATGATGAGGTTTGTTTAATTTATTCCAATTCTCCAATAAGTGGTTTGATTCTATGGATTCCTCAATTCCATCCAGCTGATTTCTAATGTGCTGTTCCTTTTTTGTTCTTAGGGTGTGTTTGTATTGCTTCAGTGTTTCCCCATATTGAAGGCGTATATTTTTGTTGTCTGGTTCTCTGTGTTTTTGATTAGATATATTTCTCAATGACTTTCATAGATTTTTGCAATCATTATCAAACCATTTTTCATTATCTGTTATTTCTGGTTTGCTCTTAGGCTTCTTTAAATTAGCCAAGGAGGCTAATTTGTCAAATATAAAGTTTATGTTCCAAACGGCCAAATTTACACCTTCATTGCTGAAGGAGAATGTTAAGGCTAAAAAGTTGTCCAGGAGAGATTGTATTTTTTGGCTACTAATTGCTTTTTGGTAGATGTCTGTACTGTTTGCACTCCATCTATAGGCCTGTTTAGTACCATGTAATTTATTAAGCTGTGATGCTTCATGGTTGGGTTCTGCTCTTCTCAGATACACTGTGATTTTAAAGTCCAGTTTATTGAGTGGCCCCCAAACCTCACTTCCGTAAAGAGCTATTGGTAGGATTACACTGTCAAATATTTTGGTCCAAATTCTAATTGGGATGTTGATTTTGAATAATTTCATTTTTATTGCATACAATGCTCTGCGGGCTTTTTCTTTGAGTGCATTCACTGCCATATTAAAGTTTCCCGATGCAGATATGGTCATACCAAGGTAGGTGTAATTTTTTGTGTGTTCAATTATGGTGTTGTTCAGGGTGAATTTATATTTGTGTTTCTGACATCTTTTTTTGTTGTTGGAAAATCATGATTTTAGTTTTTTTGAAATGTACTGCCAGGGCCCAATTATGGCAATATTGCTCTAGAATATTAATGTTATGTTGAAGACCTTCTTTGGTTGGTGATATAAGTACCAAGTCATTAGCATATAGCAGGTATTTCACCTCTGTGTCAAATAGTGTGAGTCCTGGGGCTGGAGAATGGTCCAACATGTCTGCTAATTCATTGATATAAATGTTGAAAAGATTTGGACTGAAACTGCAGCCTTGTCTCACACCTCAACATTGTGAAAATAATTCTGTTCTTTGGTTTTTGATTTTTATTGCACACTTGTTTTCTCTCTCTCTCTCTCTCTCTCTCTCTCTCTCTCTCTCTCTCTCTCTCTCTCTCTCTCTCTCTCTCTCTCTCTCTCTCTCTCTCTCTCTCTCTCATCTCTCTCATGTGCTATCTCTCTCTCATCTCTCTCATGTGCTATCTCTCTCTCTCTCTCTCTCTCTCTCTTTCATCTCTCTCATGTGCTCTCTCTCTCTCGCTCATCTCTCTCATGTGCTATCTCTCTCTCTCTCTCTCTCTCTCTCTCTCTCTCTCTCTCTCTCTCTCTCATCTCTCTCATGTGCTATCTCTCTCTCTTCTCTCTCATGTGCTCTCTCTCTCTCTCTCTCTCTCTCTCTCATGTGCTCTCTCTCTCTCTCCCTGTTTCTCTCTCTCTCTCTCTTGCTTTCTCTAATGAGAAAGGGTTGTCTGGGACCACGGTGCCTCCATCTGTAGTTAATGATCCAGGAAGGCCATCCATCTTAGCGTTAGCATGAGCTCTGTTAGTCAAGTTAGCGCCCAGGCTAGGTGCCAAGCAGAATGGCTGGCTGTTGGTGTGTAGCGCTAAGTGAAAATCATCCTTTTATCACAGTGGTTAGCATCTTTGCGCTCGTTAGCATGCCCCATAGACACTGAAGGAAATTATAATAAATCATAGAACAACAACTTCTGAAGATACACTTGCTAATGTACCGCAATCTCCTTCTGAAAGATAGACATAGACTACCTTCAGACACAGACTACCTTCAGAACACAGTCTACCTTCAGAACACAGTCTACCTTCAGAACACAGTCTACCTTCAGAACACAGTCTACCTTCAGACACAGTCTACCTTCAGACACAGTCTCCCTTCAGACACAGTCTACCTTCAGAACACAGCTTACCTTCAGACAGTCTACCTTCAGACACAGTCTACCTTCAGACACAGTCTACCTTCAGACACAGTCTACCTTCAGACACAGTCTACCTTCAGAACACAGCTTACCTTCAGACAGTCTACCTTCAGACACAGTCTACCTTCAGACACAGTCTACCTTCAGACACAGTCTACCTTCAGACACAGCTTACCTTCAGACACAGTCTACCTTCAGACACAGTCTACCTTCAGACACAGTCTACCTTCAGACACAGTCTACCTTCAGACACAGACTACCTTCAGAACACAGTCTACCTTCAGACACATACTACCATCAGACACAGTCTACCTTCAGACACAGTCTACCTTCAGACACAGTCTACCTTCAGACACAGTCTACCTTCAGACACAGTCTACCTTCAGACACAGACTACCTTCAGACACAGTCTACCTTCAGAACATAGACTACCTTCAGACACAGACTACCTTCAGACACAGTCTACCTTCAGACACAGTCTACCTTCAGACACAGTCTACCTTCAGACACAGTCTACCTTCAGACACAGTCTACCTTCAGACACAGTCTACCTTCAGACACAGACTACCTTCAGAACACAGTCTACCTTCAGACACATACTACCATCAGACACAGTCTACCTTCAGACACAGTCTACCTTCAGACACAGTCTACCTTCAGACACAGTCTACCTTCAGACACAGTCTACCTTCAGACACATACTACCATCAGACACAGTCTACCTTCAGACACAGTCTACCTTCAGACACAGTCTACCTTCAGACACAGTCTACCTTCAGACACATACTACCATCAGACACATACTACCATCAGACACAGTCTACCTTCAGACACAGTCTACCTTCAGACACAGTCTACCTTCAGAACATAGACTACCTTCAGACACAGTCTACCTTCAGACACATACTACCTTCAGACACAGTCTACTTTCAGACACAGCTTACCTTCAGACAGTCTACCTTCAGACACAGTCTACCTTCAGACACAGTCTACCTTCAGACACAGTCTACCTTCAGACACAGTCTACCTTCAGACACAGCTTACCTTCAGACAGTCTACCTTCAGACACAGTCTACCTTCAGACACAGCCTACCTTCAGACACAGTCTACCTTCAGACACAGTCTACCTTCAGACACAGCTTACCAAACCCTGTGGAACTATGTAGGCTGTATTGTAACTTCAGAGTTTCTTGTAAGAGTAGACACACACAAGTGACTAGCCATTTATTACCATTAATTGCCTTTCATCTACTTCCTGAAATGCTAATGAGCAGGAAGTGACTAATTCTCATTTCTTGTCTCTCGCAGGGCCCTCGTGGTTACAAGGGCATCAATGGACCAGTTGGCCAACCTGGACCCCCAGTAAGTCTCCAGGAGACTGATATTTGACATTGTGAGTTGATGGGTCTAATTGATCAATCTGATCAGAAGTGTTTGTCTCTCCTCTGTAGGGTGAGGAGGGACCTCAGGGACCACCTGGAGAGGCTGGGGAGAAAGGAGACTTAGTGAGTATTTTACCTAACAGCTATCCATCTTCTCATCAGTGTCTAACTTAATCACACGGATGATGATGATTATGATAGAAGTGTTGTTGATGATGATGATGATGTTGATGAAGATAATGATGTTTCTTACAGGGTGGTCGAGGTATCAAGGGCCCACAAGGAGCTGTTGGCAAGAAGGGAGAGAATGTGAGTGAACAAACTAACTTCACACTTGTATTTCACACTATGGTCTGTTATCTTCTATTACTACAATATAACACAGTCTACTGTTCACACTATGGTCTGGTATCTGCTATTACTACGATATAACACAGTCTACTGTTCACACTATGGTCTGGTATCTGCTATTACTACAATATAACACAGTCTACTGTTCACACTATGGTCTGGTATCTGCTATTACTACGATATAACACAGTCTACTGTTCACACTATGGTCTGGTATCTGCTATTACTACGATATAACACAGTCTACTGTTCACACTATGGTCTGGTATCTGCTATTACTACGATATAACACAGTCTACTGTTCACACTATGGTCTGGTATCTGCTATTACTACAATATAACACAGTCTACTGTTCACACTATGGTCTGGTATCTGCTATTACTACAATATAACACAGTCTACTGTTCACACTATGGTCTGGTATCTGATATTACTACAATATAACACACATATCTACTGTGTAGTAATACCAGTGTTGGAGATATGGTCAGCCATACAGTATCATGTTAACTCATGTCTGGTGTTTCAGGGTCTGCCTGGTATCGACGGAAAGGATGGCACTCCTGGCATCCCTGGAATCAAGGTAAGGCCTGGCGTATATTTCATCTATGCACCTGTCCCTGGATCCTACCTGGATTAATGGTGATGATGGTGTTGATGATAGTGAGGATGATGATGATGAGAATAATGCTGTTTATCATAGTGATGATAGTGATGATAGTGATGATGAAAGTGGTGTTGATGATAGTGAGGATGATGATGATGAGAATAATGCTGTTTATCATAGTGATGATAGTGATGATGATAGTGGTGTTGATGATAGTGAGGATGATGATGATGATGATAATGCTGTTTATCATAGTGATGATAGTGATGATGATAGTGGTGTTGATGATGATGATGATAATGATGTTGATTATGATGCTAATGATGTTGATGATGATGATAATGATGATGGTGGTGTTAATGATAATGATGATAGTGATGATGATGATGATGATGATGATGTTGATGATGATGATAATGATGACGGTGGTGTTAATGATACTGATAATGGTGATGATGATAGTGGTGATGATGATGATGATGATGCTGATAGTGGTGATGATGATGATGATGATGATGCTGTTGATGCTAGTGATGGTAATCATGATGATGATAATGATGATGGTGGTGTTAATGATAATGATGATAGTGATGATGATGATAGTGGTGATAGTGATGATGATGATGATGATGATGGTGGTGTTGATGATAGCTATGATGATAGTGATGATAATGATGATGGTGGTGTTAATGATAATGATGGTAGTGATGATGATGATAGAGGTGATAGTGATGATGATGATGGTGGTGTTGATGATAGTGATGATAATGATGAGTCTCTTCTTCTTCCTTTCTCTGCAGGGTGCCCCAGGGCATGCTGGGAAGCCTGGTGGTCCTGGTCACCAGGGAACAGCAGTTAGTAAAACATTTAGTATCAACTGTGTGTGTGTGTGTGTGTGTGTGTGTGTGTGTGTGTGTGTGTGTGTGTGTGTGTGTGTGTGTGTGTGTGTGTGCATTGCTGTGTGTTTGTGATAGAAAGAGAGAGAGACCACCATCTAATATCCACTATAATTATCCCATCATTATTTATGATTATGTGAGAGAGAGAGAGAGAGAGAGAGAGAGAGAGAGAGAGAGAGAGAGAGAGAGAGAGAGAGAGAGAGAGATTAACCTCAGTTAGTCCATGTAAGCAACCTCTAAACCCTCATTGTCACCCAGAACATGCAAAGGGTGAGTCTTCTCACCACCATAAATCACCCTCCACCTGCACAGAACCCCAAAAAACAGAAAGAACAACGTTTTGCTGTGAATTATGTGTGTGTGTGTGTGTCCAGTGTGTGTGTGTGTTTTCTGGGCAAGTGTCCAGCTTGACCCTTAGACTCAAGCCATTTTGGAATTTAAACAACCTTGAAATTGCTGCTTCTCTACACCAGTGGGCGAATCCTCATAACAAGTGTGTGTGTGTCTGTGTGGTGTCTGTGTGGTGTGTGTGTCTGTGTGGTGTGTGTGTGTGCATGTGTGTGTGTGTGAGAGAGAGAGAGAGAGAGAGAAAGGTAATGAGAGTGGGATTTCAATGATACACACTATCAAACTGTGACATTAACACAGCCACACTTTTAACACTGGCACTTTGTTTATCACTTACTCAGCCACACACACGCACACGAACACACACACACACACACACACACACACACACACACACACACACACACACACACACACACACACACACACACACACACACACACACACACACACACACACACACACACACACACACACACACACACACACACACACACACACACACACACACACACACACACACACACACACACACACACACACACAGCAGTGACTCTTACCTTTGTACCACATTGTCCATTGTCTCCAGGCAGACCAGGTGCTCCCTGTGAACGCAGATCAGTGAGATAACGAGGCTGTATACTCACAACACAGCTAGCTACATGTACATGAAAACCTTTAAGACAGTCACCTGTAAAGTAGAAACATAGAATAAGGGGTCACTTAGAAGTCCTTTATTTGACCTTTGACCTACTCTTTGGCCTTGTCTCACTCATAGGGTTTGCCTGGCAGCCCCGGAACCAAGGGTGGACCTGGAGGCAAGGTAAGGCTGTGACCGTCTCCCCCCTGTTTTTTTGTCCTACTGCTTCAGCACAATAATACAGAACAATACAAACTAAAACACAAACTAAGACAAAGGAAGCTACTCCCTCAACTGATAACGGCAGGTAGCCTAGCAGTTAGAGGGCGGCAGGTAGCCTAGTGGTTAGAGCGTTGGACTTGTAACCGAAAGGTTGCAAGATTGAATCCCTGAGCTGACAAGGTAAAAATCTGTCATTCTGCCCCTGAACAAGGCAGTTAACCCACTGTTCCTAGGCCGTCATTGAAAAAAAATGTTTGTTCTTAATTGACTTGCCTAGTCACTAGTTATGTGGGAAGGTAGTGTCCTACCTTGTCAACAGCCAGTGAAAGTGCAGGGTGCCAAATTCAAAACAACAGAAATCCCATAATTCAAATTCCTCAAACATACAAGTATTTTACACCATTTTTGAAGATACAGTTGTTGTAAATCCAGCCACAGTGTCCGATTTCAAAAAGTCCAAATCTACTAATTATATGCATATTCTATCTTTTATGGTTGAGTAGCAGGCAGTTTAATTTGGGCACGCTTTTCATCCAAAATTCCGAATGCTGCACCCTACCCTAGTGAAGGTAAATAAAGGTTAAAAAAATACAACTTCATGTTCTGTTTCCTTTCAGGGAGAGCCTGGTCCCAGAGGTCATGTTGGAATGTCTGGTGCCCCAGGACCTCAGGTAGGCCACCTGCCCATATGTAGTGTATGTTTGTTTTCCACACACCAGACTACAGATTGTTATTGTGACTGTTGTTAAACTTCTCTCTCTCTCTCAATTCAATTCAAGGGGCTTTATTGGCATGGGAAACATATGTTAACATTGTCAAAGCAACTGAAGTAGATAATAAACACAAGTGAAATAAACAATAAAAATGAACGGTAAACTTTAGACTCACAGAAGTTCCAAAAGAATAAAGACATTTCAAATGTCATATTATGTATATATACAGTGTTGTAACGATGTGTAAATGGTTAGAGTACAAAAGTGAAAATAATAAGCATAAATATGGGTTGTATTAACAATGGTTTTTGTTCTTCACTGGTTGCTCTTTTCTTGTGGCAACAGGTCAAAACTCTTGCTGCTGTGATGGCACACTGTGGTATTTCACCCAGTTGATATGGGAGTTTATCAAAATTGCGTTTGTTTTCAATTCAAAACAAATCAAAGTTTATTTGTCACGTGTGCCGAATACAACAGGTGTAGTAGACCTTAGAGTGAAATGCTTACTTACAGGCTCTAACCAATAGTGCAAAAAAGTATTAGGTGAACAATAGGTAAGTAAAGAAATAAAACAACAGTAAAAAGACAGGCTAAATACAGTAGCGAGGCTATAAATGTAGCGAGGCTACATACAGACACCGGTTAGTCAGGCTGATTGAGGTAGTATGTGTACATGTTGATATGGTTAAAGTGACTATGCATATATGATGAACAGAGAGTAGCAGTAACGTAAAAAGAGGGGTTGGCGGGTTGTGGGACACAATGCAGATAGCCTGGTTAGCCAATGTGCGGGAGCATTGGTTGGTCGGCCCAATTGAGGTAGTATGTACATGAATGTATAGTTAAAGTGTCTATGCATATATGATAAACAGAGAGTAGCAGCAGCGTAAAAAGAGGGGTTGGGGGGGGCCACAACGCAAATTGTCCGGGTAGCCATTTAATTACCTGTTCAGGAGTCTTATGGCTTGGGGGTAAAAACTGTTGAGAAGCCTTTTTGTCCTAGACTTGGCACTCCAGTACTGCTTGCCATGCGGTAGAAGAGAGAACAGTCTATGACTGGGGTGGCTGGGGTCTTTGACAATTTTTAGCGCTTTCCTCTGACACCACCTGGTGTAGAGGTCCTGGATGGCAGGCAGCTTAGTCCCAGTGATGTACTGGGCCGTACGCACTACCCTCTATAGTGCCTTGCGGTCAGAGGCCGAGCAATTGCCGTACCAGGCAGTGATGCAACCAGTCAGGATGCTCTCGATGTTGCAGCTGTAGAACGTTTTGAGAATCTTTTTAGTTTCCTGAGGGGGAATAGGTTTTGTCGTGCCTTCTTCACAACTGTCTTGGTGTGTTTGGACCGTTCTAGTTTGTTGTTGATGTAGACACCAAGGAACTTGAAGCTCTCAACCTGCTCCATCGCAGCCCCGTCGATGAGAATGGGGGCATACTCGGTCCTCCTTTTCCTGTAGTCCACAATCATCTCCTCTGTCTTGGTTACGTTGAGGGATAGGTTGTTATTCTGGCACCACCCGGCCAGGTCTCTGACCTCCTCCCTATAGGCTGTCTCGTCGTAGTCGGTGATCACTGTTGTGTCGTCTGCAAACTTAATGATGGTGTTGGAGTCATGCCTGGCCATGCAGTCGTTGGTGAACAGGGAGTACAAGAGGGGACTGAGCACGCACCCCTGGGGAGCTCCAGTGTTGAGGATCAGCATGGCAGATGTGTTGCTTTGTGGATCTGTGTAATCTGAGGGAAATATGTGTCTCTAATATGGTCATATATTTGGCAGGTTAGGAAGTCCAGCTCATTTTCCACTGCATTTTGTGGGCAGTGTGCACATAGCCTGTCTTCTCTTGAGAGCCAGGTCTGCCCCCCGCGGCCTTTCTCAATAGCAAGGCTATGCTCACTGAGTCTGTACATAGTCAAAGCTTTCCTTAACTTTGGGTCAGTCACTGTGGTCAGGTATTCTGCCACTGTGTTCTCTCTGTTTAGGGTAAAATAGCATTCTAATTTGATCTGTTTTTGGGGGGGGAATTCTTTCCAATGTGTCAAGTAATTATCTCTTTGTTTTCTCATGATTTGGTTGGGTCTAATTGTGTTGTTGTCCTGGGGCTCTGTGGGGTGTGTTTGTGAACAGAGCCCCAGGACCAGCTTGCTTAAGGGACTGTTCTCCAGATTCATCTCTCTGTAGGTGATGGCTTTGTTATGGAAGGTTTGGGAATCGCTTCCTTTTAGGTGGGTATAGATTTTACAGCTCTTTTCTGGATTTTGATAATTAGTGGGTATCGGCCTAATTCTGCTCTGCATGCATTATTTGGTGTTTTACGTTGTACACGGAGGATGTGCTTGCAGAATCTGCATGCAGACTCTCAATTTGGTGTTTGTCCATTTTGTGAATTCTTGGTTGTTGAGCAGACCCCAGACCTCACAACCATAAAGGGCAATGGGTTCTATAACTAATTCAAGTATTTTTAGCCAGATCCTAATTGGTATGTCGAATTTTATGTTCCTTTTGATGGCATAGAAGGCCCTTCAATCTTTGTTTCTCAGATCGTTCACAGCTTTGTGAAAGTTACCCGTGGCGCTGATGTTTAGCCCAAGGTATGTATAGTTTTTTGTGTGCTCTAGGGCAATAGTGTCTAGATGGAATTTGTATTTGTGGTCCTGGCGACTGGACCTTTTTTGTAACACCATTATTTTGGTCTTACTGAGATTTACTGTCAGGGCCCAGGTCTGTCAGGGCCCAGGTCTGTCAGGGCCCAGGTCTGGCAGAATCTGTGCAGAATATCTAGGTGCTGCTGTAGGCTCTCCTTGGTTGGTGACAGAAGCACCAGATCATCAGCTAACTGTAGACATTTGACTTCAGATTCTTGTAGGGTGAGGCCGGGTACTGCAGACTGTTCTAGTTCGCCAATTCGTTGATATATGTGTTGAAGAGTGTGGGGCTAAAGCTGCATCCCTGTCTCACCCCACGGCCCTGTCTCACCCCACGGCCCTGTGGGAAGAAATGTGTGTTTTTTTTGCCAATTTAAACCGCAGACTTTTTTGTGTACATGGATTTTATAATGTTGTTTGTTTTTCCCCCAACACCACTTTCCATCAATTTGTATAGCAGACCCACATGCCAAATTGAGTCAAAGGCTTTTTTGAAGTCAACAAAGCATGAGAAGACTTTGTTTTGTTTTGTTTGTTTGTCAATTAGGGTGTGCAGGGTAAATATGTGATCTGTCATACGATAATTTGGTAAAAAGCCAATTTGACATTTGCTCAGTACATTGTTTTCACTGAGGAAATGTACAAGTCTGCTGTTAATGATAATGCAGAGGATTTTCCCAAGGTTTCTGTTGACACATCCCACGGTTGTTATTGGGGTCTCTCTCTCTTTCTCTCTCAGGGTGAGCCTGGTCTTCCTGGTGAAGCTGGTATGGAGGGCGTTCCTGGACCTAAGGTATCTTCTCCCATCACTATAACAAGTCCCCATAGCTATAACAAGTCATCATCACTATAACAAGTGCTATGGAGTTTTTGAATCCATCAAAAACACTACATTTCTAAATAAAAGGTCATTCAGAGTTTCACATCCTCTCATTCTCACCCACCCCCTCTGTCTCTCTCTCTCTCCCCCTCTCTCCCCCCACTCTCTCTCTCTCCCCCTCTCTATCTCTCTATCTCTCCCCCTCTCTCTCCCCCTCTCTCTCTCTCTCTCTCTCTCTCTCTCTCTCTCTCTCTCTCTCTCTCTCTCTCTCTCTCTCTCTCTCTCTCTCTCTCTCTCTCTCTCTCTCTCTCTCTCTCTCTCTCTCTCTCTCTCTCTCTCTCTCTCTCTCTCTCTCTCTCTCTCTCTCTCTCTCTCTCTCTCTCTCTCTCTCTCTCTCTCTCTCTCTCTCTCTCTCTCTCTCTCTCTCTCTCTCTCTCTCTCTCTCTCTCTCTCTCTCTGTCTCTCTCGTTCTCTCTCCCTCAGGGTGACAGAGGCCAGAGGGGAGCTGTAGGGCCACAGGGTATTGTTGGCAAGGCTGTAAGTCACTTCTGCACATCTCAGCAGAAACATGTACTTTTGGCTAAATCTGTGGTTCTCTAACTTCGGTTCCTGACAGGAGATCACTTTTAAAATAGCAAGTAAACACACATCTAGCCAGGACAATAATCTAAGTGTTGTTGTGTGTCTGCAGGGCAACAAGGGTATGAGAGGGCCTATGGGCGTCCCAGGGGCTCAAGGCATCTCAGGAACCAAGGGAGACAAGGTGTGTGTGTGCGCGTGTGTGTGTCTGTGTGAAAAATACCCTTAATCTTTGTGTGTACCTGTGAGTAAAATATATGTGTGTGCTCTTGCATCTGTGAGTTTACGGATGTGTCTGTATCGAGACATATTGTTTGTGTGTGTCCGTGCGAGTGCATGTGTGTGTCTGTGCCAGTGCATGTGTGTGTCCGTGCCAGTGCATGTGTGTGTCCGTGCCAGTGCATGTGTGTGTCCGTGCGAGTGCATGTGTGTGTCCGTGCGAGTGCATGTGTGTGTCCGTGCGAGTGCATGTGTGTGTCCGTGCGAGTGCATGTGTGTGTCCGTGCGAGTGCATGTGTGTGTCCGTGCGAGTGCATGTGTGTGTCCGTGCGAGTGCATGTGTGTGTTCGTTTTAATGTTGAACGTCGAAGCCACAAGGAGGATGCATTCCTGTCGATATCATACACATGTGATCATGCAGTTACCCAAATGGCCTGTTGGTGGCAGTGCTGACTCACAAATCCTCCAGCCTCATAAAGATGCTGCCGTTGTCCCACACAGAGCCGTAGCAATATAAATGATAGTACTAGTCGTCATCTCCCATGTCTTTAGATGAAACTACATCTTTCTTACTGTGTCTCCTGCAGTCCTTAGCTGGATCAATAGATTGGCCTTGCTCTTTATTATAATGTATTATGTATTTGACTGTATTTACTGTGTGACTCATTTTTCTTTACACAGGGATTCCAAGGAAAAGTTGGGGCGAAGGGAGACTTTGTGAGTAGCAGTAAGCCTGTGATTTAAACCAATGCCATAGCCGCATAATGAAGTATCCAAAATTACTCCTGTATGATGCAATTGGAATAGGCTTTGTAATAGCAATTTGTAATAATACAAATCTTTGTAATAGCCGATGATCAATAGATTTTTTTTTCTCACTCTCTCGTCTTTCAGGGTGATCCTGGTGTAGAAGGCTTGGCTGGGGAGAAAGGAGAGAAGGTGAGTGGCTTTATCAGGATGGGACGGGGGAGAAAAGGCATCATAAAGGGGGATGCCACATTCTGGAAGAGGAAGGGTTGAGTCTAAGGGGAAACTTCTACCTTCCTAACTGTATTACACAGTTAGGATTTCAGACTGACCTTTCTGTCTGTCTGTCTGTCTGTCTGTCTGTCTGTCTGTCTGTCTGTCTGTCTGTCTGTCTGTCTGTCTGTCTGTCTGTCTGTCTGTCTGTCTGTCTGTCTGTCTGTCTGTCTGTCTGTCTGTCTGTCTGTCTGTCTGTCTGTCTGTCTGTCTGTCTGTCTGTCTGTCTGTCTGTCTGTCTCCGGCAGGGTTTGGGTGGTGAGCCTGGACCCAAAGGACAGGTAAGAACATCACTGGGGTTACTCCCAATCGCACTTCATTCATAGTAGATGGAAGCTAGTCGAAGCTAGTTGAAGCTAGTCAAAGCTAGTCGAAGATAGTCAAAACGAATCGAAGCTGGTTGAAGCTAGTCAAAGCTAATATAAGCAACTTGAAACTAGCTGAATCTATTCAAAGCTAGTGGAAGCCTGTTGAAGATAGTCAAATCTAGTAAATGCTAGTTGAAGCTAGTTAAAGCTAGTTGAGGCTAGTCGAAGCTAGTTGATGCTATTTGAAGCTAGTCAATGCTAGTAGAAGATAGTTGAAGCTAGTCTAAGCTATTTGAAACTAGTAGAATTTAGTTGAACCTACTCTAAGGTAGTTGAAGCTAGTTAATGCTAATCTATCAAACAGTGGTGTCACTTTGGGTCTCATCTGCCACTCTTTCCTCCACAGCAAGGAGTGAGGGGAGAGACAGGGTTCAATGGCCCCACAGGAGACTCAGGCAAACCAGGAGACCAGGGACCAGGAGGACTGCCTGGGCCTCGCGGCCTCAATGGGGAGAGAGGAGTACCAGGCATGCCAGGCATTGTGGGGGCAGCAGTGAGTCCTAAACAGCTTTGACATAACAACACAGATTAGTGAGATAGTCGTATAATTACCCTCAATAGAGAATGCTAGTGACTAACTGACTGATTGCTTGATGACTGGTTGGTTTTTTCTTTCCTCTCCTCTACATTCCTTTCCTCCATCTTACATCTACTATCCTACCATCCATCTTTCCCTCTCTCTCCCTCTCCTTGCTCCTCTACAGGGACGGGATGCATCAGACCAGCACATCATTGAGGTGGTTCTGAAGATGCTGCAAGGTAAGAGGTCACAACATTATAAATCTACTGAGTCTACTGTATCCAGGTAAAACATTGACTGTATACGTACTATAGCTAATATACATCCTCTATCCTCCTCATCCAGAGCGTCTGGCGGCTGTAGCGGTGAGCGCTAAGCGTGTCGTACTGGGTGGAGCCGGTGTCATGGGTCCCCCTGGTCCTCCTGGACCCCCAGGAGCTCCCGGTGCTCAGGGCCCACACGGCCTCACCGGCGCCCGCGGCATCCCTGGCATGTTTGGAGCCTCCGGACAGATCGGCAACACCGGACTGAAAGGTAGAAACTGAACTGACTTTCCAGATAAAAAGTGACACTGATCACTCAAAGAGTAATACAACAGATTAATACCACTGGCCCCTCTCCATCCCTCCATCCCTCCATCTTTGTCTCTTTCAGGAAAGAGAGGAGCGAAGGGAGACAGAGGATATCCTGGTAAACCACATGCTGGCCAGCCAGGACCCCCGGGGATACCAGGTGAGACCCCAGGAGCACCACACACACACACACACACACACACACACACACACACACACACACACACACACACACACACACACACACACACACACACGCACACGCACACGCACACGCACACGCACACACACAATACACACACTCAGCCGTGACCGTCCTGTACACACCTATCCAGTTGCTGTAAAGGTGTGCAGGTGGAGGTGCATGAGCGTACCGATAAGACGCATGGGGTGTGAGTAGCTCTATTTCGTACCGACAAAACTGTGGTTATACAGTATGTAGAGACTGTGGTTATACAGTATGTAGAAACTGTGGTTATACAGTATGTAGAAGCTGTGTTTATACAGTATGTACAGAATGGTTATACAGTATGCAGAAGCTGTGGTCATACAGTATGTAGAAACTGTGGTTATACAGTATGTAGAGACTGGTTAAACAGTATGTAGAAACTGTGGTTATACAGTATGTAGAATCCAGAGAACAAAGCTTAAATTAAGCCTCTTAAAATTGCTTAATCAATATATCCCCAGCAACTGTAAGAGAGTGAGCAGTCAGTTATGTACGACAGCGAACCAATCAGTTGGTAAAGCGGCTCGGCTGCACAAATCCAACAAGCCATGGCTTCCCCCAGAGGAAAAGATCAGGAGCAACTTGGAGACGCAAACAAGAGTAATTAACACCGAAAGGATTTCCAGGAAAACAAAGCTAAAATACTCTCAAGGCTCACCAAAACAAACAAACTGCTACAATCTGTTTTTTAAAAAGTAGATTCGCTCGAAAGAAAGTAGAGGCTATTGTGTCAGACATGCATATACAAGGTGTGCGCATGAACGAACAAGACAACAACATTTGCCATTTGAAAACTAGAAGTTGAATTGGACCAGCAAGAAAACAGAATGAGATGGAACAACATGAGAATATTGAATACAGGAACAGGTATGGAAGAAAATGCAAAGGATGGAATGAATCAGTGCCAACGAAGCCCTAAACAAGCTGCAAGAAACCTTTCCAGTTGGAGGAGGAGACCCCAATGCACTGAGGACAAAGCATGACAAATATATAATCGCAGTGATGCCTAAGACCAGCTTATCGTAAATTGAGACAATATTCTTTCCCTCTCCCCCCAATGCAATCTATACTCTACTTTCCCCAAGTAACTGTTCTTCTCTGTGAAGTAACGATAGAAGTAGCCAATGCCAATTGGCTACATGGAAACTGAAAGACAGTACAAAGGGGGAAATATAGCATGTACTGTATGTCAATCACTGTTTTATGGATGTGTGGGTGTGGAAAAAATACCCAATTGTCATACTTGAGTAAAAGTAAAGATACCTTAACAGAAAATGACTCAAGTAAAAGTGAAAGTCACCCAGTAAAATACTACTTGAGTAAAAGTCTAAAAGTATTTGGTTTTAAATATACTTAAGTATCACAAGTAAATGTAATTGCTAAAATATACTTAAGTATCAATTGTAAAAGTAAAAGTATAAATAATTTCAAATTCCTTATATTAAGCAAACCAGATGGCACCAGTTTTGTGTTTTATTCATTTACGGATAGCCAGGGGCACATTCCAACACTCAGCCATAATTTTAAAACAAATAATTTGTGTTTAGTAAGTCCGCCAGATCAGAGTCAGTAAAATGCTCTAAAATGAATAACAGTTCCGGCGATGCTCTCCATCCAACCTGACAGACCTTGAGAGGATCTGCAGAGAACAATGGGAGAAACTCCCCAAATACAGGTGTGCCAAGCTTGTAGCATCATACCCAAGAAGCTTCAAGGCTGTAATCGCTGCCAAAGGTGCTTCAACAAAGTACTGAGTAAAGGGTTAGAATACTTATGTAAATGTTATATTTCAGATTTTGTTTCATGTTTTTTTGCAAAATTTCCTGAAAACCTGTTTTTTCTTTGTCATTATGGGGTATTGTGTGTAGATTAACGAGGGGGAAATGATTTAATCCATTTTAGAATAAGGCTGTAACGTAACAAAATGTGAAAAAAGTCAAGAGGTCTGAATTCTTTCTGAATGCACTGTATCAAACCCAGACAGGAACTATTATTTTAGCAGGTGACCTGAATCAAGCATTCAGCCAATTAGACAGGCATAGCAATTAAAAACAAATGGAAATTCAAGGAACCTCCAAAGAGGCTGAATATTTTCATTACTACAAATATTTTACAGGCACCTGGAGATTATTATCCCCAACTACAAAAGACTATTCTTTTCTTCCTCAACGTTTGAAAAGCTCTTCAAGTTTTTTATTCCAAAAATGCTCACAACAATATACTGGGTTCTAAAATCCATGATACAGTGATATCGGATCATTCTCCTGTATCATGCTTAATTACACCAACAGAAAATGCACTTATAGTGAGAGAATAATTATGGTCAATGAACAGAGCGCATCTTTAAGTCCCGAAATGTATTAAATACGTTAAAAAAAAACTTTACCATAACAAATGTAGACATACAGCACAGAGAAAAGCCGTCCCCCGACATCATTTGGAATGCTTTTAAGGAGTACTTTAGGGGAACGATAATCTCATACTCTGCAGAAATTCAATCTGAGTTAGAAAAGAAAATCTAAGAAAAATGAATTACTATCTTAGAAAAAGCCAATAAAAAAAATCTTTACTAGGTAAAAAAGAAAATGACATTTCTGAACTTAAGCAGGAATATAATATTTTACTTTTGAAGAGCCAACAACTACAGGTTAAACTCAAATAAAGCATACTATTGCATAAAGCATGAATTGAAATCACACAAAAATATATATTAGACACTGTTAAACCATTCGGGCGGAGAAATGCACCAGGGAAGAACAGCTTTCACATAGAATTGTATTTTATATTCTGGGACAAAGTGGTGCCCCAATTTATTCCAATGACACCAAACGTCACTCAATGCTATGCTTCCGAGTTCCATCTATCAAACTTTTATTTCAGTCATATTAAACCAGGAAAATCTGGAGAGTCCCCTGCAGATTACAGACCCATACATTTTATAAAGTGAGACAATAAAATAATAACAAAACTCAAAAGCATCAAAATGGCAAAAATCTTACCAGACTTGATACATATTAATCAAACAGGGTTTATTAAAAATAGACACAAACAAACACAATAACATGTTTCAGAATAATACAAAACACACAAAAAAGATGTTGATTTGTCAATAATGGCTGTTGATGATGAAAAGGCTGTTGACCGTCTTGAGCGGCCCTTTCTATGTAGACCTTTGGAAGCATTAAACTTTCCAGCTAAAATAATACATTTAATACAAATATTATATAAAAGTCATTAAGCTAAAATATGCACAAATAATACATTACCTGATGAAATTGCTTTAAAAAGGGGCACAGGACAGGGATGTCCTATCTCCCCCTCCTGTTTTCACTGGCAATTGAACTACTGTCAGAAAGAATTAGACAGCACACAAACGTAACAGGTATTGATAAACATTAATATAAATTAAACTGATTTGACGATGATCTCCTGATATACTGTACCTGACTAATATTGAAACTCAATGCTGCCCTTGTTAAAAACATTTTGGGTATAGTCTAAAGTCCGAGGATATAAAATGAAAGTGGAAAAAACTGAAATAATGGCAAAAATAAATATAATAACTCATGATCTACAGCAATCCTTTAAGTGGACCAAAAAAATATAAAATACTTAATAAGTGACAAAAAACAACAAATATATAAAGATAACTTTATCCCATTACTCAACAAAATTAATGCACATCTAATTAATATGAACATTCTCCCATTAATCTTATGGGTAGAATAGTTTTTATATTCAATTTCGGTAATATCAATTACCCCATTAAAGACATTCTTTAAAAAAGTATTCTCGGACATAACATAACAGACTTCATATGGGAAAATAAAACTCGTAGAATAAATAGGAAAGTTTTAACCTTCCAGACATGGAATTGTATCAACTCGCCACCCAAGGCTTTTACTTGTGACATATAGTTAAATGCACTAAACTGGAACAATGGGTACATAATGAAGATGTGCATGCTCATCCCTAGAATCTTTTCACGTGTTTGTTTTCAAAGGATGGAGCTAAGAACATTAACAACTTCATAGTAAAGAACATTATAATAACATTAAAGAAAATTAAATGAATTCTACAATAACCAAAATATCTACCTAAAAACACACCCCTATGGAACAATCCTTCGATAGCTTCACCGATAAATTGGCCAACATGGAAAACCAAAGGCATAGAAACTGTAAATGACAAAAATACAATTATTTCAATGACAGAATGAAAAACTGTTTTGTACTGATTAATGTAGACATTTTCAAATACTATATTGGGCTCCCAAGTGGCGCATTGGTCTAAGGCACTGCATGTCAGTGCTAGAGGCATCACTACAGACCTTGGTTCAATCCTGGGCTGTAGCACAACCGGCGGTGATCAGTAGTCCCATAGGGTCGCGCACAGTTGTCCGGGTTAGGCCGTCATTGTAAAATAAGAATTTGTTCTTAACTGACTTGTCTATTTAAATGAATGTTAGATTTAAAAAAAATACAACTTAAAAGTTTTATATGACAAAATATCGACCTGAACACTTTTGGACATCAGAGAAATGTTGAGGTAATCCTGTTTGAGTCAGAAACAGATGCTCATATGATAGGTAAGATATACAACACCTTGCAGAGAGTCTATCACAGTGACAATCTGTTAGAAAAAAATATAAACTATTGGAACCAAGGCTTAAAAATAATGGATATTGGCACAAGATGGAGGCAGTGTTGGAACATAATGAACACAATTACAGTTAACAAAACTGTACTCTTAATCCAGTATAAACAAATCTAAATGTATAGAATTTATTATACAAAAAACAAAAATTAACAAATTCTACACTACAACTGCAGAGTCGTGTCTTTAGTGTAAAACTAACAATGAGTCAATAATTCATGCCTTCTGGGAGTGCTATAAAGTCCAAAAGTTCTGGGCAGAGTTAAAAAGCTGCGCTGGCAGTCTGAAGTTTTACAATGTACATTTACTTTTAATACAACTATCTGCATATTTCATGACATGGCATGCTTTATTATTTAAATATTGAAAAGACATCTGGCTACAGACAGAAACATTTGAGGTAATATGGGGCAGAGTCTAACAAGCATTAGAAACAGCAATGGGTGTTGATACGGTGGGAACATGTGGGTCTGAGCAAATGTGATATCATTATGTTTGTGGAAATGTATGTATGTAATTGTTAAATTGTCTATTGTTTTTGTCTATGTATGTTTTAGTTTATTGTACAAAATAATAAAAAAAAATATAACAATAAAAAGTGTATCAACTTACCTCAGGAAGTCATGGTGTCAAAGTAAAACTTTAAAACCCTTCCTCCTCAGGTCCCCCTGGTATTGACGGAGTGGCTCGAAATGGTAAGCCTGGTGAGCGAGGCCCCCAGGGCTCGGCAGGAGAGGCTGGTCGTCCTGGTAAGGCGGGCCCCACTGGTCTTCCAGGGTTCTGTGAGGCTGCAGCCTGCCTAGCTGCCTCGGCCTACACCTCCCCCAGACTACAGGACTCCGCCAGGGTCAAGGGCCCAGGAGTCTAACCTGAGACCTCTCCATCAAGAGCCCCACAACACCAGGGAGAAAGAGAGAGACAGAAGAGAGAGAAGAAGGGATAGAGAGAGAGAACTCTTCTTTATTGGATACCAACGAGAGCGAGGAGTGGGGGCAATACAATCATGACTGACATTGCCCCTCTGACCTCTAAACTGACGACTTTCAGTTTAACTGTTTGGAGACTGTTTGCAACATACACCATGCCCATCTACTTTAAATCACCCTGAGGACAGCCACTCACAGCCAATAACACCCCTCTGAATTTCCAGTCTCTGGTTCGGGATTGGCTGATGTCAATGTCAGTCACGTCCAACTGCCTCACCCCCAACCACAGAGGGAAAGAGAATGATGCCGCGTTCAAAACAACTGGGTGCTCAGAACTCTGAAATCTCTGACTTCCGACTTCAGTGCGTTCAAGACATCTGGGAACTCAGAAAAAAAAACGAGCTCCGACTGGAAAAAATTGTTTTGAACGGTCATCCAACTCGGAATTCCAACTCGGAATTCTCAGGCCTCTTTCTAGAGCTTCAACTTTCCAACCTGAAGATCACTGACGTCATGATTTTTTTTCGGGTTCCCAGTTGTCTTGAACGCATCATGGGAGAAACGTAGTGACATCAGAATCATATCCAGTGACGTCATTGATAATGTCATCGGTAGTAGCCGTAGCCCCTGGACTGGGAGGACTAGAGATAGACTTTGTGTCTAATGATTGGTGCTTTTTTATTTTATATATCGTGGTCACTTTAAATGCTATTGTTTAATACCTGAAATTTGAATTTTTAAATATGTTTTGAAGCAGAAAAGGCAAGCATATGACCCACTCCACCCACCACCAAACAACAAGTGGCTTACAAGTGTACACAAAAGTACCAATAAAAGATTAGGAACAAAATCCACACTCCATACTGTAAGATGTATTGCTAAACTCCTCGCCTGTATGCTTGAGTGAAATAATGAAACCCCTTTTTTATCTCACATGTACATTGCCGCCCCTTTCTACCTTTGCCTCATTTTAGAAAACATTTTTTCTTTAGCCTTGATCTCTTCCTCTAGTTGACTGGCAACAGCACATCCTGATGGGCACTCCCATCTATTTCCCATAATTCAGTGCTGTACAACCTTGTAAATGTTTGTTGATTTTACGTAGAGAAAAAAGAGGATGGGTTAGAATATGATCCAACCAAAACAACCCCTGTATTAATGAACCTAATCAGCAATAAAGTTCAAAAGTTGAAATGACTGCTTTTCCAAACAGATCAGATACAGTAATCAATCTTTCTATGTCACTGTCAACTACAGGGTCAATCAATGTCAACATTCTAACAACTAGGACATATTATTTTCATTAACACAAACTATCTATTTATTGTTCTTTATATGATTCATCTGTAAAGACATTTAATTTCTTTTTTCCCTGGTTGTTCAGGTCAACCAATTCCAAAACAATAAAAAAGAAAGTTTTGTAAAACCTGAATGTTCTTCCCTACCATGTGGGGACCGTTGGATCTCTGAATAGAAACAATTATTGTACTAAAATGACATGGTCATTATTCCAGTGGGTTTAGAGACGGTTTAACGGGAAGAGTCTAGACTTTCTCTGTCTTCTTGCCACACTCCAGTCCAGTCAGTGCTAGTAAGTTGGTTGCCAACTGTTTTCCAAGAAAATGCAAAAAGTTAAGTGTTGAGGTGCATGTAGTCTGCCTAGACTAGAAAATAATGACATACCCCACATTATCCCAGTGGTAGGTATTCTGTTATAAGGCCTATAACATGTAAAGTGTGGGCCAACACAGCCCAATTCCAGTCCCGTGGCGTTCTCTAGTTGGACTGCTATATCCTTTGCTGTTTATACAACTGTGAGTAATACCAGCTCACGCTCTCAAAGCTGCGGAAGTCAAGCTTTTGTGAAAGCCTTCCACTTGAAAGATATTCTACTTGGACTCATTCACATAATAGTCTCTTGCAGGTGGCTTGGAGTTTATACAATAACAGCTCTAGCAATCGGCTTACTTGAAAAGCAGAATCATTAAAATAAAGTGCTAGTTAAAGTTTTATCCTTAGTATGCTTTCAATCAGAGAACCAAGGAAAGGCCTTCCAAGGAAAGACACTGTGCACATTGATGGTGTGGCAACACCACAGTGAACTAGTCACATTACATACTTGGATGTCTCTGATCTGTTGATCAACAACATGTCTGCTTTGCAAAATTTATTAGCTTTTCCAGAAAAGTTTCCATAAAAAAAAAACATCTCTTTACACAGGATGGCTTATTAAAATGTACCGGTAACATAGAAACAATCAGATCTACTGAGAATAGCAGGGAAACAGTGCTGTTGTTTTAACAAGATATTTGTAAAAGCTAGGAATGAAGAGGTTATGTTATTGTTTGGGTATTTAGTATACCTAGGGTCAGTAGTTATTCCTGACCAGGAAATACTCTGGACAGGTCACATGTTCAGGAAAAAACTCCAATAACAACTCAGAACATCTATATGATCCTAAACCTGGTGATATCCATTACATAGCTAGCGGTTGGTGACACCCTGTAGTGTATATATGACAGGTCAAACTAAAAAACAACACAACATACAAGGCAGGAGACATACAAGTTGTACTCAGTTAGTAATGGATACAAGGAGAAGCTGGTTGGCACAGTGATGCCAGCGATGGTATGAGTGAATATGGATATTCAACTTTTTTCTCTTATGTTTGATCATGACATTGAAAACTCTTAGTGGTCATAAAGAATGTACTTCTGCTTAGGATCGCTAAATTATGGGAACTTTCCCAAAATCACCAAGCTTCCAGAAATTATGTTTGGAACATTCACAGATTTCCTGCTTATCCCCTCCTGATTCTGGGAATCTTTCAACCAGGATTTCTGAAAATCCTAGGTACACCAGTGGTGTACTCGAGGAGCAAATGATCCCTTTCAAGTTCATCTGTTGTGAAAAATAAGTTTGGTAGTGTGGTAAGACACCTGTTAATAGATTGCTATATAACAAGAAAAGTGATTTTTGAGGCAGTTTTGAAAATGCTACCATTGAACATGATGTCCTGTACTTTATAAGACACGCATGAAAATACCTTCCAAAGCATAATAATACCACCATATATAAATCCAATCTGCTTTTATACAAAAGGCACAATTCCCTCATAAATAATTTGTTTTACAGAACAAATTACTCCCTATAAAATCTTTTTTTAAAACCCACTGGTAGTGGATACATGACAGTTGACCATAACAAACACACGGTAAGCCATGCTGACGCCAACTCCAAAATACAAAAGGTATAAAAAGCCATTATATAAATATAAATATTTACAAAACAGGCACTCTGGGAAGGTGGACATTATGTTCTTCTCACACAAACAGGGAAGAGAAGGTGAGAAGGCCATTATATAGCGTACAGATCTGTTAAAGCATCAGACATCATTCAAGTGATGGTGTATATTCAAGCATAGAAATAACATAAACAACATAGCATGCATAAAGAATAAAGAACATTTGGAATGGGCGTGCCATGTCAGTTCTATTCATTCTGTTTCTATTGCTAGAGAGAAGCAAGATCAAAGCAGAACAGCACAAAGCAGCTGTCTAATTCTCCTAACGGCGACGTTTTATAATCAGAATGAAGATGAGGGTGATAGTGATGATGAGGAAGAGTTTGCAGGTAGTTTTTTGAAGGCTGGATTTGCTCTTGCTGGTATTATCAAACTAAGCATGTATATCTTATAGAATGAACTTACAGCTAAAGTTGGGAAATTTTGAAGGAATGAACAGAACGGATGAGACAGAGAGTAGAGAGGCAGGATAGTGGTGTCCACATTATCTCCTTTATCAAAGCCCCTTCAGCCAGTACTAAGTCTTCAGTTAGAAGAAGGTCCTACACATACAGATGTAGAATCTTAATTTGATCACGCTGTTGCAGGATGAACTTTCCTACAATGCAGGACATTTAAAATGTGTAGTGTATTTGATGTTTAAAAAGGCTTCTAACGTTTGTAATTTCCACTTAGAAATGTAATACTTGATTTTCTATTAGGAACATGTATCAACCACGACAAAAACGTCCATTAATTATAATCTACATAATAATTAACATTTCCTGTTGCTGCAAGATTGTTTTCCTGCTTTAGCAAACTGGCTCAAATTAAGATCCTACATCTGTATATATTTTCTACACAGGCGGTGAGGTGGACAGCTAACTGGCAAACACTTTGATGAATTAGGGATGGATGAAGAGGACCACATCAACTATGGGTGCCTCAGTATTCACTTGTTTTCCTAGGATGACTTCTGTTGATTGACTGGTCTTTTGTTCTCTCTTCTCTCTCTCTTCACCCCTCCACTTCTGTCTCTAGTGCCTTCTGGTCTTTGGGTTGGTTTCTTCTATCTCTCCATCTTCTCTGTGTCTCCTCGCCTCCTCCCCTCTTCAATAATCTCTCTCCCTCTAGTAGGGGCCCTTGACGGGAGGGCCCTTAGGGTTCCACTCTATTGGTTGGCTCATACAGTCAGAGGGGTTACACCGGCCCTCCCTGCCCTTCTGGCCCGGCTGTCCAGGGGTTCCTGAGACTCCAGGGATCCCCTGCTGACCCACGGGGCCGCTGGGGCCCATCTTGCCATAGCCTGGGGGGCCCGGGACACCTGGGGCAGGGGGACGAAGGGACAGAGAACATCATTGAAGCACTGGATACACAGTGACTATAAAAGAGCAGAGCAGTTGAAAGATCGAACTTAATGAAGCTTTGGCAGGATAGTGGAGAGTTAAACATTTCAACAGGCTGATGTGGCGTCTCACCTGGTGCTCCTGGGGGTCCACTGTCACCCATCTCCCCTACACCCTTGTCACCTTTCTCTCCCTTCAGACCTCGTGGACCTGCAGACACGACAGAGGACATCACTTGAGAGAGTAGCTAACCTTTATGCTACGCTAAGCTGACATCACTTGTCATAACTGTTTATGATCTCCTATGTATTTATCATGACCGTGGTATTCAGGAGTTACGACAAAAGAAATCAAGTGAAGTCTAGACTCACCCTGTGGTCCCAGGACTCCTTGGCGACCCTCTCTGCCTATCTGTCCTGGCTGACCCGGGGCCCCTGGAGCCCCATTTCTACCTGGGTTACCTTCCTTCCCTGGGGGGCCAGGACGACCGGGGGACGATACCTCTTGTGGCTGCTGCATGCGAGACATGAAGTAGGCCATCCTCTCTGTAGGGGGATACAGTACAACTCCAGTAGATAAACCACCTAATAATCAATAAAGCTGTTTCCATTCTCTGCCATTGCTCAATTAGGAAATACGGGAAGATGCAAAGTATTGGTGATAAACCTAAATGAAAATAAGACCATGTTCTCACCATCAAATATCTTGATGACCTGCTGGCGAATGAAGTCCTTGATGTTGTCATAGTTGACCACAGGCTGTGGATTAGAGAGAGAGAGAGAGAGAGAGAGAGAGAGAGAGAGAGAGAGAGAGAGAGAGAGAGAGAGAGAGAGAGAGAGAGAGAGAGAGAGAGAGAGAGAGAGAGAGAGAGAGAGAGAGAGAGAGAGAGAGAGAGAGAGAGAGAGAGAGAGAGAGAGAGAGAGAGAGAGAGAGAGACATAAGAGAATACCTAACCACCACTTTTGGGTTTTAGTCTTTTGACCAAACTGTTGGTTTTGTGTTCCATTAGACATTGTGGAACAAACACAAACATAACAAGTAATCAATTCACAATCGATGCAATTCACCTTAGTAGCTAAGGTCTCACCTCGTTGCCTGGTATTCCTGGAGGTCCAGTGGACCCTGAAGGGCCTGGTGAGCCCGGGGTGCCCCTCTCTCCCCTGGGTCCCACTGGGCCCATCACTGCGGTATCAGCTTTGGAGGAGTACCCCCCTCCACCAGGGGGTCCGGGGCGACCTCGCTCCCCTGGCGTACCCCTCTGACCTGGGGCACCTGGCTCACCCTGAGAGAAAGAGAGCGGGAGAGAGAGTCAGAAAAGGAGAAGAGAGAAGAGGGTTGCGAGGTAGTGAGTTAGTCAGACATCCAATCACTGAAGAGTACTGTTCGACCACCGACAACAGTGTTTTACATTGAAGATTGAAAAGATGAACTCCTGCACAATGACACTCATGTATCTTCAACAATCCAACTTCTATCAAACTGTGTCCACCAACCCCTCAGGGGTGCGTGATTAGTCCCCTCCTGTACTCCCTGTTTACTCATGACTGCACGGCCAAGCACGACTCCAATATCATCATTCAATTTGCTGATGACACAACAGTGGTAGGCCTGATCACCGACAACGACGAGACAGCCTATAGGGAGGAGGTCAGAGACCTGGCCGTGTGGTGCCAGGACAACAACCTCTCCCTCAACGTGATCAAGACAAAGGAGATTATTATAGACTAAAGGAAAATGAGGACAAAGCACACCACCAGTCTCATAGACGGGGCTGCAGTGGAGCAGGTTGAGAGCTTCAAGTTCCTTGGTGTCCACATCACCAACAAACTAACATGGTCCAAGCACACCAAGACAGTCGTGAAGAGGGCACGACAAAACCTATTCCAACTCAGGGGACTGAAAAGATTTGGCATGGGTCAGCTGCAACATCGAGAGCATCCTGACTGGTTGCATCACTGCCTGGTATGGCAACTGCTCGGCCTCCGACAGCAAGGCACTACAGATAGTAGTGCGAACAGTCCAGTACATCACTGGGACCAAGCTTCCTGCCATCCAGGACCTCTATACCAGGCGGTGTCAGAGGAAGGCCCTACAAATTGTCAAATACTCCAGCCACCCTAGTCATAGACTGTTATCTCTGCTATCGCACGACAAGCGGTACAGGAGCGCCAAGACTAGGTCCAAGAGGCTTCTAAACAGCTTCTAACCCCAAGCCATAAGACTCCTGAACAGCTAATCAAAGGGCTACCCAGACTATTTGCAGTGCCCGCACATGGACTCTGTACCGGTACCCCCCTGTATATAGTCTCGCTTTTTGACTTTACTGCTGCCCTTTAATTACTTATTACTTTTATCTCTTACTCTTATCCATATTTTTTTAAACGGCATTGTTGGTTAGGGGCTCGTATGTAAGCATTTCACTGTAAGGTCTACACCTGTTGTATTTGGCGCATGTGACTAATACAATTTGACCCTTGAAGGAGAGTCAACAAGGGGGCAGTGTCCACTTTAGATTGTAATCGGGCCCGACCCAGCCTCTAGCGTATTCCTTACTTACGTCCTTCTACACAATAAAAACACAGACACAGGATCGTATCACAAATGGCACCCTATTGTAACGGGCCTCCTCCTTCTCTTCATCCGAAGAGGAGTAGCAAGGATTGGACCAACGTGCAGCGGGTTGTGAATACATAATGAACTTTATTAACAAAACGAAACTAAACACACGAAGAACACTTGATAATTTTACAAAACAACAAAACGAAGTAGACAGACCTGAACGAGAGAACTTACATAAAACATGAAGAACGCACGAACAGGAACAGACTATTACAAACGAACGCTACAGTCCCGTGTGGTGCGCAGACACAGACACGGACGACAATCACCCACAAACAAACAGTGAGAACAACCTACCTTAATATGACTCTCAATCAGAGGAAACGTCAAACACCTGCCTCTAATTGAGAGCCATACCAGGCAACCCAAAACCAACATAGAAACAGAAAACATAGACTGCCCACCCAAAACTCACGCCCTGACCAATAAACACATACCAAACAGAAAACAGGTCAGGAACGTGACAGAACCCCCCCCTCAAGGTGCGAACTCCGGGCGCACCCCTACAACTCAAGGGGAGGGTCTGGGTGGGCATCTGTCCGCGGTGGCGGCTCCGGCGGTGGACGAGGACACCACTCCACCACTGTCTTTGTCCCCCTCCTTAGCGTCCTTTGAGTGGCGACCCTCGCCCCCGACCATGGTCCAGGAACCTTCACTAAGGCCCCTCCTACATAGAGGAGACAGCTCAGGACAGAGAGGTAGCTCAGGACAGAGAGGTAGCTCAGGACAGAGAGGTAGCTCAGGACAGAGAGGTAGCTCAGGACAGAGAGGTAGCTCTGGACAGAGAGGTAGCTCCGGACAGAGAGGTAGCTTAGGACAGAGGGACAACTCTGTACTAATGGCAGCTCCGGACTGAGTGGCAGCTCCGGACTGGGTGGCAGCTCCGGACTGGGTGGCAGCTCATGACTGAGTGGCAGCTCATGACTGAGTGGCAGCTCATGACTGTAGGGCAGCTCATGACTGGAGGGCAGCTCATGACTGGAGGGCAGCTCATGACTGGAGGGCAGCTCATGACTGGAGGGCAGCTCATGACTGTAGGGCAGCTCATGACTGAAGGGCAGCTCATGACTGAAGGGCAGCTCATGACTGTAGGGCAGCTCATGACTGTAGGGCAGCTCATGACTGGAGGGCAGCTCATGACTGGAGGGCAGCTCATGACTGGAGGGCAGCTCTGGCAGCTCCTGACTGGCTGGCGGATCTGACAGCTCCTGACTGGCTGGCGGATCTGGCAGCTCCTGACTGGCTGGCGGCTCTGGCAGCTCCTGACTGGCTGGCGGCTCTGGCAGCTCCTGACTGACGGACGGCTCTAGCGGCTCCTGACTGACGGACGGCTCTAATGGCTCGGGACAGACGGGCGGCTCTAATGGCTCGTGGCAGACGGATGGCTCAGAAGGCGCTGGGCAGACGGATGGCTCAGAAGGCGCTGGGCAGACGGATGGCTCAGAAGGCGCTGGGCAGACGGATGGCTCAGAAGGCGCTGGGCAGACGGATGGCTCAGAAGGCGCTGGGCAGACGGATGGCTCAGACGCGCTGAGGCGCACAGTAGGCCTGGTGCGTGGTGCCGGAACTGGAGGTACCGGGCTGAGGGCACGCACCTCAGGGCGAGTGCGGGGAGAAGGAACAGTGCGTACAGGGCTCTGGAGACGCACAGGAGGCTTGCTGCGTGGTGCAGGCACTGGTGGTACTGAGCTGGGGCGGGAAGGTGGCGCCGGATATACCGGACCGTGCAAGCGTACTGGCTCCCTTGAGCACTGAGCCTGCCCAACCTTACCTGGTTGCATGCTCCCCGTAGCCCGTCCAGTGCGGGGAGGTGGAATAACCCGCACTGGGCTGTGTTGGCGAACCGGGGACACCATGCGTAAGGCTGGTGCCATGTACACCGGCCCGAGGAGACGTACTGGAGGCCAGATATGTTGAGCCGGCTTCATGGCACTTGGCTCAATGCTCACTCTAGCCCTACCAGTGCGGGGAGGTGGAATAACCCGCACCGGGCTATGTACACGTACAGGAGACACCGTGCGCTCTACTGCGTAACACGGTGTCTGCCCGTACTCCCGCTCTCCACGGTTAGCCTGGGAAGTGGGCGCAGGTCTCCTACCTGCCCTAGACCCACTACCTCTTAGCCCCCCCCCAAGAAATTTTTGGGTTGTACTTGCGGGCTTTTCGGGCTTCCGTGCTAGACGCGTCCCCTCATAACGCCACTCCTGGGCTGTGGCTGCCTCCTTCTCCTCCCCAGAGCGACGATTAACTCCAACCTTCGCCCATGGTCCTTTTCCTTCTATGATCTCCTCCCAAGACCAGAAATCCTGTTTCGTGCGCTGTCCGTTAACCCGCTGCTTGATCCGGGTTTGGTGGGTGATTCTGTAACGGGCCTCCTCCTTCTCTTCATCCGAAGAGGAGTAGCAAGGATTGGACCAACGTGCAGCGGGTTGTGAATACATAATGAACTTTATTAACAAAACGAAACTAAACACACGAAGAACACTTGATAATTTTACAAAACAACAAAACGAAGTAGACAGACCTGAACGAGAGAACTTACATAAAACATGAAAAACGCACGAACAGGAACAGACTATTACAAACGAACGCTACAGTCCCGTGTGGTGCGCAGACACAGACACGGACGACAATCACCCACAAACAAACAGTGAGAACAACCTACCTTAATATGACTCTCAATCAGAGGAAACGTCAAACACCTGCCTCTAATTGAGAGCCATACCAGGCAACCCAAAACCAACATAGAAACAGAAAACATAGACTGCCCACCCAAAACTCACGCCCTGACCAATAAACACATACCAAACAGAAAACAGGTCAGGAACGTGACACCTATTCCCGATGTAGTGCACTGCTTTTGACCGGGGCCCATAGATAATAGGGTGCCATGTGGGATGCACAGCCTCCCAGACTCAGTAAATACACTCTCTATGGAGCCTAGCCCACACACTGTAAACAACATCCTGAGACAGACATGTGTGATTTATGTGAAACAAAGCTGGCCATTATGGAGGGCTGACTTTTACACGTCACCACCGGACACTGGACCCGACTGATGAAATAGAGAGCAGAAGAAGAGGAAGAAGATAAAGAGATTCTCCTCTGTATTCTGTACTACTATAGTTAAAAGCCATGACAAAGCCTTCCTGTCACAATGACAAATCACCTCATCTCATGTCTCCGCTCCCACAGTAAATAACATTATCCAGGGGATAGAGAATAACTATATTGGTTACTGCACTGTATCTAGTGTAGAGGACTACAGTTACTGTACTGTATCTGGTGTAGAGGACTACAGTTACTGCACTGTATCTAGTGTAGAGGACTACAGTTACTGTACTGTATCTGGTGTAGAGGACTACAGTTACTGCACTGTATCTGGTGTAGAGGACTACAGTTACTGCACTGTATCTGGTGTAGGGGACTACAGTTACTGTACTGTATCTAGTGTAGAGGACTACAGTTACTGTACTGTATCTGGTGTAGAGGACTACAGTTACTGTACTGTATCTGGTGTAGAGGACTACAGTTACTGTACTGTATCTAGTGTAGAGGACTACAGTTACTGTACTATATCTGTTGTAGAGGACTACAGTTACTGTACTGTATCTAGTGTAGAGGACTACAGTTACTGTACTGTATCTGGTGTAGAGGACTACAGTTACTGTACTGTATCTAGTGTAGAGGACTACAGTTACTGTACTGTATCTGGTGTAGAGGACTATAGTTACTGTACTGTATCTAGTGTAGAGGACTACAGTTACTGTACTGTATCTGGTGTAGAGGACTACAGTTACTGTACTGTATCTAGTGTAGAGGACTACAGTTACTGTACTGTATCTGGTGTAGAGGACTACAGTTACTGTACTGTATCTGGTGTAGAGGACTACAGTTACTGTACTGTATCTGGTGTAGAGGACTACAGTTACTGTACTGTATCTAGTGTAGAGGACTACAGTTACTGTACTGTATCTGGTGTAGAGGACTACAGTTACTGTACTGTATCTGGTGTAGAGGACTACAGTTACTGTACTGTATCTAGTGTAGAGGACTACAGTTACTGTACTGTATCTAGTGTAGAGGACTACAGTTACTGTACTGTATCTGGTGTAGAGGACTACAGTTACTGTACTGTATCTGGTGTAGAGGACTACAGTTACTGCACTGTATCTAGTGTAGAGGACTACAGTTACTGTACTGTATCTGGTGTAGAGGACTACAGCTACTGTACTGTATCTGGTGTAGAGAACTACAGTTACTGTGCTGTATCTGTTGTAGAGGACTACAGTTACTGTACTGTATCTGGTGTAGAGGACTATAGTTACTGTACTGTATCTAGTGTAGAGGACTACAGTTACTGTGCTGTATCTGTTGTAGAGGACTACAGTTACTGTACTGTATCTGGTGTAGAGGACTATAGTTACTGTACTGTATCTAGTGTAGAGGACTACAGTTACTGTACTGTATCTGGTGTAGAGGACTACAGTTACTGTACTGTATCTAGTGTAGAGGACTACAGTTACTGTACTGTATCTAGTGTAGAGGACTACAGTTACTGTACTGTATCTAGTGTAGAGGACTACAGTTACTGTACTGTATCTAGTGTAGAGGACTACAGTTACTGTACTGTATCTGGTGTAGGGGACTACAGTTACTGTACTGTATCTAGTGTAGAGGACTACAGTTACTGTACTGTATCTGGTGTAGAGGACTACAGTTACTGTACTGTATCTGGTGTAGAGGACTACAGTTACTGCACTGTATCTAGTGTAGAGGACTACAGTTACTGTACTGTATCTAGTGTAGAGGACTACAGTTACTGTACTGTATCTAGTGTAGAGGACTACAGTTACTGTACTGTATCTGGTGTAGGGGACTACAGTTACTGTACTGTATCTAGTGTAGAGGACTACAGTTACTGTACTGTATCTGGTGTAGAGGACTACAGTTACTGCACTGTATCTAGTGTAGAGGACTACAGTTACTGTACTGTATCTGGTGTAGAGGATTTCAGTGTAGAGGGACAGGAGGGCTGAGTTAGTAAAACAAGGTATTGCCAGGGAAAGTAGGGTATTTGAGGTGAATGTGGAGAGTCATGCCAAAAGGTGCTTCATCAAATGATGGATACGTCCCAAATGGCAACCTATCCACTTTATAGGGCACTACTTTTAAACAGGGCCCATAAGACTCTGGTTAATGGTAGTGCACTATATAGGGAAAGGGTGCTATTTGGGACATAACTGATGTCTGATGTCGGAGTTGAGGGAGTTTGCTGAATAAGCCAGAACTAACAGAGAGTGTTCAGAACCGGATCCTGGCCAGGACTACAGCACTCAGCTCCTGGACTACCCTCCCATAATACTATTTAGTAGCGGAGTCCATATCTGAGGTAACCAGTCCACATGAATAATTACTATAGTTTACTATGGTAGAAATATTGTAGTATTACTATAGTTTAGTATGGTATAAATAATGTAGTATTACTATAGTTTAGTATGGTATACATGTTGTAGTATTACTATAGTTTAGTATGGTATAAATACTGTAGTATTACTATAGTTTAGTATCGTATAAATATTGTAGTATTACTATAGTTTAGTATGGTATAAATAATGTAGTATTACTATAGTTTAGTATCGTATAGATATTGTAGTATTACTATAGTTTAGTATCGTATAGATATTGTAGTATTACTATAGTTTAGTATCGTATAGATATTGTAGTATTACTATAGTTTAGTATGGTATAAATATTGTAGTATTACTATAGTTTAGTATGGTATAAATATTGTAGTATTACTATAGTTTAGTATGGTATACATATTGTAGTAGTACTACAGTTCAGTATAGTATGAATATTGTAGTCTTACTACAGTTCAGTATGGTATAAATATTGTAGTCTTACTACAGTTTAGCATGGTATGAATATTGTAGTATTACTATAGTTCAGTATGGTATAAATATTTGTAGTCTTACTATAGTTTAGTATGGTATAAATATTTATAGTCTTACTATAGTTTAGTATGATATAAATAATGTAGTCTTACTGTAGTTCAGTATGGTATAAATATTGTAGTAGTACTATAGTTTAGTATGGTATAAATATTGTAGTCTTACTACAGTTCAGTATGGTATAAATATTGTAGTCTTACTACAGTTCAGTATGGTATAAATATTGTAGTATTACTATAGTTACAAAACTGTAGCATTTTTGCATACTTTAATATATGGTTGTTTTTTACTATAGCGTTTTTGCAGATATTAGTATTTACAGTTTACTATAGTATTCCTTGCATACACACACACACACACACACACATACAGCAGTGACTCTTACCTTTGTACCACATTGTCCATTGTCTCCAGGCAGACCAGGTGCTCCCTGTGAACGCAGATCAGTGAGATAACGAGGCTGTATACTCACAACACAGCTAGCTACATGTACATGAAAACCTTTAAACCGTATTTACTGGAAGACACAGAATGCATGTTTCTGTAATGATGCCAAACAGCACATCAGAATAATTACTCACGTCTTTACCCGCTGCTCCATCACTGCCTGGTTCTCCCTGAGAGACAGAAGGACGGAGAGAGAAGAGGGGAATAGAAAGAAGATGTAGCACCAAGACATCTCCATGACATGCATATCTATCCTGTTCTATATCTGCAGTATACGTGTTGAAACAATAGGAGTGTGTGTACTGACCTGCATTCCAGGATGGCCAGGGGGTCCGGCTGGCCCACCCATCCCTGGTAGCCCTCTGTCTCCTGCCTGGCCCTTCTCACCTTGTATACCCTAGAGAGAGAGAGAGAAGAGAGAAGAGAGAAGAAAGAGAGAGAGGGGGAGAGAGGGGAGAGAGGAGAGAGAGAGACAGAGAAGAGAGAGTGGAGAGAGAGAGAGGAGAGAGCAGAGAGAGAGAGAAGAGAGAAGAGAGAAGAAAGAGAGAGAGGGGGAGAGAGGGGGGAGAGAGGAGAGAGAGAGACAGAGAAGAGAGAGTGGAGAGAGAGAGGAGAGAGCAGAGAGAGAGAAGAGAGAGAGAGAGAAAATAACAAGAGAAGAGAGTGTGCGAGAGAGACAGAGAGACAGAAGAGAGAGCAGAGAGAGAGAGAGGGGAGCGAGAGAGAGGAGAGATAGAGAGAGGAGAGAGAGAAAAAAGACAGACAAATAACAGAGAGACAGTCTGATGAGTAACCTTTTCTGAGAAATAACACTTACAGAACACAACGCTAACAGTCCATGTAATCATGCAGATAAACCAGGGTTTGATGCAGATGCTATGTGTTCCTTCTACATTAGAATAAAAGAGACATATTGATGATGATAATATTTCCTCTCACCACTCCAGCTGGGCCTGCTGGGCCTGGGGGTCCCGCTGCTCCTGCAGTGCCCTACCAATAAAACATACTGCTGTTAGCAACATATACACATACAAACCTTATTAACGAACACACTGAATACAACAATACGAACCTTATTAACGAACACACTGAATACAACAACACAAACCTCATTAACGAACACACAGAATACAACAATACAAACCTTATTAACGAACACACTGAATACAACAATACAAACCCTATTAACGAACACACTGAATACAACAATACAAACCTTATTAACGAACACACTGAATACAACAACACAAACCTCATTAACGAACACACAGAATACAACAATACAAACCTTATTAACGAACACACTGAATACAACAATACAAACCCTATTAACGAACACACTGAATACAACAATACAAACCTTATTAACGAACACACTGAATACAACAACACAAACCTCATTAACGAACACACTGAATACAACAATACAAACCCTATTAACGAACACACTGAATACAACAACACAAACCTCATTAACGAACACACAGAATACAACAATACAAACTTTATTAACGAACACACTGAATACAACAACACAAACCTCATTAACGAACACACTGAATACAACAATACAAACTTTATTAACGAACACACTGAATACAACAACACAAACCTTACTAACGAACACACTGAATACAACAATACAAACCTTATTAACGAACACACTGAATACAACAACACAAACCTCATTAACGAACACACAGAATACAACAATACAAACCTTATTAACGAACACACTGAATACAACAATACAAACCCTATTAACGAACACACTGAATACAACAATACAAACCTTATTAACGAACACACTGAATACAACAACACAAACCTCATTAACGAACACACAGAATACAACAATACAAACCTTATTAACGAACACACTGAATACAACAATACAAACCCTATTAACGAACACACTGAATACAACAATACAAACCTTATTAACGAACACACTGAATACAACAACACAAACCTCATTAACGAACACACAGAATACAACAATACAAACCCTATTAACGAACACACTGAATACAACAACACAAACCTCATTAACGAACACACAGAATACAACAATACAAACTTTATTAACGAACACACTGAATACAACAACACAAACCTCATTAACGAACACACTGAATACAACAATACAAACTTTATTAACGAACACACTGAATACAACAACACAAACCTTATTAATGAACACACTGAATACAACAATACAAACCTTATTAACGAACACACTGAATACAACAATACAAACCCTATTAACGAACACACTGAATACAACAATACAAACCCTATTAACGAACACACTGAATACAACAATACAAACCTTATTAACGAACACACTGAATATAACACAAACCTTATTAATGAACACTGAATACAACAATACAAACCTTATTAACGAACACACTGAATACAACAATACAAACCCTATTAACGAACACACTGAATATAACAATACAAACCTTATTAACGAACACACTGAATACAACAACACAAACCTTATTAACGAACACACTGAATACAACAACACAAACCTTACTAACGAACACACTGAATACAACAATACAAACCTTATTAACGAACACACTGAATACAACAATACAAACCCTATTAACGAACACACTGAATACAACAATACAAACCTTATTAACGAACACACTGAATACAACAACACAAACCTCATTAACGAACACACTGAATACAACAATACAAACCCTATTAACGAACACACTGAATACAACAACACAAACCTCATTAACGAACACACAGAATACAACAATACAAACTTTATTAACGAACACACTGAATACAACAACACAAACCTCATTAACGAACACACTGAATACAACAATACAAACTTTATTAACGAACACACTGAATACAACAACACAAACACTATTAATGAACACACTGAATACAACAATACAAACCTTATTAACGAACACACTGAATACAACAACACAAACCTTATTAACGAACACACTGAATACAACAACACAAACCCTATTAATGAACACACTGAATACAACAATACAAACCTTATTAACGAACACACTGAATACAACAACACAAACCTTATTAACGAACACACTGAATACAACAACACAAACCTTATTAACGAACACACTGAATACAACAACACAAACCTTACTAACGAACACACTGAATACAACAACACAAACCTTATTAACGAACACACTGAATACAACAACACAAACCTTACTAACGAACACACTGAATACAACAATACAAACCTTATTAACGAACACACTGAATACAACAACACAAACCTTACTAACGAACACACTGAATACAACAATACAAACCCTATTAACGAACACACTGAATACAACAATACAAACCTTATTAACGAACACACTGAATACAACAATACAAACCTTATTAACGAACACACTGAATACAACAACACAAACCCTATTAACGAACACACTGAATACAACAATACAAACCTTATTAACGAACACACTGAATACAACAATACAAACCCTATTAACGAACACACTGAATACAACAATACAAACCCTATTAACGAACACACTGAATATAACAATACAAACCTTATTAACGAACACACTGAATATAACACAAACCTTATTAATGAACACTGAATACAACAATACAAACCTTATTAACGAACACACTGAATACAACAATACAAACCCTATTAACGAACACACTGAATATAACAATACAAACCTTATTAACGAACACACTGAATATAACACAAACCTTATTAATGAACACTGAATACAACAATACAAACCTCATTAACGAACACACTGAATATAACACAAACCTTACTAACGAACACACTGAATACAACAATACAAACCTTATTAATGAACACTGAATACAACAATACAAACCTTATTAACGAACACACTGAATATAACACAAACCTTACTAACGAACACACTGAATACAACAATACAAACCTTATTAACGAACACTGAATACAACAACACAAACCTTATTAATGAACACACTGAATACAACAATACAAACCTTATTAACGAACACACTGAATATAACACAAACCTTATTAATGAACACTGAATACAACAATACAAACCTTATTAACGAACACACTGAATATAACACAAACCTTACTAACGAACACACTGAATACAACAATACAAACCTTATTAACGAACACTGAATACAACAACACAAACCTTATTAATGAACACACTGAATATAACACAAACCGTACTAACGAACACACTGAATATAACAATACAAACCTTATTAACGAACACACTGAATATAACACAAACCGTACTAACGAACACACTGAATATAACACAAACCGTACTAACGAACACACTGAATATAACAATACAAACCTTATTAACGAACACACTGAATATAACACAAACCTTATTAATGAACACACTGAATACAACAATACAAACCTTATTAACGAACACACTGAATATAACACAAACCGTACTAACGAACACACTGAATATAACAATACAAACCTTATTAACGAACACACTGAATACAACAACACAAACCTTATTAACGAACACTGAATACAACAATACAAACCTTATTAACGAACACACTGAATATAACACAAACCTTATTAATGAACACTGAATACAACAATACAAACCTTATTAACGAACACACTGAATATAACACAAACCTTATTAACGAACACACTGAATATAACACAAACCGTACTAACGAACACACTGAATATAACACAAACCTTACTAACGAACACACTGAATACAACAACACAAACCTTATTAACGAACACACTGAATATAACACAAACCAAGAGTCATATACAGTCACCTACAAAACTATTGGCACCCTTGATAAAGATTAGCAAAAAACACTATGAAATAAATAATACAAATACTGAGCTATATTGAATGCCCCCAAAAAAGGACAATTATATTGTTTTATACCAATACAATTGCTCAGAGAAAGAGATTTTGTTTAACAACTCATCATTTTTTCCACTAAAAAAGATAGGTATCAAAATGATTGATCCCCCTGTTTCCAATACATTGTGTACCCTCCCCTTGGTAGGAAAAGAGCACTGAGCATGTTTCTATGTTTTAAGAGATTCTAGAACACACTGGGAGGGATCTCAGAACCTTCCTCTATACAGAATCTTTCCAGATCCTTGATATCCTTTGGTCTCACGGACTTCCCTCGTCAATTCAAACAACAGGTTGGGGGTTCAAGTGTGGAGGTTCAAGTGTGGAGGTTCAAGTGTGGAGGTTCAAGTGTGGAGGTTCAAGTGTGAAGGTTCAAGTGTGAAGGTTCAAGTGTGGAGGTTCAAGTGTGGAGGTTCAAGTGTGGACAAATAACAATTTATTTGTGGATTTTGATGTGTGCTTGGGGTCATTGTCTCGCTGGAAGATTCACTTACACCCAATGTTCAGCCTCATGGCAGAGGAAACCAGGTTTTTGGCTAAAGTGTCCTGGTACTGGGTAAAGTTCATGATGCTGTTTACCTTAACAAGGGCCACAGGACCAGTGGACGCAAAACAGCCCAATAACATCAAAGATCCACCACCATATTTTACAGTAGGTATGAGGTCATTTTTTGCGTCCACTGCATCTTTCTTTCGACGCCAAACCCACCGCTGGATTAGTTGTCCAAAAGAGCTCTATTTTCGAGTCCTAGGGCTTGGGGGTAGAAGCTGTTTAGAAGCCTCTTGGACCTAGACTTGGTGCTCCGGTACCGCTTGCCGTGTGGTAGCAGAGAGAACAGTCTATGACTAGGGTGGCTGGAGTCTTTGACACTTTTTAGGGCCTTCCTCTGACACCGCCTGGCATAGAGGGCCTGAATGGCAGGAAGCTTGGCCCCAATCGTGTACTGGGCCATATGCACTACCCTCTGTAGTGCCTTGCGGTCGGAGGCCGAGCAGTTGCCATACCAGGCAGTGATGCAACCCGTCAGGATGCTCTCGATGGTGCAGCTGTAGAACGTTTTGAGGATCTGAGGACCCATGCCAAATATTTTCAGTCTCCTGAATAGGCTTTGTCGTGCCCTCTTCACGACTGTCTTGGTGTGCTTGGACCATGTTAGTTTATTGATGATGTGGACACCAAGGAACTTGAAGCTCTCAACCTGCTCCACTACAGCCCCGTCTATGAGAATCGGGGCGTTGCCGGGTCTCCCTTTTCCTGTAGTCCATTATCATCTCCTTTGTCTTGATCACGTTGAGGGAGAGGTTGTTGTCCTGGCACCACACGGCCAGGTCTCTGACCTCCTCCCTATAGGCTGTCTCGTTGTTGTTGATCAGGCCTACCACTGTTGTGTCATCGGCAAAGTTAATGATGGTGTTGGAGTTGTGCCTGCCCTTGCAGTCATGAGTGGAGTACATGAGGGGACTGAGCACACACCCCTTAGGGGCCCCTATGTTGAGGATCAGTGTGGAGGATGTGTTGTTACCTACCCTTAGCACCTGGGGGTGGCCCGTCAGGAAGTCCAGGATCCAGTTGTAGAGAGAGGTGTTTTGTCCCAGGGTCCTTAGCTTAGTGATGAGTTTTGAGGGCACTATGGTGTTGAACGCTGAGCTGTAGTCAACCCGGTTCCAATCCAAGTGACAATGCCCTTTATCAAACTCCAGGCCTTTACATGTGTTGGTTACTCAGTTCCAAAGAGCCTTTTGGGGGCTCCTGGGTGGTGCAGCGGTCTAAGGCACTGCATCTCAGTGCTAGAGGCATCACTACAGACCCTGGTTCGATTCCAGGCTGTATCACAAACAGACATGATTGGGAGTCCCATAGGGCAACACACAATTGGCCCAGCATCGTCCGGTTTAGGGTTTGTCTTGGGTAGGCAGTCATTGTAAATTAGAATTTGTTCTTAACTGACTTGCCTAGTTAAATAAAGGTTCAATTAAAATATATATATTGGCTTGGAGGTGGCATCTAATCATAGATTTGGAGACTTGTTGACCCCAATATGTGACCAAATTCTGTAATTCTGCAACTGTGGCCCTTAGATTTTCCTTTGCCTCCTGAACCACCAGTCTCACTGTGCGTGTCATTTGACTGCAAACGTAGAATGTTAAATGAAGATTTTATTTAGTTTGATTTTATTTAAAATAATCTTTAGGGGTGCCAATAATTAATATTTGTTTTATTTTTATTACTTGTTAAACAAAGGCTCTTTCTCTGAGCAATTGTACTAGCTAGTGCAACATAATAACATTTGAACATGTTTGTGAGCAGACAATAGAACTCATTATTTGTGTTATTTATTCAGTATTTATTTTTTTGCTCATCATTATCAAGGTGGCAATAATTCTGGAGGTGACTGTAGGTGAGAGGTTAAAGTTCATGTACTCACAAGGTGTCCTGGGGGACCGGGTCGACCCTGAGGCCCTGGGGTTCCAGCATCACCCTGCAAAAGGTCAAAGGTTGCTCTCAGTTTGACACATATTGTGACAAAATCCTTCATTCAATTGGTGTTGTCATTCGAAATGGTTCTCATTCATTCATTCCATATGGACATCATTCAAACATCAAACAACATGAATTGAGCAGGTGCATGCAACATTTGGTTTGACTTACCTCAAGTCCTGGTCTACCAGTTGACCCCGGTGGGCCAACAGGCCCAGCATCACCCTGAAGAGAGGAGGAAGACAGAGGGAGAGGGGTGAGTAACCAGTATCCATAACAATGTGCTCATAGTCTGTATTGGTGTTCTGTATGGTAGCAGGCATCAGACAGACAAACTGAAAAGTAGCGTGTGTGTGCGCACGTGTGTGGTCAACTCACCTTCTGCCCAGGGAAGCCAACATGTCCATGCTTCCCTTTAAAACCCTGAGAGCAGAGGGGTCAAAGATAAACAAAACATCGCATCTCACACACAGCATTCAACATGACACACATCACATCTCACACACAGCATTCAACATGACACACATCACATCTCACACACAGCATTCAACATGACACACATCACATCTCTCACACAGCATTCAACATGACACACACCACATCTCACACACAGCATTCAACATGACACACACCACATCTCACACAGCATTCAACATGACACACACCACATCTCACACAGCATTCAACATGACACACATCACATCTCACACACAACATTCAACATGACACACATCACATCTCACACACAGCATTCAACATGACACACATCACATCTCACACACAGCATTCAACATGACACACATCACATCTCACACAGCATTCAACATGACACACATCACATCTCACACACAACATTCAACATGACACACATCACATCTCACACACAGCATTCAACATGACACACATCACATCTCACACACAGCATTCAACATGACACACATCACATCTCACACAGCATTCAACATGACACACATCACATCTCACACACAACATTCAACATGACACACATCACATCACATCTCACACAGCATTCAACATGACACACATCACATCTCACACACAACATTCAACATGACACACATCACATCTCTCACACAGCATTCAACATGACACACATCACATCTCACACACAACATTCAACATGACACACATCACATCTCTCACACAGCATTCAACATGACACACATCACATCTCACACACAACATTCAACATGACACACATCTCATCTCACACACAGCATTCAACATGACACACATCACATCTCACACACAACATTCAACATGACACACATCACATCTCACACACAGCATTCAACATGACACACATCACATCTCACACAGCATTCAACATGACACATCACATCTCACACAGCATTCAACATGACACACATCTCATCTCACACACAACATTCAACATGACACACATCACATCTCACACACAGCATTCAACATGACACACATCACATCTCACACAGCATTCAACATGACACACATCACATCTCTCACACAACATTCAACATGACACACATCACATCTCACACACAACATTCAACATGACACACATCACATCTCACACAGCATTCAACATGACACACATCACATCTCACACAGCATTCAACATGACACACATCTCATCTCACACACAGCATTCAACATGACACACATCACATCTCACACACAACATTCAACATGACACACATCACATCTCATCTCACACACAGCATTCAACATGACACACATCACATCTCACACAGCATTCAACATGACACACATCACATCACACACAACATTCAACATGACACACATCACATCTCACACAGCATTCAACATGACACACATCACATCTCACACACAACATTCAACATGACACACATCACATCTCACACAGCATTCAACATGACACACATCACATCTCTCACACAGCATTCAACATGCTACACATCACATCTCTCACACAGCATTCAACATGACACACATCACATCGCACACAGCATTCAACATGACACACATCACATCTCTCACACAACATTCAACATGACACACATCACATCTCTCACACAGCATTCAACATGACACACATCACATCTCACACACAGCATTCAACATGACACACATCACATCTCACACACAGCATTCAACATGACACACATCACATCTCACACACACAGTTTTCAAAACACATCACTTTGAAATCTCACACTGATTTCAACACCTGCCCTCTCAAAGGCCCCACACAGAAACACTGATTTCAACACCTGCCCTCTCAAAGGCCCCACACAGAAACACTGATTTCAACACCTGCCCTCTCAAAGGCCCCACACAGAAACACTGACATAGACAGGAAGTAGCATGATTGACACACAAGGCCCTCTTTCCATTCCTCATTGTTTTGAACTGTGTGAGACATTTGTTTTATTTTGCAAAAACAATAAGGTATATTTATCATACCAAAAGTAAACATTGTGCAGAACAGATCAGCTGTGTCAGTCAGAACCCAATAGTTCTGGCCCACGTTCATAGAGCAACTCAGACCAGGAGGGCTGATAAGAGCCCTGAACTCTTCCTATGGAAACATGGGCAGCTGATTGGCACATACAGTAAGCTCTGTGACATACCTGCGTATACTGGTATGTGAGGTGACATCAGTGGGTGATGTTTGATAGATGAACAGATACAAGTCACCTGCTCCATTTGGGCTCATTGTGAATGTGGTGATTCACACACTGATGACAAGTCAGTGATGTCACATAAGTGATGTCACAGCAGTGATGTCTATCTACCTGTATGTGATGTGAGACAAGGTCCCGGTTGGGGGGAGACGGGGTCCTGTTTTTCAGAAGGGGCAGAGGTCACTGAGATCATATGTATGGTTCATGTAAAGGTCAAATGGCACTTACTGGCATTCCTTTGTGTCCTGCCGCCCCTGGAAGCCCTGGCTCTCCCTGGGAGAGTGAGAAAGCGAGAGAGGGAGAGAGAGAGTGAGAGAGAGAGAGAGAGAGAGTGAAAGAGAGAGAGAGAGAGAGAGAGAGAGAGAGAGAGAGAGAGAGAGAGAGAGAGAGAGAGAGAGAGAGAGAGAGGGAGAGAGAGAGAGAGAGGGAGAGAGAGGGAGAGCGAGCGAAAGAGGGAGAGGGAGAGGGAGAGGGAGAGGGAGAGGGAGAGGCAGCGAGAGAGGGGGGTCAATTCAACATATCCATAGACTAACAATACTATCTACAGTATCATGTAGTATGTCTGAATCTTCTCTTACCCTCATCCCTGGTTTCCCATCTTTACCATCCAATCCCTCAAATCCAGAAGGTCCCTTTGGACACACAGGAAGAAAGGCAGTGAGATGAGAGCATTCTTTAACTTTTTAAGGCTTGGGGGCAGTATTCGGAAGTTTGGATGACTGAGGTGCCCAAAGTAAACTGCCTGTTACTCAGGCCCAGAAGCTAGGATATGCATATGCATGGTAGTATTGGATAGAAAACACTCCAAAGTTTCTACAACTGTTAAAATAGGTGGAGGACAATCCATCCAGGATTTTTTGTTTTGTTTTTTGAGGTCATTGGACTTTTCAATGCTTTTCTATGGGAAGTCTAATAATTAGGACCCAGATTGCAGTTCCTCTGGCTTCCACTAGATGTCAACAGTCTTTAGAAATTGTTTCATGCTTGTTTTTTGAAAAATGAAGAAGTATTCGTATTGTTTTGAAGTTACCCTCAGAAGGACTCTAGTCTTTTGGCGCGCGTGAATGAGTGCGCGCTCCTCGTTCTTTTTCTCCGGTATTGAACACAGTATATTCCATCTTAAATTTGATTGATTATTTACATATTAGGGTACCTGAGGTTGGATTAGAAACATCGTTTGAATTGTTTGGACAAAGTTTACAGGTAACTTTTTAGATTAATTTGTAGGCATGTTGGAACAGGTGGATTTCTGAATCAAACGCGCCAAATAAACTGACATTTTTGGGATATAAAGAAGGACTTTATCAAACAAAACGACCATTCATTGTGTAACTGGGACCCTTTGGATTGCAAAAAGATGAAGATCTTCAAAGGTAAGTGATTTATTTTATCGCTATTTTTGAGTTTTGTGACACCTGTGCAGGTTATGAATTCATGTTAATGCAGGAAGTGTGTGAGGCGCTGTCCTCAGACGATCAAATGCTATGCTTTCGCCGTAAAGCCTAAATTGGACAAAGCGGTTCGATTACCAAGATTCTAAGCTAAAGAATGGTGTATAACACTTGTATTTTTATGAATGTTTAATATTACTACATTTCTATTTTGAATTTCGAGCTCTGCAATTTCACTGGATGTTGTCGAGGTGGGACGCTAGCTTCCCAATCATCCGAAAGAAGTTAAAACCCATCGTCCATGAAATTGTAAAAAATAGATATATCTCGTGATAACGCAAACTGACGCACAGACACACTCACCTGCAAGCCAGGAGACCCAGGAGAACCTGGAGGTCCAGATGGGCCCTGTGGACCTTGTGCTCCATCGTTACCCTGAGAGAGAGAGAGACACAGAGAGAGAGAGAAAGAGAGAGAAAGAGAGAGAGACAGAGCAAGAGAGAACGACAGAGAGCGAGACACACAGAGAGAGGGAGAGAGACACAGAGAGAGGGAGAGACACACAGAGAGAGAGAGAGTGAGACACAGAGAGAGAGAGAGAGAGAGAGAGAGAGAGAGAGAGAGAGAGAGAGAGAGAGAGAGAGAGAGGAGAGAGAGAGAGAGAGAGAGAGAGAAATAACATTATCCTCACCATTAAGTAGAAACATAAATAGTAAAAACGAGTATGATAAGCTGCTCTACCTTGTCAGCCTTGGGTCCAGGTGGTCCTTCTCTTCCTTGTTTCCCAGGGGGACCAGGGGGGCCCTACAAAGTTAACATTTAGTATCAAGAGGTAAGTGATGGGGCACATCACATGCCAATAGATATTTAACTAAGCCATGAAGTAGATGAGATGAATCTTTCACATACCGGTGTCCCTGGGAAGCCTGGTTGCCCTTGGGAGCCCTACAAATAACGAGAGAACACATCGGTCCGTGTGTGTGTGTGTGTGTGTGTGTGTGTGTGTGTGTGTGTGTGTGTGTGTGTGTGTGTGTGTGTGTTGTTTGAACACAGCATTTAGAATGTACTGTATATTTCGAATGCATCTTTCTTTGTAATATACCTGATCTCCTTTTGGTCCGTTGGACCCTGCCAGTCCAGCCTCTCCTTTGGGTCCCTGAGGACAAAGAGAGTGCAATTTTGCTTTTTAGTCCTAAAGATGCAGGATATGGATGATGTTATGGATGATAGGTTATAGGGACAAGGGATAAAGAAGTGGGGATAGAAGGGATGAGGGGATGCGGTTATTGATGATAAATTATAGGGACGAGGGATAAAGATGTGGGGATGGAGGGGATGATATTATGGATGATAGGTTATAGGGACGAGGGATAAAGATGTGGGGATGGAGGGGATGATGTTATGGATGATAAGTTATCGGGACGAGGGATAAAGATGTGGGGATAGAGGGGATGATATTATGGATGATAGGTTATAGGGACGAGGGATAAAGATGTGGGGATAGAGGGGATGAGGTTATGGATGATAGGTTATAGGGACGAGGGATAAAGATGTGAGGATAGAGGGGATGAGGTTATGGATGATAGGTTATAGGGACGAGGGATAAAGATGTGGGGATAGAGGGGATGAGGTTATGGATGATAGGTTATAGGGACGAGGGATAAAGGGGATGATGGGATGAGGTTACGGACCGCTACTCCAGCCTGTCCCTGGTATCCTGGGTTGCCTGGTGGACCCTGCAGGAGAGAGGATGGGGGTAAGACATCATCTCACTTCTTACTGAAGTAATGAAATAGAACCCAACAGATGCATAGTTATCAACTCACTATGTCAACTGCTATAGCTATTCTGTTCAAATGCCAGAGGTTTCTTAGACTATTCAAATGAGGGGAAAACACATCAATGTTCAATATATGACAACTGTGTATGTCAATGTTTACCGATTCTCCCTTCGTTCCTGCAGCCCCTGGGGTCCCCCGCTCGCCTTTCAGGCCCTGTCAATCAATCAATAAATCAATCAATCAAGTCAAAATCCATCTATCCAGCCATCTTTCCACCAATCAGCAATGCAGTCAATATGTTCCCAATATGTTCATTCATGTAAACGTGATGAAACAAGTTGTTGTGTCTTACAGGAAGTCCAGGGGGTCCCATAGAACCTGGGTATCCATTAGTCCCTGGAGGGCCCTGAGAGAGACCATAAAGATGTAAAAATTAAAGTAAAAACATATCTTTATCTGTCATTTATTAAACTTTATCTATCATGTATTGATGAGGAGAGATGTCACTCACCGTTTCACCCTTAACACCTGGTGGTCCTGCTGCACCTCTCTCACCTTGCTGACCCTGGGGAGATGGAGAGCGGGAGAGAAGGGTAGAGGGAGAGAGGAGAGGTGAGAGGTATGGAGAGGGAGAAGAGAGGTATGGAGAGAGAGGAGAGGAGAGGTATGAAGAGAGAGGAGAGGTGAAGAGAGGCGAGAGGTATGGAGAGAGGAGAGGAGAGGGGTACGGAGAGAGAGGAGAGGAGAGAGGTATGGAGAGAAGGAGGTGAGGAGAGCGGTATGGAGAGAGAGGAGAAGGTGATGAGAGAGAGATGAGGAAAAATTTGAGGAAAAGACAGATAATAATAAATGAGAGGGAAAAAACAAGGAGAAAAGATCACTTGAAAAGAAAGACAAAATTAAGTGGAGACTGGTGAGGGGAAGACTGCTCATAATAATGTCTGGAATGGAGCAAATGGAATGGCATCAAACACATATTAACCATGTGTCCAGCCCCTTTCTATCTGTCACCCCCCTCTCTCAGCCCCTTTCTATCTATCATCCCCCTCTCTCAGCCCCTTTCTACCTGTCATCCCCCTCTCTCAGCCCCTTTCTACCTGTCATCCCCCTCTCTCAGCCCCTTTCTATCTGTCACCCCCCTCTCTCAGCCCCATTCTATCTGTCATCCCTCTCTCTCAGCCTCTTTCTATCTGTCACTCCCCTCTCTCAGCCTCTTTCTATCTGTCACCCCCTATCTCAGCCTCTTTCTATCTGTCAACCCCTCTCTCAGCCCCTTTCTATCTGTCACCCTCTCTCTCAGCCCCTTTCTATCTGTCACCCCCCTCTCTCAGCCTCTTTCTATCTGTCATCCTCCTCTCTCAGCCCCTTTATATCTGTCAACCCCTCTCTCAGCCTCTTTCTCAGCCCCTTTCTACCTGTCACCCCCCTCTCTCAGCCCCTTTCTATCTGTCACCCCCCACTCTCAGCATCTTTCTATCTGTCACCCCCCTCTCTCAGCCTCTTTCTATCTGTCACCCCCTCTCTCAGCCTCTTTCTATCTGTCACCCCCCTCTCTCAGCCCATTTCTATCTGTCACCCCGATTTCTCAGCCCCTTTCTATCTGTCACCCCCCCAGCCTCTCTCTATCTTCCTTCCATCTCTCTCTCTCTCCTATTCTCTAAGACTACTAACAGTATAAAGCCATTAAAATCCCTGTTATAGATTCAGTTGAATGTCTTATCAATGCAGCGGAGTTTCATTACGATGGAAAATCCATCTTTCACAGCTGCTACTATTTAATCAGATAAAATTCAACAGAACGGAGTGTGGCAGACACACACACACACACACACACACACACACACACACACACACACACACACACACACACACACACACACACACTAACCCCCCTACTCCCCTCCATCCCCCCCACCACCACACACACACACACACATGGAATTAAACACGCCTTAACGTTTTAAAATGGATTCCTTGCTGGAATCAACCATTGCAACTTCCATTCTGCTAAAAGAATGGAATGACATCAGTGGGATTGGTGTGCTGTCTGCATGGCACTACCACTCTCCATCACTTTCACAGAGGAAATAATTGATGAACAGGCGAGACAATAGAATTGTCCTCATCTGAAATAACTTTCATAAAAAACTGGAGAGATGGAGATAGCAGGAAGATTCGCATTCAGTGGTGATGGTGTTTCAAAGTAGAAGAGAGATATGGAGAGAGAAAGAGTGAGAGAGACAGTGAGAGAGAGAGAGAAAGAGAGAGAGAGACAGTGAGAGAGAGAGAGAAAGAGAGAGAGAGAAAGAGAGATCGCAAGAACGAAAGGCAGAGTAGTATAGGCAGGTGTAGTATAGGTGTAATATGGGTGTAGTATAGGTAGGTGTAGTATAGGTAGGTGTAGTATAGGTGTAATATGGGTGTAGTATAGGTAGGTGTAGTATAGGTGTAATATGGGTGTAGTATAGGCAGGTGTAGTATAGGTGTAATATGGGTGTAGTATAGGTAGGTGTAGTATAGGTAGGTGTAGTATAGGTGTAATATGGGTGTAGTGTAGGTAGGTGTAGTATAAGTAGGTGTAATATGGGTGTAGTATAGGTAGGTGTAGTATAGGTAGGTGTAGTATAGGTGTAATATGGGTGTAGTATAGGTAGGTGTAGTATAGGTAGGTGTAGTATAGGTGTAATATGGGTGTAGTATAGGTAGGTGTAGTATAGGTAGGTGTAGTATAGGTAGGTGTAGTATAGGTAGGTGTAGTATAGGTGTAATATGGGTGTAGTATAGGTAGGTGTAGTATAGGTGTAATATGGGTGTAGTATAGGTAGGTGTAGTATAGGTGTAATATGGGTGTAGTGTAGGTAGGTGTAGTATAGGTAGGTGTAGTATAAGTAGGTGTAATATGGGTGTAGTATAGGTAGGTGTAGTATAGGTAGGTGTAGTATAGGTGTAATATGGGTGTAGTATAGGTAGGTGTAGTATAGGTAGGTGTAGTATAGGTAGGTGTAGTATAGGTGTAATATGGGTGTAGTATAGGTAGGTGTAGTATAGGTGTAATATGGGTGTAGTGTAGGTAGGTGTAGTATAGGTAGGTGTAGTATAAGTAGGTGTAATATGGGTGTAGTATAGGTAGGTGTAGTATAGGTAGGTGTAGTATAGGTAGGTGTAGTATAAGTAGGTGTAATATGGGTGTAGTATAGGTAGGTGTAGTATAGGTAGGTGTAGTATAGGTGTAATATGGGTGTAGTATAGGTAGGTGTAGTATAGGTAGGTGTAGTATAGGTAGGTGTAGTATAGGTGTAATATGAGTGTAGTATAGGTAGGTGTAGTATAGGTAGGTGTAGTATAGGTAGGTGTAGTATAGGTGTAATATGGGTGTAGTATAGGTAGGTGTAGTCTAGGTAGGTGTAGTATAGGTAGGTGTAGTATAGGTAGGTGTAGTATAGGTTTAATAGGGGTGTAGTATAGGTTTAATATGGGTGTAGTATAGGTATGTGTTGTATAGGTAGGTGTAGTATAGGTAGGTGTAGTATAGGTGTAATATGGGTGTAGTATAGGTAGGTGTAGTATAGGTAGGTGTAGTATTGCGGGTGTAGTATAGGTGTAATATGGGTGTAGTATAGGTAGGTGTAGTATAGGTAGGTGTACTATAGGTAGGTGTAGTATAGGTGTAATATGGGTGTAGTATAGGTAGGTGTAGTATAGGTAGGTGTAGTATAGGTGTAATATGGGTGTAGTATAGGTAGGTGTAGTATAGGTAGGTGTAGTATATGTGTAATATGGGTGTAGTATAGGTAGGTGTAGTATAGGTGTAATATGGGTGTAGTATAGGTAGGTGTAGTATAGGTGTAATATGGGTGTAGTATAGGTAGGTGTAGTATTGCGGGTGTAGTATAGGTGTAATATGGGTGTATTATAGGTAGGTGTAGTATAGGTAGGTGTAGTATTGCAGGTGTAGTATAGGTGTAATATAGGTGTAGTATAGGTAGGTGTAGTATTGCGGGTGTAGTATAGGTAGGTGTAGTATTGTGGGTGTAGTATAGGTAGGTGTAGTATAGGTGTAATATGGGTGTAGTATAGGTGTAATATGAGTGTAGTATAGGTAGGTGTAGTATAGGTAGGTTTAGTATAGGTAGGTGTAGTATAGGTGTAATATGGGTGTAGTATAGGTAGGTGTAGTATAGGTAGGTGTAGTATTGCGGGTGTAGTATAGGTGTAATATGGGTGTAGTATAGGTAGGTGTAGTATAGGTAGGTGTAGTATAGGTAGGTGTAGTATTTCGGGTGTAGTATAGGTGTAATATGGGTGTAGTATAGGTAGGTGTAGTATAGGTAGGTGTAGTATTGCGGGTGTAGTATATGTAGGTGTAGTATAGGTGAATATAGGTGTAGTATGGGTGAAGTAGCAAAGTGTATTTATTTTTTATTTTTTACAAAATTGTTTTATTTTAGTTGAGACGGAGTTGGTTATTTGTATTTAAAACATGAATTCTGGTTATTTGCTATTCATTAGAAAAGTTTGAAGCCTAAAAAACAAGTTTAAATTGTGTAGTATAGGTGAATATAGGTGTAGTATAGATAGGTGTAGTATAGGTGAATATAGGTGTAGTATAGGTGTAGGATAGGTGTAGTATAGGTGTAGTATAGATGTATTATATGTGTAGTAAAGGTGTAGTATATGTGTAGTATATGTGTATCATATGTGTAGTATAGGTGTAGCATATGTGTAGTATCAGTGTAGTATATGTGTAGTATAGGTGCAGTGTATGTGTAGTATATGTGTAGTATATGTGTAGTATATGTGTAGTATATGTGTAGTATAGGTGTAGTATCGGTGTAGCATTTCAAAAATGATGATACAAAAAAAATATTTTTCCCGTTGTATTATCTTTTACCATGTCTAATGTGTTATATTCTCCTATATTCATTTCACATTTCCACAAACTTCAAAGTGTTTCCTTTCAAATGGTATCAAGAACATGCATATCTTTGCTTCAGGTCCTGAGCTACAGGCAGTTAGATTTGGGTGTCATTTTAGGCGAAAATTGAAAAAAGGGGCGGATCCATAAGAGGTTTTAAACAAATCAAAATATATGTTATATTTTAGATTCTTCAAAGTAGCCACCTTTGCCTTGATGACAGCTTTGCACACTCTTGGCATTCTCTCAGCCAGCATCACCTGGAATGCTTTACCAACAGTCTTGAAGGAATTCACACATATGCTGAGCACTTGTTGGCCGCTTTTCCTTCACTCTGCGGTCCAACTCATCCCAAACCATCTCAATTGGGTTGAGGTCGGTTGATTGTGGAGGCCAGGTCATCTGATGCAGCACTTCATCACTCTCCTTTTTGGTCAAATATCCCTTACACAGCCTGGAGGTGTGTTGGGTCATTGTCCTGTTGAAAAACAAATGATAGTCCCACTAAGCACAAACAGATGGGATGGCTTATCACTGCAGAATGCTGTGGTAGCCATGCTGGTCATGCGTGCCTTGAATTCTAAATAAATCACAGACAGTGTCACCAGCAAAGCACCCCCACACCATCACACCTCCTCCTCCATGCTTCACGGTGGGAACTACACATGCAGAGATCATCCGTTCACCTACTCTGCGTCTCACAAAGACACACGGTTAGGACCAAAAATCTCAAATATGGATACAGCAGATGTAAGGACAGATTTTCACCGGTCTAATGTCCATTGCTCATGTTTCTTGGCCCAAGCAAGTTTCTTCTTCTTATTGGTGTCCTTTAGTGGTGGTTTCTTTGCAGCAATTCGACCACGAAAGCCTGATTGACGCAATCTCCCCTGAACAGTTGATGTTGAGATATGTCTGTTACTTGAACTCTGTGAAGCATTTATTTGGGCTGCAATTTCTGAGGCTGGTAACTCTAATGAACTTATCCTCTGCAGCAGAGGTTACTCGGGGTCTTCCTTTCCTGTGGCAGTCCTCATGAGAGTCCTCATCATCATGGTGCTTGATGGTTTTAGCGACTGCACTTGAAGAAACTTTGAAAGTTCTTGTAATCTTCTGGATTGACTCACATTTATGTCTTAAAATAATGATGGACTGTCATTTTTCTTTGCTTATTTGAGCTGTTCTTGCCATAATATGGACTTGGTCTTTTACCAAATAGGGCTATCTTCTGTATACCACTCCTACCTTGTCACAACACAACTGATTGGCTCAAAAGCATTAAGAAGGAAAATAAAATCCACAAATTTACTTTTAACAAGGCACACCTGGTAATTGAAATGCATCCCAGGTGACTACCTCATAAAGCCGGTTGAGAGAATGCCAAGAGTGCGCAAAGCTGTCATCATAGCAAAGGATGGCAACTTTGAAAAATCTCAAATCTCAAATATATTTAGATGTTTTTAACACGTTTTTGGTTATTACATGCTTCCATATGTGTTATTTCATAGTTTTGATGTATTCAATATTATTCTAGAATGTAGAAAATAGTAAAAATAAACGTTTGACTGGTCCTGTAGGTGTAGTGTAGATGTAGTATAGGTGTAGTATGGGTGTAGTATTGGTAGGTGTAGTATAGGTGAATACGGGTGCAGCATAGGTGAATATAGTTGTAGTATAGGTAGGTGCTGTAGGTTTAGTATAGGTGGAAATAGGTGTAGTATAGGTGAATACAGGTGTAGTATAGGTGAATACAGGTGTAGCATAGGTAGGTGTAGTATAGTTGTAGTATAGGTAGGTGTAGTCTAGCTGTAGTATAGGTAGGTGTAATATAGGTGAATATAGTCGTAGTATAGGTAGGTGCTGTATAGGTGAATATAGGTGTAGTACAGGGAGGTGTAGTAAAGGTAGGAGCAGTATAGATGTATTATAGGAAGGTGTAGTATAGGTGAATATAGTCATAATATAGGTAGGTGTAGTATAGGTGTAGTATAGGTAGGTGTAGTATAGGTGTAGTATAGGTAGGTGCAGTATAGGTGTAGTATAGGTAGGTGTGGTCTAGGTGTAGTATAGGTAGGTGTAGTATAGGTGTAGCATAGGTAGGTGTAGCATAGGTGTAGTATAGGTGAATATAGGTGTAGTACAGGGAGGTGTAGTAAGGGTAGGAGCAGTACAGATGTATTATAGGTAGGTGTAGTACAGGTGAATATAGTCATAGTATAGGTAGATGTGGTATAGGTGTAGTATAGGTAGGTGCAGTATAGGTGTAGTATAGGTGAATATAGGTGTAGTATAGTTGTAGTACACTGTGTGTGTAGTATAGGTATAGTGTATGTGTAGTATATGTGTAGTATTGGTGTAGTATAAATGTAGTATATGTGTAGTACAGGTGTGGTATACTGTATGTGTAGTGTCGGTGTACTATTGGTGTAGTCGAGGTGTAGTATACTTAATGTGTAGTATATGTTTAGCATTGTTGTAGTATAGGCGTAGTATAGTTGTAGTATACAGTATGTGTAGTATATGTGTGGTATTGGTATATTATAGGTGTATCATATGCGCAGTATAGGTGGAGTAATGGTGTAGTATCGGTGTAGAATAGGTGTAGTATAGATATGTGAAGTATTGTTGTAGTGTAGGTGCAGTATACATCTATAGGTGTAGTATATGTGTAGTATACTCTATGTGCAGTATAGGTGTAGTGTTGGTGTAGTATAGGCGTAGTGTATATATAGTAAACTCACAGGTAGTCCAGATGAGCCTTGAGGACCAGGAAAACCAGGAGGACCCTGTAGAGGAGAAACAGGCAATGAGATGGGCATCTAAAACAACGGTTCTGAGTTCTGATATGTTAACCATTAGGGTTGTAGACACTGGATTACTCCTCCACTCAAAAACGGATACTATTGCTAAAGGGATCAAAGCTGGGACCGAGAGACTGAAAAACAGTTTCTATCTCAAGACCATCAGACTGTTAAATAGCAATAGCCATCACTAGTCGGCCTCCACCCAGTACCCTGCCCTGAACTTAGTCACTGTCACTAGCCGGGTACTAACCGGGTACTCAAACTTAGAGGCTGATGCCCTATGTACATCGACATGAAATCACTGGTCACTTTACATAATGCTTACATACTGTTTTACTCATTTAACATGTATATACTGTATTCTACTGTATCCTACTGTATTCTAGTCAATGCAACTCCGACATTGGTCGTCCTAATATTTAAATATTTCTTAATTCCATTCTTTTACTTTGTGATTTGTGTGTATTGTTGTGAATTGTTAGATACTCCTGCACTGTTGGAGCTAGGAACACAAGCATTTTACTACACCTGCAATAACATCTGATAAATATGTGTATGTGACCAAAAAATTGTATTTGATTTACTTTGGATACTATAGCTAAAGGGATACTATAGCTAAAGGATACTATAGTTAAAGGGATACTATAGTTAAAGGGATACTTTATATAGTATAGTTTATATATCCCTTTATATAGTCATAGGGATACTATTGCTAAAGGGATATTATAGTTAAAGGGATACTATTGCTAAATGGACACTGTAGTTAAAGGGATACTATAGTTAAAGGGATATTATAGTTAAAGGGATACTATTGCTAAAGGGATACTATAGTTAAAGGGATACTATAGTTAAAGGGATAATGTAGTTAAAGGGATAATATAGTTAAAGGGATACTATAGTTAAAGGGATAATATAGTTAAAGGGATACTATAGTTAAAGGGATAATATAGTTAAAGGGATACTATTACTAAAGGGATACTATAGTTAAAGGGATAATATAGTTAAAGGGATACTATTACTAAAGGGATACTATAGTTAAAGGGATAATATAGTTAAAGGGATACTATAGTTAAAGGGATACTATTACTAAAGGGATACTATTGCTAAAGGGATACTATAGTTAAAGGGATACTATAGCTAAAGGGATAATACAGTTAAAGGGATACTATAGTTAAAGGGATACTATTGCTAAAGTGATACTATAGTTAAAGGGATACTATTACTAGAGGGATACTATAGTTAAAGGGATACTATAGTTAAAGGGATACTATTACTAGAGGGATACTATAGTTAAAGGGATACTATAGTTAAAGGGATACTATAGTTAAAGTGATACTATAGTTAAAGGGATACTATAGTTAAAGGGATACTATAGCTAAAGGGATACTATTACTAAAGGGATACTATAGTTAAAGGGATACTATAGTTAAAGGGATAATATAGTTAAAGGGATACTATAGCTAAAGGGATACTATTACTAAAGGGATACTATAGTTAAAGGGATACAATAGTTAAAGGGATACTATAGTTAAAGGGATACTATAGTTAAAGTGATACTATAGCTAAAGGGATACTATAGTTAAAGGGATACTATAGTTAAAGGGATACTATAGTTAAAGGGATACTATAGTTAAAGGGATACTATAGCTAAAGGGATACTATTACTAAAGGGATACTATAGTTAAAGGGATACTATAGTTAAAGGGATACTATAGTTAAAGGGATACTATAGTTAAAGGGATACTATAGCTAAAGGGATACTATTACTAAAGGGATACTATAGTTAAAGGGATACTATAGTTAAAGGGATACTATAGTTAAAGGGATACTATAGTTAAAGTGATACTATAGCTAAAGGGATACTATAGTTAAAGGGATACTATAGTTAAAGGGATACTATTGCTAAAGTGATACTATAGTTAAAAGGGATACTATAGTTAAAGGGATACTATTGCTAAAGGGATACAATTGCTAAAGGGATACTATAGTTAAAGGGATACTATAGTTAAAAGGATACTTATGGAAATAGTTAACGATTGACTAATTGACATCAAGAACTATGTAGTTCTAGGACGCGCCACTAGAGGGCTGTATGACATCACGTGTATAGTATCAACATGAAGTTCCTTCGTTCTGCTTGATCCCTCAATGATGAAGCTTTACAAGACACACAGGCCACATAAACACTGTGGCCCTGGTCCAACACTGTGGAAATGCAGCCATCCTACTTGAACATGTCTCTCTGACCTCCCTTTGTTGGAAGGAATCACTGTTCTGAACATGACTGGATCGCGTGAAAGCTATGTACATGATGCCTTGCTTTCACCTATCCCATCGTGTTTGATACTTCCAGGATAGCTGCATCAGTGCCATTTTCTTTCTCTTTTTGGGGTTTTTCATGTTGTACTGTTGATCAAAATACAGTTGTTCCAGGTGTCACTAATCTCTTGGCTACTTGGGCGGCAGGTAGCCTAGCAGTTAGAGAGTTGGGCCAGTAGCCAAAAGGTCGCTGGGGTGAATACCTGAGCCGACAGGGGGGGAAATCTAGCGATGTGCCCTTGAGCAAGGCACTTAACCCTAATTTGCTCCAGGGGTGCTGTACTACTACGGCTTACCCTGTAAAACAACACATTTCACTGCATCTATATGACAACAAACTATTATTTTATATGGTCAGCTGATAGACACCTAGTTCTTCTTACAGACACCATGCTTTGACTCTGTTGTGCTGGCTTATAATGTCTCTACTAAACCCTGATGAAGTGTTATAATGCCCTACAATCTCTCGTGTAGAACTCACCATATTCCCTGGTACACCAGCTTGTCCCCTTTGCCCCTGAGGACCCTGGGAAATGTAGGCAGAAAGGTACTTTGTGTTAGAGATTCAACACGCCAAAACAGCGTAACTTGCTATATTTCACCACACACACACACACACACACACACACACACACACACACACACACACACACACACACACACACAGACTTACCGTCTCCCCCCTTATTCCAGAAGATCCTGGTGTTCCTGGGTGGCCTGGTGTTCCTGGTCCGGAGCAGCCTCCATTAGCTCCATTGGTGATAGAGGTGGTCTACATAGACGAGAGGATAAATCAATTATTCAGTGTGTGTGTGTGTCTGTGAGTTGCGTGTGTTGTGGGTGTGTGTGTGTGAATGTAAGAGTTAGAGACAGTGTGGACGTACAGGCGCCTGTGCAGCCTCCTCGCTCTGCAGTCTTTGGTTTCTGAAACACTGCAACACACATAGAGAAAGGACATGAGTACGACGGATTGGAATTTCACTCTACTTCCTGAATTGACTGGAATTGACAGCAGGTAAGAATAATCTTGTTAAATTTCCAGGACTCTATAGTCTAAGGCAAAAGTGTATACACCCCTAACCACCTCACCTCACCCTTCCCCCCACCCCCATGCTCCATTCCCCCTGCTTCTCACCCTCTCACAGCCGTCAGGGGCGTGGCCTATGGCAGTCTTGCCCTCGTCTCCTTTCTCTCCCTTGGTGCCCACCATGCCTGGTACCCCAGGCAAGCCCTTGGAACAGTCCTCACACACCTCCTGCAGCAGAGGACACACACACACACGCAGACAGACAGACAGACAGACAGACAGACAGACAGACAGACAGACAGACAGACAGACAGACAGACAGACAGACAGACAGACAGACAGACAGACAGACAGACAGACAGACAGACAGACAGACAGACAGAATTTATAACATTGTAACGGCTGTCGTCTTCCTCCTCGTCTGAGGAGGAGAAGTTTGAAGGATCGGAGGACCAATGCGCAGTGTGGTACGTATCCATATTTATTAGAATACTTTTCAAGAATGAACAAAAACAATAAACTGACGAAAACCAACGAAGCTACAGTCCCGAACTAGTGAACACAGAAAAACAGGAACACACGAACAGGAACAATCACCCACAAAACACACTACAAAACAGGCTACCTAAATATGGTTCCCAATCAGAGACAATGACTAACACCTGCCTCTGATTGAAAACCATATCAGGCCAAACAAGAAACCCCACATACAAACAGAAAACATAGACTGCCCACCCCAACTCACGCCCTGATCATACTAAAACAAAGAAAAACCAAAAGAACTATGGTCAGAACGTGACAAACATGACATGTGTGCTGAATGTACACTGCATGGACACAGTTCATAGACATTTGTGTTATTTTTGATCACATTAGTACAGCTCATGCATATCAATCCAAGAGCAACACAAAAAAAGTCTAACTTCCAGAGTGCACCTCTCTACCTCCTCTCTTACCTCTCCTCGAGTGGAGTCCTGGTCCTGAGGCAGCCTCAGATGCTGAGGGAGGGAAGGGGGAGGGGGCTATGAAAGGGGGGGAGTTAGTGAGAGAGGGGGCGAGGAGAGTCAATAAGAGAGGGGGGATCAGAGGGGGAGGGGAGAGTCAGTGAGAGAGGGGGAGAGGAGAGTCAATAAGAGGGGGATTAGAGGGAGAGAGGAGAGTCAGTGAGAGAGGGGGGATCAGAGGGAGAGAGGAGAGTCAGTGAGAGAGGGGGGATCAGAGGGAGAGAGGAGAGTCAGTGAGAGAGGGGGAGAGGTGAGTCAGTGAGAGAGGGGGGATCAGAGGGAGAGAGGAGAGTCAGTGAGAGAGGGGGAGAGGAGAGTCAGTGAGAGGGGGTCAGAGGGGGAGAGGAGAGTCAGTGAGAGAGGGGGAGAGGAGAGTCAGTGAGAGAGGGGGGATCAGAGGGAGAGAGGAGAGTCAGTGAGAGAGGGGGAGAGGAGAGTCAGTGAGAGAGGGGGAGAGGAGAGTCAGTGAGAGAGGGGGGATCAGAGGGGGAGATCAGAGGGGGAGAGGAGAGTCAGTGAGAGAGGGGGGATCAGAGGGGGAGAGGAGAGTCAGTGAGAGGGGGGGTCAGAGGGGGAGAGGAGAGTCAGTGAGGGAGGGGTTAAAAGGATGCAAGCAGAAGTTGCCCTTAGGCACCGATCTAGGATCAATTTATCATCCCCAAATCCTAACCTTAATCACTAAGGAGGGGCCAATGCAAAACTGATCTTAGATCTGCGTCTAGGGGAACTTCATCCTTCTACAATAAAAATGTTGGGGTGGTATACAACTATAATGTATACGTAAGATTTATTTCTGCACATTCATTGATGCAACACAGTGCAAAGTAATGAACTGCAGTACAGTGTTAAACTGCAGTACAGTGTTGAACTGCAGTACAGTGTTGAACTGCAGTACAGTGTTGAACTGCAGTACAGTATAAAGTGTTGAACTGCAGTACAGTGTTGAACTGCAGTACAGTGTTGAACTGCAGTACAGTGTTGGACTGCAGTACAGTATAAAGTGTTGAACTGCAGTACAGTGTTGAACTGCAGTACAGTGTTGAACTGCAGTACAGTGTTGAACTGCAGTACAGTATAAAGTGTTGAACTGCAGTACAGTGCAAACGGTGTTGAACTGCAGTACAGTGTTGAACTGCAGTACAGTGTTGAACTGCAGTACAGTGTTGAACTGCAGTACAGTGTTGAACTGCAGTACAGTGCAAATTTGATGAACGATCCATTCAGGAGTCCCAAATGGCACTAAATTCCCCAGGTAGTGTACTGCTTTGGCCAGAGTCACATAGGGCACTAGAGTGAATAGGATACCATTTAGGATTTGCCCAAGGAGACACAAAACATAAAAAATCACAAGGTTTTGCAAGTCTTTCAAAGCAGGTTGGTATTAAATTCCAGGTATTCATTGGGATTATTGTTAAGAGTTTTAAAGTTAATTGATTCACAACATGGTTGGCCTGAAACACTTGTACCACTTCAATCACACCAGGAAACCCACTTACTGTACAATACCTCCCACTTTTTAACAGTGGGGCCCTTCACTCAGCGAGATAACCTGTGAATTGCAGATTGTCTGGTTTGAAACACAATTAAAACCAATTGTCTTTGTTCAAATGGTTGTTATTATAGCCAGAAGGGCTCATTTGATCTAGCATGGTGCAGCACATTAGATTTGTTAGACTAAGGTTGTATGCATTAAACAGGACCTGTCAGAGAGCAGTCTGACATTCACTTTCAATATCCTCCTATTTAAATATCCTACACCTTTGTTTAAATTGTATTTTTTTTAATGGATTAATTTGCATAACTTGCCTGTTAAATTGTGTTTCTGACAAAGTTATTTGTTTTTTAAGGATACATTTATACTTAGCTAAGATTAAGCTAAGCGTGCTTTAAGAATTAAGAGTGAATAGTTTGAATAGTCTGTTTAAGGTGTTTAAATCCATTGAAACTCAACATGCAGGCAGGGCCATGGAGCTAGAGAGCAGCTGGTCTGTCTGTCTACTGACGTTAGGACTGGAGCACTTCTGGAGTGTGTATAATGTGTGTGTGTGTACGTGGAGTTGTGTGTGAAGCCAAGTTTCCACTGTGTGTAGATTGATTATTCTGGTGAGGGTGTGTGTGTGTGTGTGTGTGTGTGTGTGTGTGTGTGTGTGTGTGTGTGTGTGTGTGTGTGTGTGTGTGTGTGTGTGTGTGTGTGTGTGTGTGTGTGTGTATGCTTTTGGGATGGTTAAAGTCTCTCCAAAAGGCAAAAAGTGCATTTGAAGACAGAAAGTAAAGTGTGAGGCCATGCATTCCACTATATCATAAAAACACACTGTATACTTTGTCACTATGCACTGCCACTCAGTCGTAGTGTGCCTACTGTATCGTTTTGTGATGAAATTGTAGAGATCGTCAATGAACTTCTGCCAGATTGCTCCAGTCACAACAGACTTACCCCCCCCCTCTCATCAGCCAAATCACAAAGCTGTAGCACTCTCCTCCAGCTCCGCCTCCTAATGTATGGGTTGGGGTCAAATCCATTTCAATTTAGACAATTCAGCTAATGAATTCTAGAATCAGAAAGTGTCATTGATATTCATTGACAATGAGCATAATTTTTTCCACTTTCTGAAGTGTCTGAATTTAAATGGAAGTGACTCCCCCTTACTTTCTGTTTACTTACAGTTTTCCCAGGCAGACCCGGCTGCCCTGTTACACCGTCGTTGCCAGGGATACCCTGAAAGAAGGAACTGAGGTTCAACTGGTTTTAGCCAATCACAGGCTTGCCACATCCCTCTCCACCAATAGTCAGAGGGGTCACAGGTTCAAGGTTGAAGCATCAACCAATCGCCTGTGTTCTCCCTCTCCTGGTTTGTGTTCAGACTCTTCTGGTTTGGTTGTCTAGTTTTTAAAAAACGATTTAAATTCATTTAAATAGTTTGATTATAGTTTGGTGTAAATAATTAGATTGTTTTGTCTAATTTTGAGAGATAAACACAATACCAGATTAAAGACCATGCAGGGATCTCTGTGCAAGAGGTGAAAATATATATTTCAAAGTGGTTTGATTTCAACAGGACATTTACGTGCAAATTTGATTTATGCACACAACGTTATGGTTGGGTGCTTGATGAATACATGAACATCATATTCAGAGGAATCAATCAATTGTCTTACACAGTGAACTGAGCCTGGTCTTTAACAACCAATATTACATCTTTGTTTCCAATGGAAACAAGGGACCCATATGTTATGTACACTCCTCTCAGCATTCCCATTCATCTGATTTACCTTTGTACACTGTTGAGAATTAATTCAGATTTCACATTTCCCCTACAATCAGAGGAAATATTCTCCTAACACTTTATTTGAAGATCTTCTAATTTACAATACGTTTACTACATGGTTAAATAACTATTTAATTATGACTTTAAGCAGTTTATAACCATCAATATTATCAACAATATTTCTGATGTATCATACTTCGATAGTAATATTACAGTCCCAAAGCTTCCCACAAGAGTTAGTGAATGTTTAAAGCCGTGCTACGATTTATCAAAGACTCCCATTATACATTTACAGCCCAAAGGGTTAACAATTAGCATAGTTTCATTACATGAATATGATTTAAGCTATTGTATTGACGCAATAGTTATTTATGTACTTGCATATTTACTTTTACTATTGTGTAACATGTTTAAATTATGAAATTTAAGATTAATTTTAAATAATTTGCAATTTTAATGTGGTCTTAATTTGCATTTAGAGTTGTGTTAGCTATGACCGCAAGCTGCCCAAGCCAGAACCCAATATGGAAGCCAAACCTGAAGAGGAAATAAGGGACCTGGAAGGAGGAATGTGGGAGGAGAAAGGACGAAGGTGGAAGAGGAGAGGAGAAAAACAGTGTGGAGAAAAATAAGGAACAAGAGTGAGAAGAGAAGAAAAAAAGAAAGAGAGAGAGAGAACGAGAGAGAAAGAGAGAGAGAGAGAGAGAAAAGTGACAGAGGGAGAGAGAGAAATAGAGAGAGAGAGAATAAGAGACAGAACGAGAAAGAGAGAGAGAACGAGAGAGAAAGAGAGAGAGAGAGAGAAATAGAGAGAGAGAAAGAAAGGGCCAAGGTATATTCATTTTGATGAATGACAGAGCGATAAAGACGAATAGAGAGGAATAGGGAGTGAAAAGAAGGAGGTTTGCTGCTGTGTCTACCCTGTGTGTAGTAAAGGGTTAATTTAATTATATTCAATACAATTCAATAGGACGTGACCCCACCACCCTGCTCCCCCTTTCTCCTACCTGGGGCCCTGGGATGCCGACGAAGCCCTGTGGCCCAGGAGGGCCAGGAGGACCTGGTGGTCCCGGAGGCCCCTGGAACACACACACACACACACACACACACACACACACACACACACACACACACACACACACACATAATCCAGTGAGACTGTGCGAACCACACAACATCGACAGGCATCATTTGTAGCCAAATTATTCCAACAACAAAAACAAATTCAATTGATATTCAGCCAATAGACACTAGTGAACTGAAGCCAAGAGGCAGATATGGCTAATAGATGATAGAGAGACCAGACCTGCCACATGTTTCCTCCCAGAGTTCCTGGGGCTCCCTGCAAGGCAGGAGTAGTCACATTCAGGGCACATCATCAGCAGATCATAAATATGCATGAACAAACACTGGCACCCTACAGTGAAAAATAATCCTGTAGAAGAACTCAAAACGAATTAAAAGACAGCTGTGTGTGTGTGTGTGTGTGTGTGTGTGTGTGTGTAGGTGTATGCATGTCTGTGTGTGCGCACGCACAACCTAGCCATACTCACCGGTCCTCCTGTTCCTCCTGTTCCTGCATGTGGAGGGCTGATACAGTTACACTCTCCAGGTTCACCCTGAAAAACACCCAGAAAACCATTACACACCTCTCATAGATCGCACAGACAAGTTGTGAAAGAAATTAGATCGTTGACACAGAATCCAAACTTGAGGTCTGTGTTGCTTAAAAATGAGTGGGAGATTTGCACTAAAGCCAAACTCAACATAGAATGTGATCTGGAGAATGACTCAGCATGCAGCGAGAGATCGGTCTAAAACTCTACACAAGCCGTCACTCATTCATAACTACTGTAATTTCAGCTTGAATCATCCCAGGCCTTGGCTACAGCAGGTTTAGTTTGATGAGAGAGTGAGTGAGAGGAGCTGAGGATATTACAATACATTTCAGCTGCTGGACTGCCTTCTTTATGGCTGCGTTTACACATTCTGATCTTTTTCCACAAACTGGTATTTTGTCCAATCAGATCAGCTCGTTTGCAAAACAATTAGGCAAACAAATATCAGAATTGGGCTGCCTGAGTAAACACCAGGAGGTGTGTTTGTCTTTCAGATTCAGATTCAGAAAAGATTCAGGCAATTCATTTAGCAGCAAACAATATACAGTACCAGTCAAAAGTATGGACACAAATCAAATCAAATTGTATTTGTCACATGTGCCAAAAACAACAGGTGTAGACCTTACAGTGAAATGCTTACTTACAAGCCCTTAACCAACAATGCAGTTTTAAGAAAAATAAGTCTTAAGTAAAAAATATATAAGTAAAAAAATTAAAACTAACAAGTAATTAAAGAGCAGCAGGAAAATAACAATAACGAGGCTATAGACAGAGGGTGTCGGTACAGAGTCAATGTGCGGGGGCACCGGTTAGTGGAGGTAATTGAGGTAATATGTACATGTAGGTAGAGTTAAAGTGACTATGCATAGATAATAAACAGAGAGGAGAAGCAGCATAAAAGAAGGGGGCAATGCAAATAGTCTGGGTGGCCATTTGATTAGCTATTCAAGAGTCTTATGGATTGGGGGTAGAAGCTGTCAAGAAGCCATTTGGACCTAGACTTGGTGCTCTGGTATTGCTTGCCGTGCTTTGGCACAAAGAACAGTCTATGACTAGGCTGGTTGGAGTCTTTGACAATTTTTAGGGCCTTCGACTGACACCGCCTGGTATAGAGGTCCTGGATGGCAAGAAGTTTGGCCCAGTGATGTACTGGACCGTACGCACTACCCTCTGTAGTGCCTTGCGGTCGGAGGCCGAGCAGTTACCATACCAGGCAGTGATGCAACCAGTCAGGATACTCTCGATGGTGCAGCTGTAGAACCTTTTGAGGATCTGAGGACCCATGCCAAATCTTTTCAGTCTTCTGGGTGGGAATAGGCTTTGTCGTGCGCTCTTCACGACTGTCTTGGTGTGCTTGGACCATGATAGTTTGTTTGTGATGTGGACACCAAGGAACTTGAAGCTCTCAACCTGCTCCACTACAGCCCTGTCAATGACAATGGGGGCGAGCTCAGTCCTCATTTTCCTGTAGTCCACAATCATCTCCTTTGTCTTGATCACGTTGAGGGAGAGGTTAGGTCAGGTCTCTGACCTCCTCCCTATAGGCTGTCTCATCGTTGTCGGTGATCAGGCCTACCACTGTTGTGTCATCGGCAATGTTAATGATGGTGTTGGAGTCGTGCCTGGCCATGCAGTCAGGATTGAACAGGGAGTACAGGAGGGGGCTGAGCATGCACCCCTGAGGGACAACCGTGTTAAGGATCTGGTGGTGGATGTGTTGTTACCTACCCTCACCACCTGGGTGCAGCCCGTCAGGAAGTCCAGGATCCAGTTGCAGAGGGATTTGTTTAGTTCCAGGGTACTTAGCTTAGTGATGAGCTTTGAGGGAACTATGGTGTTGAACGCTGAGTATAGTCAATGAATAGCATTCTCACGTATGTGTTCTTTTTGTCCAGGTGGGAAGGGGCAGTGTGGAGTGCAATAGAAATTGCATCACCTGTGGATCTGTTGGGTCGGTATGCAAATTGGAGTGTGTCTAGGGTTTCTGAGATAATGGTGTTGATGTGAGCCGTGACCAGCCTTTCAAAGCACTTCATGGCTACAGATGTGAGTGCTAGGGGTCGGTAGTCATTAAGGCAGGTTACCTTAGTGTTCTTGGGCACAGGGCCTATGGTGGTCTGCTTGAAACATGTTGGTATTACCGACTTAGTCAGGGACTTAGTCAGGTTGAAAATATCAGTGAAGACACTTGCCAGTTGGTCAGTGCATGCTCGGAGTACACGTCCTGGTAATCCGTCTGGCCCTGCAGCCTTGTGAATGTTGACCTGTTTAAATGTCTTACTCACATCGGCTACGGAGAATGTGATCACACAGTCATCTGGAACAGCTGATGCTCTCATTCATGTTTCAGTAGTAGTTGCATTGAAGCGAGGATAGAAGTAATTTAGCTCATCCGGTAGGCTCCTGTCACTGGGCAGCTCGCGGCTGTGCTTCCCTTTGTAGTCTGTTTGCAAGCCCTGCCACATCTGACGAGCGTGGAAGCCGGTGTAGTACGATTTAATCTTAGTCCTGTATTGACGCTTTTCCTGTTTGATGGTTTCTTATAAGCTTCTGGGTTAGAGCCCCGCTCCTTGACAGTGGCAGCTCTACCCTTTAGCTCAGTGTGAATGTTGCTTGTAATCCATGGCTTCTGGTTGGGATATGTACGTACAGTCACTGTGGGGACGATGTCATCAATGCACTTATTGATGAAGCCAGTGACTGATGTGGTGTACTCCTCAATGCCATCGGAAGAATCCCGGAACATATTCCAGTCTGTGTTAGCAAAACAGTCCTGCAGCTTAGCATCTGCTTCATCTGACCACTTTTTTATTGAATGAGTTACTGGTTCTTCCTACTTTGGTGTTTGCTTGTAAACAGGAATTAGGAGGACAGAATAATGGTCAGATTTGCCAAATGGAGGGTGTCTTTGTGCTTTGTACGCGTCTTTGTGTGTAGAGTAAAGGAGGTCTAGAGTTTTTTCCCTCTGGTTGCACATTTAACATGTGTTTGGGCACCTCATTCATCCAAACTTCCGCATACTGCCCCCTAGCCCGAAGAAGTTGAGGGGTTTAGAGACAGGGGGAACAGATGAAGAGGTGTTCATGGGTTTAGAGAAGGGGGGGGGGGGGGGTGAACATTTGAGGGGTTAAGGGGTTTAGAGGCGGGGGGGAACATATGAGGTGTTAATGGGTTTAGAGACAGGGGGGAACATATGAGGTGTTAATGGGTTTAGAGACAGGGGGGAACATATGAGGTGTTAATGGGTTTAGAGCCAGGGGGGAACATATGAGGTGTTAATGGGTTTAGAGGCAGGGGGGAACATATGAGGTGTTAATGGGTTTAGAGGCAGGGGGGAACGGATGAAGATGTGTTAATGGGTTTAGAGACAGGGGGGAACATATGAGGTGTTAAGGGGTTTAGAGGCAGGGGGGAACATATGAGGTGTTAAGGGGTTTAGAGGCAGGGGGGAACATATGAGGTGTTAATGGGTTTAGAGGCAGGGGGGGAACATATGAGGTGTTAATGGGTTTAGAGGCAGGGGGGAACGGATGAAGATGTGTTCATGGGTTTAGAGACAGGGGAACATATGAGGTGTTAAGGGGTTTAGAGACAGGGGGGGAACATATGAGGTGTTAAGGGGTTTAGAGACAGTGGGGGAACATATGAGGTGTTAAGGGGTTTAGAGACAGGGGGGGAACATATGAGGTGTTAAGGGGTTTAGAGACAGTGGGGGAACATATGAGGTGTTAAGGGGTTTAGAGGCAGGGGGGGAACATATGAGGTGTTAAGGGGTTTAGAGACAGGGGGGGAACATATGAGGTGTTAAGGGGTTTAGAGACAGGGGGGGAACATATGAGGTGTTAAGGGGTTTAGAGACAGTGGGGGAACATATGAGGTGTTAAGGGGTTTAGAGACAGGGGGGGAACATATGAGGTGTTAAGGGGTTTAGAGACAGGGGAACATATGAGGTGTTAAGGGGTTTAGAGACAGTGGGGGAACATATGAGGTGTTAAGGGGTTTAGAGACAGGGGGGGAACATATGAGGTGTTAAGGGGTTTAGAGACAGTGGGGGAACATATGAGGTGTTAAGGGGTTTAGAGACAGGGGGGGAACATATGAGGTGTTAAGGGGTTTAGAGACAGTGGGGGAACATATGAGGTGTTAATGGGTTTAGAGACAGTGGGGGAACATATGAGGTGTTAATGGGTTTAGAGACAGTGGGGGAACATATGAGGTGTTAAGGGGTTTAGAGACAGTGGGGGAACATATGAGGTGTTAATGGGTTTAGAGACAGGGGGGGAACATATGAGGTGTTAAGGGGTTTAGAGACAGGGGGGGAACATATGAGGTGTTAAGGGGTTTAGAGACAGTGGGGGAACATATGAGGTGTTAAGGGGTTTAGAGACAGTGGGGGAACATATGAGGTGTTAAGGGGTTTAGAGACAGGGGGGGAACATATGAGGTGTTAAGGGGTTTAGAGACAGTGGGGGAACATATGAGGTGTTAAGGGGTTTAGAGACAGGGGGGGAACATATGAGGTGTTAATGGGTTTAGAGACAGTGGGGGAACATATGAGGTGTTAAGGGGTTTAGAGACAGTGGGGGAACATATGAGGTGTTAAGGGGTTTAGAGACAGTGGGGGAACATATGAGGTGTTAAGGGGTTTAGAGACAGGGGGGGAACATATGAGGTGTTAAGGGGTTTAGAGACAGTGGGGGAACATATGAGGTGTTAAGGGGTTTAGAGACAGGGGGGAAACATATGAGGTGTTAAGGGGTTTAGAGACAGGGGGGAAACATATGAGGTGTTAAGGGGTTTAGAGACAGGGGGGGAACATATGAGGTGTTAAGGGGTTTAGAGACAGGGGAACATATGAGGTGTTAAGGGGTTTCGAGGCGGGGGGGAACATATGAGGTGTTAAGGGGTTTAGAGACAGTGGGGGAACATATGAGGTGTTAAGGGGTTTAGAGACAGTGGGGGAACATATGAGGTGTTAAGGGGTTTAGAGACAGGGGGGGAACATATGAGGTGTTAAGGGGTTTAGAGACAGTGGGGGAACATATGAGGTGTTAAGGGGTTTCGAGGCGGGGGGGAACATATGAGGTGTTAAGGGGTTTAGAGACAGTGGGGGAACATATGAGGTGTTAAGGGGTTTAGAGACAGGGGGGGAACATATGAGGTGTTAAGGGGTTTAGAGACAGGGGGGAAACATATGAGGTGTTAAGGGGTTTAGAGACAGGGGGGGAACATATGAGGTGTTAAGGGGTTTAGAGACAGGGGGGAAACATATGAGGTGTTAAGGGGTTTAGAGACAGGGGGGGAACATATGAGGTGTTAAGGGGTTTAGAGACAGGGGGGGAACATATGAGGTGTTAAGGGGTTTAGAGACAGTGGGGGAACATATGAGGTGTTAAGGGGTTTAGAGACAGTGGGGGAACATATGAGGTGTTAAGGGGTTTCGAGGCGGGGGGGAACATATGAGGTGTTAAGGGGTTTAGAGACAGTGGGGGAACATATGAGGTGTTAAGGGGTTTAGAGACAGGGGGGGAACATATGAGGTGTTAAGGGGTTTAGAGACAGGGGGGGGAACATATGAGGTGTTAAGGGGTTTAGAGACAGGGGGGGAACATATGAGGTGTTAAGGGGTTTAGAGACAGTGGGGGAACATATGAGGTGTTAAGGGGTTTAGAGACAGTGGGGGAACATATGAGGTGTTAAGGGGTTTAGAGGCAGGGGGGGAACATATGAGGTGTTAAGGGGTTTAGAGACAGGGGGGGAACATATGAGGTGTTAAGGGGTTTAGAGACAGGGGGGGAACATATGAGGTGTTAAGGGGTTTAGAGACAGTGGGGGAACATATGAGGTGTTAAGGGGTTTAGAGACAGTGGGGGAACATATGAGGTGTTAAGGGGTTTAGAGACAGGGGGGAAACATATGAGGTGTTAAGGGGTTTAGAGACAGGGGGGGAACATATGAGGTGTTAAGGGGTTTAGAGACAGGGGGGGAACATATGAGGTGTTAAGGGGTTTAGAGACAGGGGAACATATGAGGTGTTAAGGGGTTTCGAGGCGGGGGGGAACATATGAGGTGTTAAGGGGTTTAGAGACAGTGGGGGAACATATGAGGTGTTAAGGGGTTTAGAGACAGGGGGGGAACATATGAGGTGTTAAGGGGTTTAGAGACAGTGGGGGAACATATGAGGTGTTAAGGGGTTTCGAGGCGGGGGGGAACATATGAGGTGTTAAGGGGTTTAGAGACAGTGGGGGAACATATGAGGTGTTAAGGGGTTTAGAGACAGGGGGGGAACATATGAGGTGTTAAGGGGTTTAGAGACAGGGGGGAAACATATGAGGTGTTAAGGGGTTTAGAGACAGGGGGGGAACATATGAGGTGTTAAGGGGTTTAGAGACAGGGGGGGAACATATGAGGTGTTAAGGGGTTTAGAGACAGGGGAACATATGAGGTGTTAAGGGGTTTCGAGGCGGGGGGGAACATATGAGGTGTTAAGGGGTTTAGAGACAGTGGGGGAACATATGAGGTGTTAAGGGGTTTAGAGACAGTGGGGGAACATATGAGGTGTTAATGGGTTTAGAGACAGTGGGGGAACATATGAGGTGTTAAGGGGTTTCGAGGCGGGGGGGAACATATGAGGTGTTAAGGGGTTTAGAGACAGTGGGGGAACATATGAGGTGTTAAGGGGTTTAGAGACAGGGGGGGAACATATGAGGTGTTAAGGGGTTTAGAGACAGTGGGGGAACATATGAGGTGTTAAGGGGTTTAGAGACAGGGGGGGAACATATGAGGTGTTAAGGTGTTTAGAGACAGTGGGGGAACATATTAGGTGTTAATGGGTTTAGAGGCAGTGGGGGAACATATGAGGTGTTAAGGGGTTTAGAGACAGTGGGGGAACATATTAGGTGTTAATGGGTTTAGAGGCAGTGGGGGAACATATGAGGTGTTAAGGGGTTTAGAGACAGGGGGGGAACATATGAGGTGTTAAGGGGTTTAGAGACAGGGGAACATATGAGGTGTTAAGGGGTTTCGAGGCGGGGGGGGAACATATGAGGTGTTAAGGGGTTTAGAGGCAGGGGGGGAACATATGAGGTGTTAAGGGGTTTCGAGGCGGGGGGGAACATATGAGGTGTTAAGGGGTTTAGAGGCAGGGGGGGAACATATGAGGTGTTAATGGGTTTAGAGGCGGGGGAACATATGAGGTGTTAAGGGGTTTCGAGACAGGGGGGAACATATGAGGTGTTAAGGGGTTTAGAGACAGTGGGGGAACATATGAGGTGTTAAGGGGTTTAGAGACAGTGGGGGAACATATGAGGTGTTAAGGGGTTTAGAGACAGTGGGGGAACATATGAGGTGTTAAGGGGTTTAGAGACAGGGGGGGAACATATGAGGTGTTAAGGGGTTTAGAGACAGTGGGGGAACATATGAGGTGTTAAGGGGTTTAGAGACAGGGGGGGAACATATGAGGTGTTAATGGGTTTAGAGACAGTGGGGGAACATATGAGGTGTTAAGGGGTTTAGAGACAGTGGGGGAACATATGAGGTGTTAAGGGGTTTAGAGACAGTGGGGGAACATATGAGGTGTTAAGGGGTTTAGAGACAGGGGGGGAACATATGAGGTGTTAAGGGGTTTAGAGACAGTGGGGGAACATATGAGGTGTTAAGGGGTTTAGAGACAGTGGGGGAACATATGAGGTGTTAAGGGGTTTAGAGACAGGGGGGGAACATATGAGGTGTTAAGGGGTTTAGAGACAGGGGGGGAACATATGAGGTGTTAAGGGGTTTAGAGACAGGGGGGAAACATATGAGGTGTTAAGGGGTTTAGAGACAGGGGGGGAACATATGAGGTGTTAAGGGGTTTAGAGACAGGGGGGGAACATATGAGGTGTTAAGGGGTTTAGAGACAGGGGAACATATGAGGTGTTAAGGGGTTTCGAGGCGGGGGGGAACATATGAGGTGTTAAGGGGTTTAGAGACAGGGGGGGAACATATGAGGTGTTAAGGGGTTTAGAGACAGGGGGGGAACATATGAGATGTTAAGGGGTTTAGAGACAGTGGGGGAACATATGAGGTGTTAAGGGGTTTAGAGACAGTGGGGGAACATATGAGGTGTTAAGGGGTTTAGAGACAGTGGGGGAACATATGAGGTGTTAAGGGGTTTCGAGGCGGGGGGGAACATATGAGGTGTTAAGGGGTTTAGAGACAGTGGGGGAACATATGAGGTGTTAAGGGGTTTAGAGACAGGGGGGGAACATATGAGGTGTTAAGGGGTTTAGAGACAGTGGGGGAACATATGAGGTGTTAAGGGGTTTAGAGACAGGGGGGGAACATATGAGGTGTTAAGGGGTTTAGAGACAGTGGGGGAACATATTAGGTGTTAATGGGTTTAGAGGCAGTGGGGGAACATATGAGGTGTTAAGGGGTTTAGAGACAGTGGGGGAACATATTAGGTGTTAATGGGTTTAGAGGCAGTGGGGGAACATATGAGGTGTTAAGGGGTTTAGAGACAGGGGGGGAACATATGAGGTGTTAAGGGGTTTAGAGACAGGGGAACATATGAGGTGTTAAGGGGTTTAGAGGCGGGGGGGGGAACATATGAGGTGTTAAGGGGTTTAGAGACAGTGGGGGAACATATGAGGTGTTAAGGGGTTTAGAGACAGGGGAACATATGAGGTGTTAAGGGGTTTAGAGGCAGGGGGGAACATATGAGGTGTTAAGGGGTTTCGAGGCGGGGGGAACATATGAGGTGTTAAGGGGTTTAGAGGCAGGGGGGGAACATATGAGGTGTTAATGGGTTTAGAGGCGGGGGAACATATGAGGTGTTAAGGGGTTTAGAGACAGTGGGGGAACATATGAGGTGTTAAGGGGTTTCGAGGCGGGGGGGAACACACTCACACACACACTCAGGGCACAGGCAGAGTAGCATAGGAGGTGACACGTGTCTGGGATCCAAATAGACAAGGGAAGTAAAGGAGCCTTCAGAACAGGACTAGGCATATTAGTTAGTGCTACCATCAAACCCACTGCACTAGAATACCAGAGAGAGAGAGAGGGTGGTGAGAGGGACGAGAAAGAGAGAGGAGAGAGAGAGAGAAAGAGGGAGGGGTGGGGGAGGAAGTGGATTGGATATTTGAAGTGAAAGAATGACATGGAGAGGGAGCAAAAAAAGATGTAGAGAGAGAACCGACCAGAGAGAGGATATCAGGAAAGAAGCTAGACAGTGGAAGAGAAGGGAAAAGGAAGCCATGGGAGGAAGAAAGAGAAAGAGAAAAGGAAAGTGCAAGACAACCAAACCACTGCTCCTGAAATAGGCCTACTGCACCTAAATAACATGTTGGACTAAATGCACTTTGCACTTTAACATCTACATTCACTTCTTTGCTTCTTTCTAGAATGCGCCATTCAGCCTAATTCTGACATTTCTATGAAATTGCACTTAACCAGCCTACTTTGCTTGTAAATAGCCATTGCTATCTGTTGTTTTTAAATATGTTATTTTGCCTGTATGTACAGTACCAGTCAAAAGTTTGGACACACCTACTCATTCAAGGGGTTTTCTTAATTTTTTTGTATTTTCCAAATTGTGGAATAATAGTGAAGACATCAACACTATGAAATAGCACATATGGAATCATGTAGTAACCAAAAGAGTGTTAAACAAATGTAATTATATTTACATTTGAGATTCTTCTAAGTAGCCACCCTTTGCCTTGATGACAGCTTTACACTCTCTTGGCATTCTCTCAACCAGCTTAATGAGGTAGTCATCTGGAATTTCAATTAATAGGTGTGCCTTGTTAAAAGTTCATTTGTGGAATTTCTTTCCTTCTTAATGCGTTTGAGCCAATCAGTTGTTTTTTGACAAGATAGGGCTGGTATACAGAAGATAGCCCTATTTGGTAAAAGACCAAGTCCATATTATGGCAAGAACAGCTCAAATAAACAACGAGAAATGACTGTCCATCATTACTTTAAGACATGAAGGTCAGTCAATACGGAAAATGTGAAGAACTTAGAACTTTTCTTCAAGTGCAGTCCCAAAAACCACCAAGCGCTATGATGAAACTGGCTCTCATGAGGACAGCCACAGCAAAGGAGTTAACAGCCTCAGAAATTGCAGACCCAGAGTTACCTCTGCTGCAGAGGATAAGTTCATTAGAGTTACCAGCCTCAGAAATTGCAGCCCAAATAAATGCTTCACAGAGTTCAATTATCAGACACATCTCAACATCAACTGTTCAGGGGAGATTGCGTCAATCAGGCCTTCATGGTAGAACTGCTGCAAAGAAACCACTACTAAATGACACCAATAAGAAGAAGAAACTTGCTTGGGCCAAGAAACACGAGCAATGGACATTAGACCGGTGAAAATCTGTCCTTTGGTCTGATGAGTACAAATTTGAGATTTTTGGTTCCAACCGCTGTGTATTGTGAGACTCAGAGTAGGTGAACGGATGATCTCTGCATGTGTGGTTCCCATCGTGAAGCATGGGGGAGGAGGTGTGATAGTGTGGGGGTGCTTTGCTGGTGACACTGTCAGTGATTTATTTAGAATTCAAGGCACACTTAACCAGCATGGCTACCACAGCATTCTGCTGTGATACGCCATCCCATCTGCTTTGCGCTTAGTGGGACTATCATTTGTTTTCCAACAGGACACTGACCCAACATACATCTTCATCCGTCCCCCCTGCCTCTAAACCCCTTAAAACCTCATATGTTCCCCCACTGCCTCTAAACCCATTAACACCTCATATGTTCCCCCACTGCCTCTAAACCCCTTAAAACCTCATATGTTCCCCCACTGTCTCTAAACCCATTAACACCTCATATGTTCCACCGTCTCTAAACCCATTAACACCTCATATGTTCCACCGTCTCTAAACCCATTAACATCTGTTCCCCCACTGTCTCTAAACCCATTAACACCTCATATGTTCCCCCACTGTCTCTAAACCCATTAACACCTCATATGTTCCACCGTCTCTAAACCCATTAACACCTCATATGTTCCCCCACTGTCTCTAAACCCATTAACACCTCATATGTTCCCCCACTGTCTCTAAACCCATTAACACCTCATATGTTCCCCCACTGTCTCTAAACCCATTAACACCTCATATGTTCCCCCACTGTCTCTAAACCCATTAACACCTCATATGTTCCCCCACTGTCTCTAAACCCATTAACACCTCATATGTTCCCCCACTGTCTCTAAACCCATTAACACCTCATATGTTCCCCCACTGTCTCTAAACCCATTAACACCTCATATGTTCCCCCACTGTCTCTAAACCCATTAACACCTCATATGTTCCCCCACTGTCTCTAAACCCATTAACACCTAATATGTTCCCCCACTGTCTCTAAACCCCTTAAAACCTCATATGTTCCCCCACTGTCTCTAAACCCCTTAAAACCTCATATGTTCCCCCACTGTCTCTAAACCCATTAACACCTAATATGTTCCCCCACTGTCTCTAAACCCATTAACACCTCATATGTTCCACCGTCTCTAAACCCATTAACATCTGTTCCCCCACTGTCTCTAAACCCATTAACACCTCATATGTTCCCCCACTGTCTCTAAACCCATTAACACCTCATATGTTCCACCGTCTCTAAACCCATTAACACCTCATATGTTCCCCCACTGTCTCTAAACCCATTAACACCTCATATGTTCCACCGTCTCTAAACCCATTAACATCTGTTCCCCCACTGTCTCTAAACCCATTAACACCTCATATGTTCCCCCACTGTCTCTAAACCCATTAACACCTCATATGTTCCACCGTCTCTAAACCCATTAACACCTCATATGTTCCACCGTCTCTAAACCCATTAACATCTGTTCCCCCACTGTCTCTAAACCCATTAACACCTCATATGTTCCCCCACTGTCTCTAAACCCATTAACACCTCATATGTTCCACCGTCTCTAAACCCATTAACACCTCATATGTTCCACCATCTCTAAACCCATTAACACCTCATATGTTCCCCCACTGTCTCTAAACCCATTAACACCTCATATGTTCCACCGTCTCTAAACCCATTAACACCTCATATGTTCCCCCACTGTCTCTAAACCCATTAACACCTCATATGTTCCACCGTCTCTAAACCCATTAACACCTCATATGTTCCACCGTCTCTAAACCCATTAACACCTCATATGTTCCACCGTCTCTAAACCCATTAACATCTGTTCCCCCTGCCTCTAAACCCCTTAAAACCTCTTCCTCTCCACAAATGCTAGGCTTACCTTGACCCCCTTGACCCCATCAGTTCCCTGCAAGACAGAACACACACACACACACAAGGTTAGTCTGGCCTTGTCATTGCAGATGATAGAGTTGAGAGCAGAGAGGAGCGACAAGAAACACTGCGGCTTTGTTATGGATTGAAGTGGACTTCATTAGCTATTAGTCACGCCCATCTCAAGGACAACTTCTGAAAATATAATCATCTCTGACCTTAATTGAAACTTTAAAACACTGACTCTGTGTCTGTAGAAATGAGTGATATTAGCTTACATACAATAACATACACACACTAATGCACCAAGTAGGAAATGCAAGGAATTCATACTGACTATACAATTCCAATACTATGGGACTGGGTTGCGTTTTCAATGTGACGCCACTCACATCTCTTCCATCAGCTCCTGGGATTCCATTAGAACCACCTCTGCCGTCTTTCCCCTGGGTTGGGAATGGAGTAAGGAATCACTCAATGTCTTTGACTAGAGTTAATAATACACACACACACAGAGATCTCTTACCGGGGGTCCTGTAACACCTACACCCATGGGCCCTTGTGGCCCTGGAGGCCCCTCCTCTCCTTTAGGACCCTGTGAAAAGGAAACACATACCCATTAGAATGAGAACTTGGTGTCGATGTGTATGTGAGTGTGTTTGTGTGTGTGGGTGTTTATGCTTTTATGCACGTAAATGTGTATGTGTGTGTCTGTGTGTGTGTGTATGTGTGTGTGGGTGGGTGTACCATGTCCCCAGCAGGCCCAATAGGTCCCATAAGTCCTCTAATTCCCTGAGGACCCTGTAGAGGAGCAGCATGATGAAGATGACATGATAGAAAGACACCATAGAGACCCTTTGATCTACTAGAGGCAATAATATTTCATATGCATTTAATCATTATTTTTTATTAGAATAATAAGACTTACTGCCACCCCTGGTAGGCCCCTGGGTCCTTCTTCCCCCTAGACACAGAGAGAGAGAGACAGAGAGAGAGACAGAGACAGACAGAGACAGAGAGATACAGAGAGAGAAAGAGAGACAGAGAGAGAGACAGAGACAGACAGAGATACAGAGAGAGATACAGAGACAGAGAGAGAGAGAGAGAGAGAGAGAGAGAGAGAGAGACAGAGAGAGACAGAGAGAGAGAGAGAGACAGAGACAGAGAGATACAGAGAGAGAAAGAGAGACAGAGAGGGAGGGAGAGAGAGAAAGAGAGACAAAGAAACAGAGAGAGAGACAGAGAGAGAGAAAGAGAGAGAGAGAGAGAGAGAGAGGACACAATGGAAGGTTTAAAGAGATGGGTGAGTTGAGCTCAGAGATAAACAGATGATTTATCAACAGTAGAACAATGGCAGAACCTTCATGAACAGGTCTGGATATTGTTTTCCTCACGTGTGTGTGTGTGTGTGTGTGTGTGTGTGTGTGTGTGTGTGTGTGTGTGTGTGTGTGTGTGTGTGTGTGTGTGTGTGTGTGTGTGTGTGTGTGTGTGTGTAGTATATCAGACATCCTTCACACATACTCTTCAGGAATGGTAGCATGTTGATCCAGAAGGAATGTTAATGTGTTGATCCAGAATGAATGTTAATGTGTTGGTCCAGAAGGAATGTTAATGTGCTGGTCCAGAAGGAATGTTAATGTGTTGGTCCAGAAGGAATGTTAATGTGTTGATCCAGAAGGAATGTTAATGTGTTGGTCCAGAAGGAATGGTAATGTGTTGGTCCAGAATGAATGTTAATGTGTTGGTCCAGAAGGAATGTTAATGTGTTGATCCAGAAGGAATGTTAATGTGTTGATCCAGAAGGAATGTTAATGTGTTGATCCAGAAGGAATGTTAATGTGTTGGTCCAGAAGGAATGTTAATGTGTTGGTCCAGAAGGAATGTTAATGTGTTGGTCCAGAAGGAATATTAATGTGTTGGTCCAGAAGGAATGTTAATGTGCTGGTCCAGAAGGAATGTTAATGTGCTGGTCCAGAAGGAATGTTAATGTGCTGGTCCAGAAGGAATGTTAATGTGTTGATCCAGAAGGAATGTTAATGTGTTGATCCAGAAGGAATGTTAATGTGTTGATCCAGAAGGAATGTTAATGTGTTGGTCCAGAAGGAATGTTAATGTGTTGATCCAGAAGGAATGTTAATGTGTTGATCCAGAAGGAATGTTAATGTGTTGATCCAGAAGGAATGTTAATGTGTTGATCCAGAAGGAATGTTAATGTGTTGATCCAGAAGGAATGTTAATGTGTTGATCCAGAAGGAATGTTAATGTGTTGATCCAGAAGGAATGTTAATGTGTTGATCCAGAAGGAATGTTAATGTGTTGGTCCAGAAGGAATGTTAATGTGTTGGTCCAGAAGGAATGTTAATGTGTTGATCCAGAAGGAATGTTAATGTGTTGATCCAGAAGGAATGTTAATGTGTAGGTCCAGAAGGAATGTTAATGTGTTGATCCAGAAGGAATGTTACTGTGCTGGTCCAGAAGGAATGTTAATGTGTTGATCCAGAAGGAATGTTAATGTGTTGATCCAGAAGGAATGTTAATGTGTTGATCCAGAAGGAATGTTAATGTGTTGATCCAGAAGGAATGTTAATGTGTTGATCCAGAAGGAATGTTAATGTACTGATCCAGAAGGAATGTTAATGTGTTGATCCAGAAGGAATGTTAATGTGTTGATCCAGAAGGAATGTTAATGTGTTGATCCAGCAGGAATGTTAATGTATTGATCCAGAAGAAATGTTAATGTGTTGATCCAGAAGGAATGTTAATGTGTTGATCCAGAAGGAATGTTAATGTGTTGATCCAGAAGGAATGTTAATGTATTGATCCAGAAGGAATGTTAATGTGTTGATCCAGAAGGAATGTTAATGTGTAGGTCCAGAAGGAATGTTAATGTGTTGATCCAGAAGGAATGTTACTGTGTCGGTCCAGAAGGAATGTTAATGTGTTGATCCAGAAGGAATGTTAATGTGTTGATCCAGAAGGAATGTTAATGTGTTGATCCAGAAGGAATGTTAATGTGTTGATCCAGAAGGAATGTTAATGTGTTGATCCAGAAGGAATGTTAATGTATTGATCCAGAAGGAATGTTAATGTGTTGATCCAGAAGGAATGTTAATGTGTTGATCCAGAAGGAATGTTAATGTGTTGATCCAGAAGGAATGTTAATGTATTGATCCAGAAGAAATGTTAATGTGTTGATCCAGAAGGAATGTTAATGTGTTGATCCAGAAGGAATGTTAATGTATTGATCCAGAAGGAATGTCAATGTGTTGACCCAGAAGGAATGTTAATGTGTTGATCCAGAAGGAATGTTAATGTATTGATCCAGAAGGAATGTTAATGTATTGGTCCAGAAGGAATGTTAATGTGTTGGTCCAGAAGGAATGTTAATGTGTTGGTCCAGAAGGAATGTTAATGTGTTGGTCCAGAAGGAATGTTAATGTTCATCCAGAAGGAATTCCAGAGCAAAACCCAGGATAGGGGAAGAAATGGACCAGTATATTCCAGGGATAGGAGATTTACAGCCAAATGATCCCAAACGTTCAAAAAGATGGGAAAGTGGATACCTCAACTAAACAACGTGAAGAAGACTCTGTCTGTTCTATTAAACCAAGTGAAGAAGACTCTGTCTCTTCTATTAAACCAAGTGAAGAAGACTCTGTCTGTTCTATTAAACCAAGTGAAGAAGACTCTGTCTGTTCTATTAAACCAAGTGAAGAAGACTCTGTCTGTTCTATTAAACCAAGTGAAGAAGACTCTGTCTGTTCTATTAAACCAAGTGAAGAAGACTCTGTCTGTTCTACTAAACCAAGTGAAAAAGACTCTGTCTGTTCTATTAAACCAAGTGAAGAAGACTGTCTGTTCTATTAAACCAAGTGAAGAAGACTCTGTCTGTTCTATTAAACCAAGTGAAGAAGACTCTGTCTCTTCTATTAAACCAAGTGAAGAAGACTCTGTCTGTTCTACTAAACCAAGTGAAGAAGACTCTGTCTCTTCTATTAAACCAAGTGAAGAAGACTCTGTCTGTTCTACTATCTATATTGAACAGTGCGAGAAACAATTCATGGTATGAAACTGGAAGTACCGAAAACAGAAAACATCAGGACACATTTGGCCAAAACTAATTTAAAGGGAAAGTTCACCCACAATAACAAGAGGCTACCTGGACCAACTAAATAGCCAACATATGAGTTGACAAGTGTTCTAGGTGAATAGACAACAGCCAAGGTAAGGGTATTAGTAATTTGAGCGACCCATCTCCTCAGTGAATATGTTCTTACCTGAGGTCCTGCGAGGCCCACCCCTTCAACTCCTGGGTCACCCTACAGGGGGCAGCACAGACACACACACTGAGTCAGTTACTGATGACCTACAACACCTCACCAACCCTCACAGACACACACACTGAGTCATTTACTGATAAACTACAACACCTCACCAACCCTCACAGACACACACACTGAGTCAGTTACTGATGACCTACAACACCTCCCCAACCCTCACAGACACACACACTGAGTCAGTTACTGATGACATACAACACCTCCCCAACCCTCACAGACACACACACTGAGTCAGTTACTGATGACATACAACACCTCCCCAACCCTCACAGACACACACACTGAGTCAGTTACTGATGACATACAACACCTCCCCAACCCTCACAGACACACACACTTAGTCCGTTACTGATGATCGACAACACCTCCCCAACCCTCACAGACACACACACTGAGTCAGTTACTGATGACATACAACACCTCCCCAACCCTCACAGACACACACACTGAGTCAGTTACTGATGACCTACAACACCTCACCAACCCTCACAGACACACACACTGAGTCAGTTACTGATGACATACAACACCTCCCCAACCCTCACAGACACACACACTGAGTCATTTACTGATGACCTACAACACCTCACCAACCCTCACAGACACACACACTGAGTCAGTTACTGATGACCTACAACACCTCCCCAACCCTCACAGACACACACACTGAGTCATTTACTGATGACCTACAACACCTCACCAACCCTCACAGACACACACACTGAGTCAGTTACTGATGACCTACAACACCTCCCCAACCCTCACAGACACACACACTGAGTCAGTTACTGATGACATACAACACCTCCCCAACCCTCACAGACACACACACTGAGTCAGTTACTGATGACATACAACACCTCCCCAACCCTCACAGACACACACACTGAGTCAGTTACTGATGACCTACAACACCTCCCCAACCCTCACAGACACACACACTGAGTCAGTTACTGATGACATACAACACCTCCCCAACCCTCACAGACACACACACTGAGTCATTTACTGATGACCTACAACACCTCCCCAACCCTCACAGACACACACACTGAGTAAGTTACTGATAAACTACAACACCTCACCAACCCTCACAGACGCACACATCAACATGTCCTACCTGGCTTCCTTTAGGTCCAACAGGCCCCTGAACACCGGGAAGCCCTGCTTTACCCTGGTACATGGAGAGAGAGAGAGAGCGAGAGAGAAGATATTATATTTTAGCATGCATATGAATAGTACGCACACCTAAACAAAAAAAAGTGATACATCAGGGTCAAATTGAGACAGACAGACTCACGTGTTTCCCTGCTGTTCCCTCTCCTGGGGATCCGGGGTCGCCCCTCTCTCCCTTGGCTCCCTGCACCCCACCTACACTGACCTGCCCCCCAGAGACAGTCGCACAGCTCTCACACGCATCTCCCTGGTGAAGGATACAACAATAGTCAGAAAGAGAGAGAAATGTCAGCGTCTAAATTCTTGTCATTTAGCAGACACTCTTATCCAGAGCGAGTTACAGTAGTGAGTGCATACATTTTTCATACGTTTTTTTCATACTGGTCCCCTGTGAGAATCAAACCCACAACCCTGGTGTCACAAGCACCATGCTATATACCAAATGAGCTACACGGGACTAGTTAGCTAGTTAGTTAGTTAATTAGTTAGATAGTTAGTGAATTAGTTTGTTACATAGTAAGTTAGTGATGATGGGTTCTAAACTTGAAATCTGAAATATCCTCACTCATGTTACTGAGGGAGAGAGGGGAATGCAGAACGTTTACATTCTGTTGGAACATGTTATAGTTAGATATCAGGTATCCTATGGAAAGGAGAAGGGCCACGGTCTGGTACAAGTCAACTGTAAAAAAGAGTGAGGAATTTGGCCAAGGTCAGGTCAGATGAAGTGAGAGAGAACAGGCATCACTAAAGTCCTGTATAGCAACAGAGATGTATTGACTGTCCAGATGTGTAAGGAGGAGACTCAGCATAGGAGGAAGGTTTAATACCAGTGCTTGTGTAAATATGTCTTTGTCTTATGCAGCTGTGTGACCCAGTGGGTGAATAAACTTGACGTGAGCTTTACTAGTCATCCGTGAGTTTTTATTCTGTTTATTTAGTGCCTAATAGTTCACTGCGATTTATAGTCGAACTGGAGGGTCAGAATCAGTGGAGAAGCAACCAGCACAAAAAACAAGGTAGGCACAGTTTCTACACCTGTTACCACTCATTCTGACATCTTGGGGAGATGAGAGTCGTAAGCTGAACCAATTATAGGATACGGACCTAGAAAACCTGACATTATTCAGTAGTCCCATGGTACTACGACCGGTCGTAGATAAAAGGTAAGTCCTGAACAGGGTAGTCCCTGTGGAGGGTAAATCCCGGAAGGGTAAGTCCCGAAGCAAGAAGATATTTAAACGTTGTGTGAACATGATTTGTTTGTATTAACAGTAGCAATAAGGAGAGAGGTTGGTTTATGCACTATTGGGATGGGGAACCATGACATAATCGTGGTAATATGTGTTGTAATATGAGTCACTGACGTGATCTTCCTGTCTCCCGACTACTCCTGTCTCAGCCTCCAGTATTTATGCTGCAGTAGTTTATGTGTCAGGGGGCTAGGATCAGACTCTTATATCTGGAGTATTTCTCCTGTCTTATCCGGTGTCATGTGTGAATTTAAGTATGCTCCCTCTAACTCTCTCTCTCTTTTCTCTCTTCTCTCGGAGGACCTGAGCCCTAAGACCATGCCTAAGACTACCTGGCCTAATGACTCCTTGCTGTCCCCAGTCCACCTGCTGCCCACAGTCCACCCCAGTCCACCTGCTGTCCCCAGTCCACCCCAGTCCACCTGCTGTCCCCAGTCCACCTGCTGTCCCCAGTCCACCTGCTGCCGCTCTTTTCAACTGTTCTACCTGCGGCTATTGAACCCTGACCTGTTCACCGGACGTGCTACCTTGTCCCGGACCAGCTGATTTAGACTCTCTAGCTCACCTGCTGTCTCTAACTCTGAATGATTGGCTATGACAAGCCAACTGACATTTATTCCTGAGGTGCTGACCTGTTGCATCCTCTACATCCACTGTGATTATTATTATTTGACCCAGCTGGTCATCTATGAATGTTTGAACATCTTGGCCATGTTCTGTTATAATCTCCACCCGGCACAGCCAGAAGAGGACGGGCCACCCCTCATAGCCTGGTTCCTCGCTAGGTTTCTTCCTAGGTTTCTGCCTTTCTAGGGAGTTTTTCCTAGCCACCGTGCTTCTACATCTGCATTGCTTGCTGTTTGGGGTTTTAGGCTGGGTTTCTGTATAGCACTTTGTGACATGGGCTGATGTAAAAAGGGCTTTATGAATACATTTGATTGATTGATTGATTGTTGTCAACAACAGTGATATTTGAGGCGTAACATTGGTATCAGACTTTAGGTCACCCGCATTCTCCAGTAGTAAATTGGCAAGTGCGTCAGTATTGGTTCTAATACAAGGTATCAGGTGCTGTGACCAATTACAAGGCACAAATACCATAACTATTCTCCAGGGAAGTGGGTATCACTACCTTGGAAAATAGTTAATAGAAGGCGTGTATTAGAGCCGTTGGGGAGGAAGTAATTATATGAAATGGCGACCGGCAGACCTGATTCTCCCTGTAAAGTAGGACTAGAGGAAGAAACGTTTTAAAAAGCCATAGAGGTGCTGAAAGAGGTGCAGAAGCATTCTACCAAATCGACTTGAATATGGGAACATTTTTGCAAACTGGATAAAATTGGTCAGCGTTTCCCTGCTGACGGAAAATTCCAATCTAATAAAGAATTCAGAGATGCAATTGTGACATGGCTCAATGACATAAAATTAAAATAAAAGTTTAAAAGCTTGGCTGGAAAAATAGCTGTGTTTTTCTGTGATTTTGCGGTGACCTAACAATCGTTTGTGGTGCTTTCGCTGAAAAGCCTATTTGAAATTGGACACTTTGGTGGGATTAACAACAAGATTACCGTTAAAATGGTATAAGATACATGTATGTTTGAGGAATTTTAATTATGAGATTTCTGTTGTTTGAATTTGGCGCCCTGCACTTTCACTGGCTGTTGTCATATCATCCCGTTAACGGGATTGCAGCCATAAGAAGTTTTTTAAGGCTACCGCACGTGTATATCGGGTGGCTAGGGAGGAAGAAGGAGATGGGGAGCGAAGTGAAAATGACATGACTTGGGAACACCTCTTGGAACCTGTGGCCAGACAGGGGAAGACTGGGTGAAACCATACGTTTTTTTTTAGGGCCTTCATTTTTGTGGATTCCAGCAGAAAAATATCCTTAAGGCATAGAGTCAGGCGAAGAGAGAGTGGGAATCGTCTTGTTATCAAACTTCGGTTTGTCTTTGCATATATAATTATGCATAGCTTAACACATTAATAATGCTCGCTATGTTGTGTGTTTCTTTTTTGCTTTTTAAGTCTTGTGCTATCACTCTCTTAGGAGCCCGAAGGAGGAAATGGAGAAAGTCAAAAGCTCCAGCTGAAATGTCATTATCAGTTATCAGACGAGAGATGGAAATAAGAGTGTGCATGGTGTAATTATAGATCAGAGGCCTTAAGTCTCGGAGGTGTAAACCTAATATTCAACTGTGAATGTTAATCATGTTTTATTTTTTTGTTCATGTTTTATTTATTATTTTCTTATTATTATTATCATTCTTTTTTTTGTTTATTTATAAGCAATTTCCAAGTCTATATAATGTTGAACAGTTGATGTTCAAAAGGGGGGTCTGATGGGTTCTGAACTTGATCTCTGAAATATCCTCACTCATGTTACTGAGGGAGAGAGGGGAATGCAGAACGTTTACATTCTGTTGGAACATGTTATAGTTAGATATCAGGTATCCTATGGAAAGGAGAAGGGCCACGGTCTGGTACAAGTCAACTGTAAAAAAGAGTGAGGAATTTGGCCGAGGTCAGGTCAGATGAAGTGAGAGAGAACAGGCATCACTAAAGTCCTGTATGGCAACAGAGATGTATTGGCTGTCCAGATGTGTAAGGAGGAGACTCAGCATAGGAGGAAGGTTTAATACCAGTGCTTGTGTAAATATGTTTTCGTCTTATGCAGCTGTGTGACCCAGTCGGTGAATAAACTTGGTTTGAGCTTCGTGAGTTTTCATCCGTGAGTTTTTACTCTGTTTATTTAGTATCTAACAGTGACTTAGTGAAATAGATAGATATATAGATAGATAAATAGAATATATATATATAGAGAGAAATAAGGATATGTTAGGGCTGGGCGATATGGCCAAAATCTCATATCCCGATATAGGTAATTTCATATCCCAATATAGGTCATTTCATATCCCGATAACGATACATATCACAATATACAACTTTTCTGTAAATTCAATGAATAAATAGTTTATTTAAAATGACCACATGTAAAGGCCTATTTCTTATTACATTTTGAATTATACTCAACAAATAAAAGGTATTTAAATGATGCACCTTGGGTCAAGTGTTAGCACCAACTCACGAAACCCCCATTTCTCGACTGTCACGTTCACTCTCCTCCATGTTTATTTGTGTTGCAAATTTCCTTCCACACAGCACGTGGAAGAATGCAAAGCGACGTCCAATTGATGAAAAATATTGCCGTAAAGAGTGTGAATTGCGACACAACAAAATAAACGAAAGAGCATAATGTGAAGCGATAGACGTTTTTCTATCGTCACACGAAATATATCGTCATATCGCCCAGCCTTAGGATACGTTATAAGATACTTTGACAGATGTGGGAGATCGACAGATAAACAACCAGACAGACAGCCAACCAGACAGAGGGCCAGCCAGTCCAGCTACACAGCCAGACAGCCAGACTGACTGACTCATTGATAGGTTGGTTGGTTGGTTGGTTGGGTGTTCCATACCTTCTCTCCTTTCAGTCCAGTTAGTCCATTCCGACCAGGCTCTCCAGGCAGGCCCGGGGTTCCATGGGTTCCGGCCAATCCTTGGTCTCCTTGCTCACCCTGGTCTCCCTAGCAACAGAGACACATGATGTTGTCATTAAAAACAATGCATTGTAATCAAAAACATGGATCTGGTCTGTGACTCGTACTTAAACATTCATAAATGAAGATTGATGTAACAACAGTCCAGGATAATAATTCAAGGTTACTGATTACAATGCACAAAGCTTCATCAAATTATTATTAGTCTGAATTAAACAAGTACCTTAACCCAGTAATAGGTTTAATCTGGGTTTGTGATACCAGAGTGTTTGAAAGTAGTTTTGTTTAAGACTACCAAGAAACACTCTGTGTGACCCTGATTTAACCCACTGCAGTAAAAGGTTATTGCTATTCAGAGACTTTTATAAAGAGCAACCTGACATAAAGAACTGACCTTCTCTCCCCTTAGACCATCAAGACCTGGCACACCCTGTGTAAAGAGACAGGAGAAGACAGAAAGAGAGTGAGAGCGGTACCCACCTATAATAGTACACACACACACCCACACACCCACACACCCACACACCCACACACCCACACACACACACACACACACACACACACACACACACACACACACACACACACACACACACCTGTTCAAGGCTCTACCTATTCAGGTATAAAGCCCTGACAAAGTGCTAACCACTGAGGCACACACTATGTAATTAAGCAGTGTGAAACAGTAGTTTACCATGTAAATTAGATGTATAGTTCACTTTGGCGTATTCTGTGTTAGGTAGGGGACTACCTGCACACAGTTGAAGTCGGAAGTTTACATACACTTCGGTTGGAGTCATTAAAACCCATTTTTCAACCACTCCACAAATTTCTTGTTAACAAACTATAGTTTTGGCAAGTCGGTTAGGACATCTACTGTGTGCATGACACAAGTAATTTTTCCAACAATTGTTTACGGAAAGATTATTTCACTTATAATTAGCTGTGTCACAATTCCAGTGGATCAGAAGTTTACATACACTAAGTTGACTGTGCCTTTAAACAGCTTGGAAAATTCCAGAAAATTATATCATGGCTTTAGAAGCTTCTGATAGGCTAATTGACATCATTTGAGTAAATTGGAGGTGTACCTGTGGATGTATTTCAAGGCCTACCGTCAAATTCAGTGCCTCTTTGCTTGACATCATGGGAAAATCAAAATAAATCAGCCAAGACCTCAGAAAAAAAATTGTAGACCTCCACAAGTCTGGTTCATCCTTGGGAGCAATTTCCAAATGCCTGAAGGTACCATGTTCATCTGTACAAACAATAGTACGGAAGTACAAACACCATGGGACCACGCAGCCATCATACCGCTCAGGAAGGAGACGCGTTCTGTCTCCTAGAGATGAACGTACTTTGGTGTGAAAAGTCCAAATCAATCCCAGAACAGCAAAGGACCTTGTGAAGATCCTGGAGGAAACAGGTACAAAAGTATCTATATCCACAGTAAAACGAGTCCTATATCGACATAACCTGAAAGGCCGCTCAGCAAGGAAGAAGCCACCATTCCAAAACCGCCATAAAAAAGCCAGACTACGGTTTGCAACTGCACATGGGGACAAAGGTCGTATTTTTTGGAGAATTGTCCTCTGGTCTGATGAAACAAAAATAGAACTGTTTGGTCATAATGACCATCGTTATGTTTGAAGGAAAAAGGGGGAGGCTTGCAAGCTGAAGAACATCATCCCATCCGTGAAGCACGGGGGTGGCAGCATTATGTTGTGGGGGTGCTTTGCTGCAGGAGGGACTGGGGCACTTCACAAAATAGATGGCATCATGAGGAATTGGAAAATTATGTGGATATATTGAAGCAGCATCTCAAGACATCAGTCAGGAAGTTAAACCTTGGTCGCAAATGGGTCTTCCAAATGGACAATGACCCCAAGCATACTTCCAAAGTTGTGGCAAAATGGCATAAGGACAACAAAGTCAAGGTATTGGAGTGGCCATCACAAAGCCCTGACCTCAATCCCATAGAAAATTTGTGGGCAGAACTGAAAAAGCATGTGCGAGCAAGGAGGCCTACAAACCTGACTCAGTTACACCAGCTCTGTCAGGAGGAATGGGACAAAATTCACCCAACTTATTGTGGGAAGCTTGTGGAAGGCTACCGAAAACGTGTGACCCAAGATAAACAATTTTAAAGGCCATGCTACCAAATACTAATTGAGTGTATGTAAACTTCTGACCCACTGGGAATGTGATGAAAGAAATAAAATATTAAATAAATCATTCTCTCTACTATTATTCTGACGTTTCACATTCTTCAAATAAAGTGGTGATCCTAACTGACCTAAGACAGAATTAAATGTCAGGAATTGTGAAAAACTGAGTTTAAATGTATTTGGCTAAGGTGTATGTAAACTTCCGACTTCAACTGTATGTCATAAACTGGCTGTTCCAATAGTGAAGATATAATGGTTACTCCTTTAAAAGTTTTGAGCTTATACCGCGGGACTTAGAGGTACCCAGCGTCACGGCTTCATTGCTCCAGACCACCACAAGGGGGAGTTAGAGCACTCATTATGCATTTGGTCCCAAGGTTTTTATTTGACCTATCATATCGAGTGGTTCCAATGACGAATTTGACGTCCCTGGTGACTTTAGCAAAGATGGCTGACAAAACAGTACGGGGAAGCAAATGTATGTAGTTATAACGTCATAACGAGTCAAGCAAAACATTTACAATTGAGAGGAATATGTTAATTAATGTAGAGACAAAAGATTGTGCATATTTTTTTGTCATAAAGATAATTGACTAAAATCCCTATTTAGCAAAAAAATATTCAGCCATACCCAATACCAGGTGTATCAAACTCATTCATTATAGCAAGCAGGGAGCAGGTTTCGAACCCTCAACATTCTAGCCCGAAGTCCAGCACATTATCGACTGTGCCCAAATATATTAATTGGGGTTGGGGCCGATTGTGGCTAAAAACACTTTATCAATTGGAATATTTAACATGGAAAGGGGAACAAGTATTATTATTAGTTTTTCACAAGCTAGTAGGATGGGCTATTAGCTGAACAATAGACTATTCAACCTTTACTAAAGAATTGTCTAATAGCCGAGCTAGATGGGAACCCCCCCCCCCCCCCCCCCCCCCCTCCCCGACTTACAACAAATAATTTTCAGGACCATCTAGAAAAAGCAGAGGAGATGCGCAATAGGTTTCTAAGAAGAGGCTATTCTCCACAATGTGTGGATGAAGCTCTTAATTTGGCATTGGGGAAAACACGAGATGAACTGCTACAAAAAAGACCCGCTAAAGCTACAGAACACTCCGTAATGTTCACAACCACATATACGTTGAACTAGTGAAAAGTGGGAGATGCGGTCAAGAAACACTGGCATGTTATATTTACGCGATAAATTGGTTCATGCCAACTGCCAGCCACAAAAGAAAATCAGCCAGGCTCTTTTACGCCCTGTTCCAAATGGTAGCTATAAATGCAGAGTTTGCGCACAGTGCAACAATATGATGTGTGTGAATATTTCTGCCACCCACATACAGGAAAACGGTTCCAAATAAATGACATTATTACATGCTCCACCACCCATGTTATCTACATTATTAAATATCCAAGTGGGCTGTGCTATGTAGGTAAAACCTCTCATTCTCTCAAACAGAGAATCAGTGAACATAAAAGTGACAGGGATTATCCAGTCGCAGTACATTTTAATGAACAAAAACATGACATTTCTACCTTTAGATTTTGTGTCATAGAGAAAGTTAAGATATCAGACAGGGGAGGTGACATTAATAATACTCTGAGTAAAAGAGAATGGTTTGGGATTTTCACCCTCCAGACATTATTTCCTAAAGGTCTTAATGATGAAATGCCTATGTATGTTATGTTGTGAATTTTAACATGAATTATGCCCCTATTTCAGTTAATCTGACGTTTTTCTTACGCTGTACCCAATGATTTACGAAAACTGGCTTGGTAGGTTGATGCCCTCATTGTGGTTTTACAGACGTGTTTAATCCGTTTTATGTACACATTTTTTTTTTTTTAATATTTATGAAATGCATATTGTTATATTTGGTAGCACTTATTTGTTTTTCCTTCACCTCCAACTCCTTTCGATGAGTGGAACGGATGTGGGTGTGGCTAGGTCTATATAAGGGTACTACTTTTTTTAAACTCACAAGAGCTCTGACGAAGGCCGTGAGGCCGATACATAAGCTTATTAAAGATCAGTGATACTATCAAGAGCAGTGTGCAGATTCCTCCTCTTTTTCCTCATCTTATCCGGCTGTTGCCATGCACCTGTTGCCATGCACCTGTTGCCATGCACCTGTTGCCATGCACCTGCAAAAAATATAGCTCAAATGTGTGAGTGCCTTTTGAATTTTGAATTTGACTTTACAAACAACAAAAGGGCTTAATTGGAGTCTATTTCTTCGGAGCCTAGACCTATATAAAATAACTTAACTGGCTGAGGTAGGCTATGGGGCTTAACAGCCTAATAGAAGTAGGATTTTTTTTATTAGGCCTACTTACAATTGCAACTAGTCAAAAATGTAGCATCCTACATAAAACAATAATTTAAAGAAAAAAAAGTCTGCACGTGTCACGGATCCCTCTGGAACTTTCCCTGTTCCCACTAATTAGTACTTGTATAAGTGTGCCCTTTGGTTTCCATTGGGCTGTCGATTATTGTTCCAATGTCCATTGGTCGTGTGTTGTGTTGTTTTGGCTTTCGTGCCACGTGTATTGTGCAGAAGATTATGGGTCTCGTCCAGTGTCATAATCATTGTGCGATTGTGTATTTATTCAAGGTACTCCTCGCTCTTTTGTTTGGGTCTCAACCCTGTGTTTTGTATAGTGTTTTTTTGGTCTTTGTCCTCGTGCTTGTATATGGCACGCTGTAATTTGGGTAAATAAAACCCCCTGGTCTCCCAACCATTTATACCAACGTGACAGAAAAATCGACCATTAAGGGAGACAGCGGGAATGGCCCGTTTGACGACCCTGCGACTGGTTCGTCCAGCGCCGCCACAACTTCGGCAGCTGCAACTGGGTCGTCCGACGTTGCCACAACGGGTCAGTCCGACAACGCTACTTCAGCAGCCGCAACTGGCCCATCCGACGCCGCCACAACCGGTCCGTTCGACGCCACTGCTACTGGTCCGTCCGACGCCACCGCAACTTCGGCAGCAGCAACTTTGGCTGCTGCATTGGGTCCTGATCGACCCACACTGCGTTCCTGTAATCGTCCTCGAGACCAGTGTCGTTGTGCTGCTTGTGCAGCGCTTCAGGGGGGGAGTACTGTCACAGATCCCTCTGGAACTTTCATAGCGCACACCTGTCCCCTGTTCCCACTGATTGTATTTGTATATATGTGCCCTTTGTTCACCATGGTGCTGTCCATTATTGTTATGCCCCTCCTTCTGTAGTACAGACATGGCCTGCTCTCCCTGATGTAAGGCACTTTCCCATGTTTACTACAGAATGTATTGTAGACTGCACATTAGCCTAATAAACAAATAAACACACTTCGTTAGTAAAATAATGATAAAAAATACCCTTTCAAAATCCATATGTTGATTTAGTTCTGGATCCATAACGAATTACAATGGGAATAAATATCCCTGATTTACAGAAATATTGGAACAAAGTTGTCTAATGAAGGCAAACAATTTAGAATCCTCCAGTCTTGTAGCCTACTTTCGACCGTCATGTTGTACATCGCCATATTTTCCATTCCATCCTACCGGAAACCCTGAGGGTTTTGTTTTTTGTTTTTCTCCGAATAGAAACATCCTAATATTAATCTAATTAATTAACTTCTCTAGGGTAGGGGGCAGCATTTTCACGTTTGGATGAAAAGCATACCAAATGAAACTGCCAGCTACTCATCCGCAGAAAAAAAGATATGCATATTATTAGTAGATTCGGATAGAAAACACTCTGAAGTTTATAAAACTGTTTGAATCATGTATGTGAGTATAACGTAACTTATTTAGCAGGCAAAACCCCGAGGACAAACCATTCAGATTTTTCTTTTTGAGGTCACTCTCTTTTCAATGATTTTCATTGGGAAACCAGATTTCTAAGCGCCTTGCTTGCAGTTCCTACGGCTTCCACTGGATGTCAACAGTCTAGAGAAATTGGTTGAGGTTATTCCTTTGTGTAATGAAGAAATACGGCCATCTTGAAGTCGAGTCACTCTAGGTGTCCTGTGAGATAGAAGCGCATGACCAGAAGGCATGCTACGGTTGGTTTTAATCCTGTATTGAACACAGATCATCCCGTCTTCAATTTGATCGATTATTAACGTTAAAAAATACCTAAAGTTGTATTACAAAAGTAGTTTGACATTTTTTGGCAAAGTTTACAGGTAACCTTTGAGATATTTTGTCGTCACGTTTGAGCAAGTTGGAACCTGTGTTTTTCTGGATCAAACGCGCCAAATAAATGGACATTTTGGATATATATCGACGGAATTAATCGAACAAAAGGACCATTTGTGATGTTTATTGGACATATTGGAGTGCCAACAACAGAAGCTCGTCAAAGGTAAGGCATGAATTATATTTTTATTTCTGCGTTTTGTGTCGTGCCTGCAGGGTTGGAATATGCTTATCTCTCTTGGTTTACAATGGTGCTATCCTCAGAAAATAGCATCGTTTGCTTTCGCCGAAAAGCCTATTTGAATTCTGACATGTTGGCTGGATTCAAAACCAGTGTAGCTTTAATTTGGTATCTTTCATGTGTTATTTAATGAAAGTTTGATTTTATAGTAATTTTCATAGTAATTAATTTGAATATGGCGCTCTGCATTTTCTCTGTCTTTTTGCCAAGTGAGACAGTAGCGTCCCGCCTAAACTCAAATGTTTTGATATAAATATGAACTTTACCGAACAAAACATACATGTATTGTGTAACATGAAGTCCTATGAGTGTCATCTGATGAAGATCATCAAAGGTTAGTGATTAATTTTATCTCTATTTCTACTTTTTGTTACTGCTGTCTTTGGCTGGAAAAATGGCTGTCTTTTTCTGTGACTTGGCTCATACCTAACATAATCGTTTGGTGTGCTTTCGTCGTAAAACATTTTTGAAATCGGACACTTTGGCTGGATATACAACAAGTGTAGCTTTAAAATGGTGTAAAATACTTGTATGTTTGAGGAATTTAAATTATGGGATTTCTGTTGTTTTGAATTTGGCGCCCTGCAGTTTCACTGGCTGTTGACGAGGTGGGACGCTACCATCCCACATACCCTAGAGAAGTTAAGCCACATTTCTTAAAATCAATCCCATATACTATGTTATTACAAAAAAGGTTTTCAATTCTCTGGTAATGCCAATACGGAATACTATGCAAAGATGCCCTCTGGTGGTCAAACGAGCAATAACTTGCGGTAACAGGAAAAAATGGCTGAGAATTAAATGACGTGCCACAGAATTCTGCGGCAGCACGCAAGGCTGCAGTATGACGCAACTTTTAAAGGAGGAACCACTGTACACACTGAACTACGTTCAGGTTGGTGTTTTGGTAGGTTTGACAGACGCATCTGTATGTTGTTGGCTGGTCATGTTAAACAAGCATCGTCAAACTTATGACAAACCTGGATAACGAAGTCAGCAGAGAAGCCCGTTGCAACTCTCTTCCTGTCAGGTAGAGTGGTCTCACCTGTTTGCCATCGGCGCCCACTCCTGGAAGCCCGGGAGGCCCTGGAAGGCCAGGTTCACCTGGCGTACCTGCTAGCACCTTGACAATGGACGTCCCACTGCCCACCTCTGAGGGAGAAGACTGGCACACCTCACACGACGCACCCTGGGGTGGACGGGAGACACACTGGGTTAGGATGGGTGGCAAAACTCTCCCACACACCTGTGTGGACACACGGATAGTCATACTTTCATGTGTAGACATGCACGGACACACACTTCACCTTCTCGCCCTTAGGACCTGGAGTTCCCAGACCAGGAATCCCTGCATCTCCCTGTCAGAAGAATCAAATGACACACTCTAACACAACATAACACACTCTAACACAACACATTACACAACAACCTAACACAACACATAACACAACACATAACACAACATTACACACTCTAACACACTCTAACACAACATGGTGACATCAGCCAGTATTAGATGTAGTGTCTGTTATCTCCATCTCTCACCTTTATCCCCTTCAGTCCATCCTTGCCACTAGGTCCTCTGGGTCCAGTTTTGCCCTAACAGATAAATAGTTACAGTACATGTCATCACCTTATCTCCAAAGAGAATCGCAACCTCCAACTGAAATCATTTCTGCATCAGTAATTTCTGGAAAGTATTTTATCATAACGGGTGACAACTATGAATATAAAGTATGTTGATAAAACTATCAGTCACTGAAAAGAGTCTAGTGAAATCACTCTTAATGGTAGTCTACACTCACCGTTTTACCGTCAGCTCCTTTGCCACCAGCGTTACCCTGGAAACAAGATAAACTGTAATGTCAACAGAACTGTACAAATTGCTTTTGAACTAAATCAACATTCTAGTAATAGAGTCGTTTTAATGGGTAAGATACATAAACACATTTATTCCATCAGTCTCTGCACCTACTTGGAACCTTACTCAGTACACACCTTTTCTCCTCTTAGACCTGCCAGGCCAACGAGTCCAGCCTCCCCCTGTAAAGCACCAACAGAGTGGAGGAGTTACTTCCGGGTCAGATACACAGAAACAGGAACAACACAGGTACAAACAAACACACACACACACGCACACCACAGGAGGCTGCTGAGGGGAGGACGGATCATAATAATGGTCTGAAAGGAGCAAAAGGAATGGCATCAAACACTTGGAAACTATGTGTTTGACGTATTTGCAGCCATTCCACCTATTCCGTCCAGCCATTACCACAAGGCCCGGAACTCCACAATTAAGGTGCCACCAACCTCCTGTGACACACAAGACAACACAACAGAACACACACTAACACATTCATTTCCAAAAAACACACATTCACCTGTTCTCCCTTCTGTCCAAGCCCAGGTTCTCCTTTCTCTCCTTTGAGTGTCAGAGTTTGTTTCATAGCAACCATGTTGGCAGCAGGTATTTCACCCAGGGTGGGGCACACAGCACATGCGTCACCCTTTTCCCCTTTGACCCCATCCGATCCCACCTCTCCCTGCCAAGCACACAGACACACATCATAACAGGGAGTCAGATTAGTGATAACACCCACTAATAGGCATGCTTCCTTTAAGGTGTAGCGTCTAAAGTGGTGTCCAAACAGATCAGTTAGTCTAATGTGGTGTCCAAACAGATCAGTTTAATGTGGTGTCCAAACAGATCACTTTAATGTGGTGTCCAAACAGATCAGTTAGTCTAATGTGGTGTTCAGACAGATCAGTTTAATGTGGTGTCCAAACAGATCAGTTTAATGTGGTGTCCAAACAGATCAGTTAGTCTAATGTGGTGTCCAAACAGATCAGTTTAATGTGGTGTCCAAACAGATCAGTTAGTCTAAAGTGGTGTCCAAACAGATCAGTTAGTCTAATGTGGTGTCCAAACAGATCAGTTTAATGTGGTGTCCAAACAGATCAGTTAGTCTAAAGTGGTGTCCAAACAGATCAGTTTAATGTGGTGTCCAAACAGATCAGTTAGTCTAATGTTGTGTTCAAACAGATCAGTTTAATGTGGTGTCTCTAACAGATCAGTTAGTATAATGTGATGTCCAAACAGATCAGTTTAATGTGGTGTCCAAACAGATCAGTTAGTCTAATGTGGTGTCCAAACAGATCAGTTTAATGTGGTGTCCAAACAGATCAGTTAGTCTAATGTGGTGTCCAAACAGATCAGTTTAATGTGGTGTCCAAACAGATCAGTTTAATGTGGTGTCCAAACAGATCAGTTAGTCTAATGTGGTGTCCAAACAGATCAGTTTAATGTGGTGTCCAAACAGATCAGTTAGTCTAATGTGGTGTCCAAACAGATCAGTTAGTCTAATGTGGTGTCCAAACAGATCAGTTTAATGTGGTGTCCAAACAGATCAGTTTAATGTGGTGTCCAAACAGATCAGTTTAATGTGGTGTCCAAACAGATCAGTTTAATGTGGTGTCCAAACAGATCAGTTTAATGTGGTGTCCAAACAGATCAGTTTAATGTGGTGTCCAAACAGATCAGTTTAATGTGGTGTCCAAACAGATCAGTTTAATGTGGTGTCCAAACAGATCAGTTTAATGTGGTGTCCAAACAGATCAGTTTAATGTGGTGTCCAAACAGATCAGTTAGTCTAATGTGGTGTCCAAACAGATCAGTTTAATGTGGTGTCCAAACAGATCACTTTAATGTGGTGTCCAAACAGATCAGTTAGTCTAATGTGGTGTTCAGACAGATCAGTTTAATGTGGTGTCCAAACAGATCAGTTTAATGTGGTGTCCAAACAGATCAGTTAGTCTAATGTGGTGTCCAAACAGATCAGTTTAATGTGGTGTCCAAACAGATCAGTTAGTCTAAAGTGGTGTCCAAACAGATCAGTTAGTCTAATGTGGTGTCCAAACAGATCAGTTTAATGTGGTGTCCAAACAGATCAGTTTAATGTGGTGTCCAAACAGATCAGTTAGTCTAATGTTGTGTTCAAACAGATCAGTTTAATGTGGTGTCTCTAACAGATCAGTTAGTATAATGTGATGTCCAAACAGATCAGTTTAATGTGGTGTCCAAACAGATCAGTTAGTCTAATGTGGTGTCCAAACAGATCAGTTTAATGTGGTGTCCAAACAGATCAGTTAGTCTAATGTGGTGTCCAAACAGATCAGTTTAATGTGGTGTCCAAACAGATCAGTTTAATGTGGTGTCCAAACAGATCAGTTTAATGTGGTGTCCAAACAGATCAGTTTAATGTGGTGTCCAAAAAGATCAGTTTAATGTGGTGTCCAAACAGATCAGTTTAATGTGGTGTCCAAACAGATCAGTTAGTCTAATGTGGTGTCCAAACAGATCAGTTAGTCTAATGTGGTGTCCAAACAGATCAGTTTAATGTGGTGTCCAAACAGATCAGTTTAATGTGGTGTCCAAACAGATCAGTTAGTCTAATGTGGTTTCCAAACAGATCAGTTTAATGTGGTGTCCAAACAGATCAGTTTAATGTGGTGTCCAAACAGATCAGTTTAATGTGGTGTCCAAACAGATCAGTTTAATGTGGTGTCCAAACAGATCAGTTAGTCTGATGTGGTGCCCAAACAGATCAGTTAATCAACTATATCTAGTGTGGTGTCCCTAACAGATAAGTTATTCTGATGTCGTGTCCCTGACGGATCAGTTTGTCAAATATATCTAATGTGGTGTCCCTAACAAATCAGTTAGTCTAATGTGGTGTCCAAACAGATCAGTTTAATGTGGTGTCCAAACAGATCAGTTTAATGTGGTGTCCAAACAGATCAGTATAATGTGGTGTCCAAACAGATCACTTTAATGTGGTGTCCAAACAGATCAGATAATAAACTATATCTAATGTGGAATCCCTAACAGATCAGTTAGTATAATGTGGTGTCCAAACAGATCACTTTAATGTGGTGACAAAACAGATCAGTAAGTCTAATGTGTTGTCCCTGATGGATCAGTTTGTCAACTATATCTAATGTGGCATCCCTAACAGATCAGATAGTCAACTATATCTAATGTGGTGCCCCTAACAGATCAGATAGTCAACTATATCTAATGTGGTGTCCCTAACAGATCAGTTAATCTAATGTGGTGTCCAAACAGATCAGTTAGTCTAATGTAGTGTCCCTAACAGATCAGATAGTCAACTATATATAGTGTGGTGTCCCTAACAGATCATTTATTCAACTATATCTAATGTGGTTTCCTTAACATATCAGTTAGTCAACTATGTCTAATATTTTGTCCCTAACAGATCAGTTATTCAGCCATAGAGGAGACGCTGGCCACAATCCAGCTGTCATGTCACTACATGATCTGTGGTTTGGGATAGGGAAGACCGCTAAACAATTACAGTATGTGGTTACAGGCACAGTGTGGTGTGTGTGTGTGTGTGAGGAACCTTGAAAGCACTTGTTTGTCTATACACACAGTGCTTTCGGAATGTATTCAGACTCCTTGACTTTCCCCACATTTTGTTACGTTACAGCTTTATTCTACAATGGATTAAAAAAATCATCATCAATCTACACACAATACCCCATAATGACAAAGCGAAAACAATTTTTGTTGGAATTTTTGCAAATTTATCAAATAAATAAACAGAAATACCTTATTTACATAAGTATTCAGACCCTTCGCTATGAGCTTTGAAATTGAGCTCAGGTGCATCTTGTTTTCATTGATCATCCTTGAGATGTTTCTACAACTTGATTGGAATCCACCTGTGGTAAATGCAATTGATTGAACATGATTTGGGAAGTCACACACCTGTCTACATAAGGTCCCACAGTTAACAGAGCAAAAACCAAGCCATGAGGTTGAAGGAATTGTCCGTAGAGATCCGAGATAGGATTGTGTCGAGATCCCCAAGAACACAGTGGCAAAACTGAGCAATCGGAGGAGAAGGGCCTTGGTCAGGAAGGTGACCAAGAACTAAATGGTCACTCTGACAGAGCTCCAAAGTTCCTCTGTGGAGATGGGAGAACCTTCCAGAAGGACAACCGTCTCTGCAGAACTCCACCAATCAGGCCATTATGGTAGAGTGGCCAGACGGAAGCCAGTCCTCAGGAAAAGGCACATGACAGCCCAAAAAAGACTCTCAGACCATGAGAAACAAGACTCTCTGGTCTGATGAAACCAATATTGAATTCTTTGGCCTGAATGCCAAGTGTCAAGTCTGGAGTAAACCTGGCAAAATCCCTATGGTGAAGCATGGTGGTGGCAGGATCTTGCTGTGGAGATGTTTTTCAGCGGCAGGGACTGGTAAACTAGTCAGGATCGAGGCAAAGATTAATGGAGGAAAGTACAGAGAGATCCATGATGAAATCCTGCTCCAGAGCGCTCAGGGCCTCAGACTGGGGCGAAGGTTCCCCTTTCAAACAGGACAACAACCCTAAGCACACAGTCAAGACAACGCAGGGGTGGCTTCGGGAAAAGTCTCTGAATGTCCTTGAGCGGCCCAGCCAGAGCCCGGACTTGAACCCGATCGAACATCTTTGGAGACACTTAAAAATATCTGTGCAGCAACGCTCCCCATCCAACCTGATAGAACTTGAGAGGATCTGCAGAGAAGAATGGGAGAAACTCCCCAAATACAGGTGTGCCAAGCTTGTAGCATCATACCCAAGAAGACTCGATGATGTAATCTCTGTCAGATGGGTGTCAACAAAGTACTGAGTAAAGGATTTGAATACTTATGTAAATGTGATATTTCCCTTTTTTATTTTTAGCAAATTAGCAAACATTTCTATAAACCTGTTTTTGCTTTGTCATTATGGGGTAGATTGATGAGGAAAAAACAATTTAATCAATTTTAGAGTAAGGCTGTAATGTGCCGATGGCACTGTACATATGCGTGTGTGTACATTTCCATTTTAGTAATTTAGCAGACATTCTTATCCAGAACACCTTTTCACCTAGTCGGTTCGGGATTCAAACCAGCAACCTTTTGGTTACTGGCCACCTGCTCTGAACAGCTAGGCTAACTGCCTCCCTTGGTATACTGGTGTGTATGCACCTACAGTATATGAGTGTGTGTGCGTGTGTGTGCACAGTTGAGTTAGAGGCTGTACGTAATCCCATTCTCAAAGCACATGAATGAAACATGAGATATAAAGGAACTCTGTACCTTCTCTCCCGCCTTCCCATCTGATCCTTGAAGACCCTGATGAATAGAAAACAGGAGATGAGAAGGAGGGAGGAGAGAAGGAGGAAGGAGAGATGGAGGGAGGAGAGAAGGAGGGAGGAGAGAAGAGGAGAAGAAGAGAAGATGAGATAATAAATATTTCTAGCTTTAAATGAGCATTTCTGAATTCCTTGATGACTATATTAAACATAAATCGCTATATGCACATCTTGCAGAGTGCACCTTTAAAGGGTCAACGGTTAAGAGTTAGGGGTGCTATATGTCTCACCGGGAGGCCAGGGTCTCCTATGCCAGGCTCTCCTTTGGGCCCCGTCTTCCCCTGGAGGGCTACAGTGTTGCCCAGGTCTTCAGACAGGACGGGACACAACTCACACGGGTCACCCTGTGAGACAGACACACAGAGTAAAAGAGAGTCAGAGATGTACAGACACAAACCCACAGATGTAGAGACACAAACACAAATGTAGAGACACAAAATAGTCACAGGTATAGAAACACAAACAATCACAGATGTAGAAACACAAACATTCACAGATGTAGAAACACAAACAGTCACAGATGTAGAAACACAAACAGTCACAGATGTAGAAACAGAAACATTCACAGATGTAGAAAAACAAACAGTCACAGATGTAGAAACACAAACAGTCACAGATGTAGAAACACAAACAGTCACAGATGTAGAAACACAAACAGTCACAGATGTAGAAACAGAAACATTCACAGATGTAGAAACACAAACATTCACAGATGTAGAAACACAAACATTCACAGATGTAGAAACACAAACCCACATATCTAGAGAAGTATAGATACACACACCGACAAGTCAATAATATAGAGATATTTAGAGAGAAAATCAAGATAATTCAAGCCGGGACACTGAGGGTTAAGTCACCTTATCTCCTTTACCGCCACCAGGACCCCTAGGACCCTGAAAACACAACAGCAATACATTATAGTAGAGCATGATGATGAGGTTTCAAATTACACGCTGACTAACATGACTGACTAACATGACTAAAGGACTAATTGACTAACATGACTAACATTACTAACTTACTAACATAACTAGCACGACTAACGGACTAACATGACTAACTGACTAACATGACCAACTGACTAACATGACTGATGGACTAACACAACTAACAAACTAACGTGACTAACATAACTAGCACGACTAACTGAATAACATGACTAACGGACTAACATGTCTAACTGACTAACATAACTAGCACGACTAACGGACTAACATGACTAACGGACTAACATGACTAACTGACTAACATGACCAACTGACTAACATGACCAACTGACTAACATGACTGATGGACTAACACAACTAACAAACTAACGTGACTAACATTACTAACTGACTAACATAACTAGCACGACTAACTGAATAACATGACTAGCTGAATAACATGAGTAGCTGAATAACATGACTAGCTGACTAACATGCCTAGCTGACTGACATGCCTAACGGACTATCATGACTAACATGACCAACTGACTAATTGACTAACATGGCTAAATGACTAACATGGCTAAAGTAATAACATGACTAACTGGATAAAATAGCTAAAAGACTAACATGACTAACTGACTAACATGGCTAAATGACTAACATGACTAAATGACTAACATAGCTAAATGACTAACATGGCTAAATGACTAACATGACTAAATGACTAACATGACTAAATTACTAACATGACTAACTGGATAAAATGGCTAAAGGAATAACATGACTAACCTGACTAACATTACTAACTGATTAACATGACTAACTGGCTAACCTGACTAACTGGCTAACATGACTAACTGGCTAACATGACTAACTGGCTAACATGACTAACTGGCTAACATGGCTAACTGGCTAACATGACTAACTGGCTAACATGACTAACTGGCTAACATGACTAACTGGCTGACATGACTAACTGGCTGACATGACTAACTGGCTGACATGACTAACTGGCTAACATGACTAATGGACTAACGAGACTAACAGACTAACGTGACTAACATTACTAGCATAACTAACACGACTAACTGACTAACATGACTAACTGACTAAAAAACAAAACATTTATCTGAACGCATCCTGTACTCACAGGATCTCCTGGCTCTCCATCTTTCCCTGGTGTCCCAGAATCCCCCTGGGACAGGAAGAGAGGAACAAGACATAGTAACCATAACAAAAGTGGTAACATTCCAGAAATGTACATTGTTGTGGGATGTGTTATTATCAAACAATGTAGTCTGCATACTTTATATACTGCAGCCTTCAAAGTTTCGAAGTAGAATTTAATTGGATTTAAAATAATACCGCAGATATTTTTTACCTTTTCTCCATTCGATCCAGGTGGTCCTCCTGGGGTGCCCTAGGAACAAAACCAAACACAAAAAAAGAGAGCTGAGCAACTATCCCCCTCTCTAACTGTCTCTCACTTTCTCTGTCTACCAGAGCCAAACAGACGCACACAGGGTCTGCTCTCGAAGATTCTTGGTTTCAGTCAAGGGTAACACACTGTGTCTGCACTAAGATGTGTTAGAGGTGGATTTATACATTTTCTATATCTATAAATTTGTCTTAATATCATAATCCCTTCTGCATACAGAGTGATATTGTTGGGAAAGTTACTAATAATGTAACGGCTTTCCTCCTCTTCATCCGAAGAGGAGGAGCAAGGATTGAACCAAAATGCAGCTTCTTGAGATGACATGATTTATTAAATTCAAGACGAAAAAACACGAAAACACTTTAACAAACTACAAAACAACAAACGACGTAGACGCACCTGAACATAAGAACTTACATGACACGAAGAACGCATGAAACAGGAACAGACTACATAAACCGAACAAACGAACAAACAAACCGAAAACAGTCCCGTGTGGCGCAACGTACATAGACACAGACACAGGAGACAACCACCCACAACAATCAATGTGAAAACACCTACCTTAATATGGCTCTCAATCAGAGGAAATGAAAACCACCTGCCTCTAATTGAGAACCATATCAGGTCACCCTTTAACAAACATAGAAACACATAACATAGACTACCCACCCAAACTCACGCCCTGACCGTCAAACACATACAAAATAACAGAAAACCGGTCAGGAACGTGACAAATAACTAATGCAGAGGATTTTCTCTCTCTCTCAGAAACACAAGCCACTGAGTGAGGCACTCATTCACAGCTCACCAAGAGATTCAAGGACAAACGGGCAGACAGACTGAAAACAGGCTTTCTTAAGCTGAACCATAATTGTCAGTGACCTAAATTAATTGTGTAACTAATGCCTATGACCTATGACAACAAACTAATAACCAGGCTGAGGAGGCAACCAGGCTTATCAAGCAGCTACAAACGTATTTTCATTTTATTCAACAAATCCCATGGTTTAACCTGCCTATAGTCAGACAGCTGCAAGATTGCTTTGTTTCTATAATACATTTTCCAGACATGATTAATCTTCTCCTGTCTATGTACAAATGTCATTTATATTTTGCATACGGCCTACCCACCGTTCTATATTAACCAATCAAGTAGCAGTCTTATTTGACAATCAAAGGAGGAACTCTCTAGGACCTCCTCCTAAACCTAGGGGTTTATAATAGTCTGTCATTATAATCCCTGTGTGTGTTCTCCTGTGTACATCATGGTATTAAAGAATTTGAAGTGAAGTTTCGATTGTCGATTTCACCTTTCAGATGCTTTTAGGCTCTAGTCAAAGGTAACACACAGTGTCTGCTCTAAGATTCTTCTTGGCACAAAAGCTGCATCCATATAGCCGGCCTTTGCCTGCCAAACCCAGCCCCACCCTGCCCAGTGCATAAAGCATCAGACAGCTGGGAGGCAGGAGACATATTAAAACAGCACTCTGACTCCTGACCAGAGGATGGCACAGATAGATGGGACAGAATTCCAGGGCAGACACTACTCACTGGTAGGCCTGGTTTTCCAATTCCTGGAAATCCTGGAAGTCCGGGGTTTCCCGGTTCTCCTGCTAGTCCCTCGGGCCCCACTTTTCCAGAGGTACCCTGGGAAAACAAGTTACTAAAGGTTAAAATTCAAATAGTTCAAATTGACATGAAACAGAAAATGAAAGTTGGATTTCGAGTGTCACTAACACCATGTGTTTACAGTACATGTAGATAGGAAAGTACAGTGTACATACAATGGAAGTATCCATACTGTATTTAAATAGTGCTACATTAAGAAAAGTGTAGCTCTCACCTTCTGTCCCTTGGGTCCCACCACACAGATGGATCCAGCTCGACCCTGTAGACACACACAAAACATAGTGACATCATCAGTGTGCGACGTGGCCAGAAGAAGACTGGGTCACCTGTTTTGTAGCATTATTTGGTGTAGAACTGTATCGATCCCTGTATCGATTTCTCTCAATTCCAACAGATATTGTCATTTTACTGCTGCTATTTAATTATTTATTAATTTTATTTTCTATTTTTTACTCATCCATTTTTTACTTAACACTTATTTTTCTTCAAGCATGGTTGGTTAAGGGCTTGTAAGTAAGCATTTCACTGTAAGGTCTACACCTGTTGTATTCGGTGCATGTGAAATATACAATGTGATTTGATTTGATTGTGGAATGTCTGCCTCCCCATCCTCCACCTGGTTGTAGATATCACTCAGCTCTAATAAACAGTATGAACACCTCTGCTTACAGGATATCTTAACCTGAGAGAGCACACACACAAACACCAGTGGAGGCTGCTGAGAGGAGGACGGCTCCTAATAATTTCCAGAACAGAGCACAAGGAATGGCATCAAACACATGAACTAGAGATGGGACAATAAACTGAAAATGATCGACACCGACCAAAACAACCCCTTATTGTGGCCATTTTGCTGAAGAAAAAACCTATAAGGCCCCACTAGAAAAATGTAAAATGAAATACGTTTGCTGATAACTGTAGTAGTAGCAGTAGTAGTAGTAGTAGTAGTAGCAAAGCAAAAAAATGTAGAGGTAGCAGAAGTAGCAGTAGTAGTAGTAGTAGTAGAAGTAGCAGTAGTAGTAGAAGTAGCAGCAGTAGTAGTAGAAGTAGCAGCAGTAGTAGTAGTAGTAGTAGTAGTAGTAGTAGTATTGATAGCAGTAGAGGCAGTAGTAGTAGTAGTAATAGTTGTAGTAGCAGTAGCAGCAGCAGAAGTAGTAGTAGCAGTATTAGCAAAAGCAGATATAGAGGTTGCAATAGCAGAAGCAGCAGTAGTAGTAGTAGTAGTAGTAGTAGTAGTAGTAGTAGTAGTAGTAGTAGAAGTAGCAGTAGTAGTAGTAGAAGTAGCAGTAGTAGTAGTAGTAGCAGCATCAGTAGTATCAGAAGTAGTAACAGTAGCAGCAGTAGTAGTAGCAGTAGTAGTAGTAGTAGTCGTAGCAGAAGTAGTAGTAGTTGAGGCAGCAGTAGTAGTAGTAGTAGTAGTAGCAAAGCAAAAAAATGTAGAGGTAGCAGAAGTAGCAGTAGCAGTAGTAGTAGTAGAAGTAGCAGTAGTAGTAGAAGTAGCAGCAGTAGTAGTAGAAGTAGCAGCAGCAGTAGTAGTAGTAGTAGTAGTAGTAGTATTGATAGCAGTAGAGGCAGTAGTAGTAGTAGTAATAGTTGTAGTAGCAGTAGCAGCAGCAGTAGTAGTAGTAGTAGCAGTATTAGCAAAAGCAGATATAGAGGTTGCAATAGCAGAAGCAGCAGTAGTAGTAGTAGTAGTAGTAGTAGTAGTAGTAGTAGAAGTAGCAGTAGTAGTAGTAGAAGTAGCAGTAGTAGTAGTAGTAGCAGCATCAGTAGTATCAGAAGTAGTAACAGTAGCAGCAGTAGTAGTAGCAGTAGTAGTAGTCGTAGCAGAAGTAGTAGTAGTTGAAGCAGCAGTAGTAGTAGTAGTAGTAGTATTGGTATTAGCAGTAGTATCAGTAGTAGCAGTAATAGTAGTAATAGAAGTAGTAGTGGTATTAGTAGTAGCAGTAGTATTAGCAGTAGCAGTAGTATTTGCAGTAGCAGATTTAGTAGTTGCAGTAGTAGTTGCAGTAGTAGTAGCAGAAGTACAATTAGCAGTAGCAGTAGCACCAGCAGTAGTACTTTGCAGTATTAGTAGTAGTAGCAGTAGCATTAGTAGAAGCAGCAGCAGCAGCAGTAGTAGCAGTAGTAGTAGCAGGAGCAGTAGTAGTAGTAGTAGTAGCAGTAGGAGCATCAGTAGTAGTACTAGCAGAAGTAGCAGTAGTTGTGGCCGTAGAATTAGCAGAAGTAGTAGCAGTAGCAGCAGTAGTAGTAGTAGTAGTAGTAGTAGCATAAGTAGAAGTAGCAGTAGTAGCAGTAGCAGCAGTAGTAGTAGTAGTAGTAGTAGTAGCATAAGTAGAAGTAGCAGTAGTAGCAGTAATAGTAGTAAAATAAGTAGTAGTAGTATTAGAAGAAGTAGCAGTAGTAGTAGTAGTAGCGGTAATAGTAGTAGTAGTAGTAGTAGTAGTAGCAGTAGTAGTAGTAGCAGTAGTAGTAGTAGTAGCGGTAATAGTAGTAGTAGTAGTAGTAGTAGTAGCAGTAGTAGTAGTAGCAGTAGTAGTAGTAGCAGTAGTAGTAGTAGTAGCAGTAGCAGCAGTAGTAGTAGTAGTAGTAGTAGTAGCATAAGTAGAAGTAGCAGTAGTAGCAGGAATAGTAGTAAAATAAGTAGTAGTGGTATTAGAAGAAGTAGCAGTAGTAGTAGTAGCAGTAGTATTAGCAGTAGCAGCAGTAGTAGTAGCAGTTGTATTAGCAGTAGCAGTAGTGTTTGCAGTAGCAGTAGTAGTTGCAGTAGTAGTTGCAGTAGTAGTATTAGTAGCAGAAGTAGAATTAGCAGTAACAGTAGCACCAACAGTAGTTCTAGCAGTATTAGTAGTAGTAGCAGTAGTAGTAGTAGTAGCAACAGTAGCATTAGTAGTAGTAGCATTAGTAGTAGTATTAGTAGTAGTAGCATTAGTAGTAGTAGTAGTAGTAGCATTAGTATCAAATCAAATCGAATGTATTCATAAAGCCCTTCTTACATCAGCTGATATCTCAAAGTGCTGTACAGAAACCCAGCCTAAAACCCCAGACAGCAAGCAATGCAGGTGTAGAAGCACGGTGGCTAGGAAAAACTCCCTAGAAAGGCAAGAACCTAGGAAGAAACCTAGAGAGGAACCAGGCTAAATTTAACGTTAATGTGATAATTCAGTCACTTTATCGCCATATGGATTTGTTTCCATATCGCTCAGATGTTCTGAAGGTTCTGAACTTATCTCTCTGTTTTCCAGTCATTCATACACAGGCCTATATACACACACATACGCACACACACGCCCACACACACACGCCCACACACAAGCCCACACACACACCCACACACACACCCAAGCCCACACACACACTCTGTAAATTCCTCTTTATCGCCACAGTATAAAACTTTCCATGCGTATACACCACGCTAGGCTGAAAGGGTGAGATTAAAAGGTTTAAATCAGCCTGAATCAGCCAGGTTGAGTGAGAAGAACACAGTCAATGAGGTAGCATTGATTCTGCTGGCTTTGTTGCTCCAGTCTAATCTAGCAGGCATTAGGCAGATTTAACACCCAGAAAGACACCAGACACAGCAGATTAGATATCTGTACAGGTCTAGGCCTTGAAGAGGAATTCAGTGTAATTCTACTAAACTCCCCTTAGCCTGATAGGAGGATGTGGGAGTGTGTGTCTGTGTGTGTGAGAGAGATGATTTGTTTGTGTGTGTGTTTGTATGTGTCTCGTGTGTGTTCAAGCGTGAGTGAATGTGCGTCTGATTGTGCTAATTATAAGACAGACACATGCTGTTCATTCTAGTAAAATAGGAAGTGATGTTTACGGTTTGCTAACTACCCGGCATATTAGCATAATAGGAATATCATTATAAATGCAGAAACAGGCATGCTTTTATGCTGCCATTTTCTCAGAGAATGCTTTTTTGCTGCCATTTTCCAAGATAAATATTTTTTGTTTCTTAGCAATGAAGGAGATGATGATGATGGTGATGATGTCACAGAGATAAGCTGCCACTCACATCCTTTCCTGGGGTGCCAGATAGTCCATGGAGACCAACCTCGCCCTTCTGTCCTTTATCTCCCTGAGATAAAGAGAGAGAAGGGGGTGGAGGGAGACACAAGTTAATACCAACTTCTATCAAAGGGACAGACAGCAAAACAAACAGACACATACACATCTAGAATTTCAGACAGACAGACTGGACAGCCAGGACAGTCAGTTGTTTACTAAACATACCTTGTGTCCAACAGCTTCTCCCCAGTTAGCGGGCATCACCTGCAGAGAGAGAGAGAGAGAGAGAGAGAGAATGAGGACCAACATGAGACCAGGCAGATTGATGAGCAGTGTTAATGTTGACGCAGTGGAACACACACACACGCACACGCGCACACACACACACACACACACACACACACACACACACACACACACACACACACACACACACACACACACACACACACACACACACACACACACACACACACACAAATCTATACAAATCTAATCTATACACACATCATTCTGGATAGTTGAGCTAATGCTGCAAATGAATATTCTGTGCCCATTGTACCCCAATATAAAAGTCACTCAGAATGTTATACATGGGAGATACTCACCGACTCGCCTTTCTCCCCCTTCTGTCCCATGCGTCCCTCTTTGCACTGAGAAACAGAGAGATGTCAGGACACAGAAACACCCACACACAATGTATCTAAACTCAGCAAAAAAATAAACATCCCTTTTTCAGGTCCCAGTCTTCCAAAGATAATTCATAAAAATCCCCAAAACTTCCCAGAGCGAAGAGCCTGGCTAGGGCCATTCCCCCCAGAAATGTCCGGGAATTTGCAGGTGTCTTGGTGGAAGAGTGGCGTAACGTCTCACAGCAAGAACTGGCAAATCTGGTGCAGTCCATGAGGAGGAGATGCACTGCAGTACTTAATGCAGCTGGTGGCCATATCAGATACTGACTGTTGCTTTTGATTTTGACCCCCCATTTGTTCAGGGACACATTAGTCAATTTCTGTTAGTCACATGTCTGTGGAACTTGTTCAGTTCATGTCTCAGTTGTTGAATCTTGTTATGTTCATACAAATATTTACACATGTTAAGTTTGCTGAAAATAAAAGCAGTTGACAGTGAGAGGACGTTTCTTTTTCTGCTGAGTTTATCTTTGTAAATGGGGTACTATGGAGAGCTGCTTAGCCACCTATATGCTTGTGTGATGAGTAACTTTGCCTAAGACCTGCAGAGTTGTTTTGGCTCGCCAAACTTTAGTTTTAGTTCAGAGGGCTAATACAGTCTTTAGTTCAGAGGGCTAATACAGTCTTTAGTTCAGAGGGCTAATACAGTCTTTAGTTCAGAGGGCTAATACAGTCTTTAGTTCAGAGGGCTAATGCAGTCTTTAGTTCAGAGGGCTAATACAGTCTTTAGTTCAGAGGGCTAATACAGTCTTTAGTTCAGAGGGCTAATACAGTCTTTAGTTCAGAGGGCTAATACAGTCTTTAGTTCAGAGGGCTAATACAGTCTTTAGTTCAGAGAGCTAATACAGTCTTTAGTTCAGAGGGCTAATACAGTCTTTAGTTCAGAGGGCTAATACAGTCTTTAGTTCAGAGGGCTAATACAGTCTTTAGTTCAGAGGGCTAATACAGTCTTTAGTTCAGAGGGCTAATACAGTCTTTAGTTCAGAGGGCTAATACAGTCTTTAGTTCAGAGGGCTAATACAGTCTTTAGTTCAGAGGGCTAATACAGTCTTTAGTTCAGAGGGCTAATACAGTCTTTAGTTCAGAGGGCTAATACAGTCTTTAGTTCAGAGGGCTAATAGTCTTTAGTTCAGAGGGCTAATAGTCTTTAGTTCAGAGGGCTAATACAGTCTTTAGTTCAGAGGGCTAATACAGTCTTTAGTTCAGAGGGCTAATACAGTCTTTAGTTCAGAGGGCTAATAGTCTTTAGTTCAGAGGGCTAATAGTCTTTAGTTCAGAGGGCTAATACAGTCTTTAGTTCAGAGGGCTAATACAGTCTTTAGTTCAGAGGGCTAATACAGTCTTTAGTTCAGAGGGCTAATACAGTCTTTAGTTCAGAGGGCTAATACAGTCTTTAGTTCAGAGGGTAATACAGTCTTTAGTTCAGAGGGTAATACAGTCTTTAGTTCAGAGGGCTAATAGTCTTTAGTTCAGAGGGCTAATACAGTCTTTAGTTCAGAGGGCTAATAGTCTTTAGTTCAGAGGGCTAATAGTCTTTAGTTCAGAGGGCTAATACAGTCTTTAGTTCAGAGGGCTAATACAGTCTTTAGTTCAGAGGGCTAATGCAGTCTTTAGTTCAGAGGGCTAATACAGTCTTTAGTTCAGAGGGCTAATAGAGTCTTTAGTTCAGAGGGCTAATGCAGTCTTTAGTTCAGAGGGTAATACAGTCTTTAGTTCAGAGGGTAATACAGTCTTTAGTTCAGAGGGTAATACAGTCTTTAGTTCAGAGGGCTAATACAGTCTTTAGTTCAGAGAGCTAATACAGTCTTTAGTTCAGCGGGCTAATACAGTCTTTAGTTCAGAGGGCTAATACATTCTTTAGTTCAGAGAGCTAATGCAGTCTTTAGTTCAGAGAGCTAATACAGTCTTTAGTTCAGAGGGCTAATACAGTCTTTAGTTCAGAGGGCTAATACAGTCTTTAGTTCAGAGGGCTAATACAGTCTTTAGTTCAGAGAGCTAATACAGTCTTTAGTTCAGAGGGCTAATACAGTCTTTAGTTCAGAGAGCTAATACAGTCTTTAGATCAGAGGGCTAATACAGTCTTTAGTTCAGAGGGCTAATACAGTCTTTAGTTCAGAGAGCTAATACAGTCTTTAGTTCAGAGGGCTAATACAGTCTTTAGTTCAGAGGGCTAATACAGTCTTTAGTTCAGAGGGCTAATACAGTCTTTAGTTCAGAGGGCTAATACAGTCTTTAGTTCAGAGGGCTAATACAGTCTTTAGTTCAGAGGGCTAATGCAGTCTTTAGTTCAGAGGGCTAATACAGTCTTTAGTTCAGAGGGCTAATACAGTCTTTAGTTCAGAGGGTAATACAGTCTTTAGTTCAGAGGGCTAATACAGTCTTTAGTTCAGAGGGCTAATACAGTCTTAGTTCAGAGGGCTAATACAGTCTTAGTTCAGAGGGCTAATACAGTCTTTAGTTCAAAGGGCTAATACAGTCTTTAGTTCAGAGGGTAATACAGTCTTTAGTTCAGAGAGCTAATACAGTATTTAGTTCAGAGGGCTAATATAGTCTTTAGTTCAGAGGGCTAATACAGTCTTTAGTTCAGAGGGTAATACAGTCTTTAGTTCAGAGGGCTAATACAGTCTTTAGTTCAGAGGGCTAATACAGTCTTTAGTTCAGAGAGCTAATACAGTCTTTAGTTCAAAGGACTAATACAGTCTTTAGTTCAGAGGGCTAATACAGTCTTTAGTTCAGAGGGTAATACAGTCTTTAGTTCAGAGGGCTAATACAGTCTTAGTTCAGAGGGCTAATACAGTCTTTAGTTCAGAGGGCTAATACAGTCTTTAGTTCAGAGGGCTAATACAGTCTTAGTTCAGAGGGCTAATACAGTCTTTAGTTCAGAGGGCTAATACAGTCTTTAGTTCAGAGGGTAATACAGTCTTTAGTTCAGAGGGCTAATACAGTCTTTAGTTCAGAGGGCTAATACAGTCTTTAGTTCAGAGAGCTAATGCAGTCTTTAGTTCAGAGGGCTAATACAGTCTTTAGTTCAGAGAGCTAATGCAGTCCTTCACTTGGACAAGACACTTACTGTACCAGATTCACTGCAGTCTGAACCCTAGGAGAGATAGAGATATATATATAGAGAGAGAGACGGAGAGAGATAGAAAGAGAGAGAAAGGGGGGAGAGAGAGAGGGGAGAGAGAGCAGGAGAGAGAGAGGGGAGAGAGAGAAAGAGAGATGGGGCGAGAGAGAGAGGGAGGGGACAGAGAGAGAGAGAGGGGGGGGGACAGAGAGAGAAAGAGACAGAGTGTGTGTGAGAGAGAGAGAGAGAGAGAGAGAGAGAGAGAGAGAGAGAGAGAGAGAGAGAGAGAGAGAGAGGGGAGAGGGAGGAAGAGAGAGGGGAGAGGGAGGGAGCGATAGCGCGACAGAAAAGAGAGAGTGAGACAGATGGACAAAGTTTGGTGTTAAGTTTGCTTAACTCAGTATGTATGGCACTAAATCAATGCAGATAAAATGAATATTTGGAAAGTGATGCTAAAATAAAATAAAAATTATACTAATGAGACTTGACAGTGATTTAAATATTTATGAAACTCTCGGTGTTTGATGATGATGCTGCTATGATTCAATGTATGTATGTGTGTATTTCGGAGGTGGGCTGATCAGTGAGTGTGTGTGTGTGTGTGTAAGTGTGTACATGTACGTTTGTGTTTGTGTGCATGCTTGCATGTGTCTAAGCGTGTCTGGACAACACAGGTGATGATGTCACACATTCCACCACGATTAGTTTGGGTATACACACTCCTACAGCCACATCTTCACTGCCGCTCCACGTGTGTTTGTGTGTGTGTGTGTGTGTGTGTGTGTGTGTGTGTGTGTGTGTGTGTGTGTGTGTGTGTGTGTGTGTGTGTGTGTGTGTGTGTGTGTGTGTGTGTGTGTGTGTGTGTGTGTGTGTGTCAGTATTAGATGTCCATCTATGTCTGAGGAGAACGGGAGATGATGTGGAAACCGGCCACTAGGGGCAACAGTAAGCGCTGGTTGCAAGTTCAAATCCAGTGATAGAAAGCTGTTTTTGAGATGTTTATTTGAATCCTTTCCCAAACCCTAACCCTTACCGTAACCATTTAGAGGTAATGCTTAACCTTAAGATTTCAGGGGGTTAATGCCTAAAATTAACCTTTACTTTACAAATTCTGAGTTAACCTTAAACACTTTGAAATTTGACGTTTGGAACAACTTCAAAATTTGACGTTTGAGAAACATGGATGAACGTCTAATTCTGACTGGAGACTGTGAGAGCTGGTAGGTGTGTGTGTGCCCGTTCAGTATTTTCAAATGTATGTGTGTACGTGTGTGTATTTGCAGTGTGGGTGTGTGTGTATTATTTTCTCACCCGATCTCCCTTCTCTCCCTTCATTCTGTGCTGTCCAGTGTGTCCAACTGAGGCCAGCTGAAACAAACAAACAAACCAAACATGAACACATCTATCACACTAAACATCTGTCTGTCTTACTGTATCATCTGAGACAGAATAGGATACCATGACGACAGATATTAGAAGAGTTAGCTAAAGCATACAGATATGGCTGAAGAGGATGTGTAACTAGAGGTGTAGTCATTCACCTGGGTATTACTCCACTTTACAGTCTCATACTTAGCCAGAAGGAGACTACATGCTATTTTCACTTGTTTATACGTGAACATCATTGCCTACATATTTATCCAATAAAACAGATTTCATTGTTTTATTGTTTTTGATATATATTCAATCCACAGGTATCTTGTTTCAAGTTACTTTTTTTGGTTGTTTGAGGACATTCTATTGTTGCAGTATTATTTTCCATGTGAATGACAGTTGATTGCACTTCTGAAAGGGAGTTTGATGGAGATACTGTATGTCTCATCTGTTCAGTCTTTGTTTCATGTGAATATCAGTGCAACATGAGAGCTTTCATCCAACCAGAACTTACATTTAGGTCATCGTTGAGAAGAACACAACCAGCACACTAAAGAGAGAGAAGAATGGAGAGAGAGACAGATAAAGACAGAGAGAGGGAGAAAAATAGAGGGAGAAAAAGAGAGACAGAGAGAGAGGGAAGGAGAGAGAAAAAGAGAGAGGGAGGGAGGGAGGGAGGGAGGGAGGGAGAAAAAGAGAGAGAGAGAGGGAGGGAGAGAGAAAAAGAAAGACAGAAAGAGAGGGAGGGAGAGAGAAAAAGTGAGAGAGAAAGAGGAAGGGAGAAAAAGTGAGACAGAAAGGGAGAGAGAGAGGGAGAGAGAGAAAGAGGGAGATACAAAGAGACAGAGAGAGCGAGGGAGAGAGAAAAAGGGAGACAGAGAGAGAGGGAGGGAGAGAGAAAATGAGAGAGAGAGAGAGCAAGAGAGAGAGATAGAAATGTTGACATCACATTAGTTCACGGTGAGATACCCTGTAATGTTGACATCACATTCGTTCATGGTGAGATACCCTGTAATGTTAACATTACATTAGTTCATGGTGAGATACCCTGTAATGTTAACATCACATGCGTTCATGGTGAGATACCCTGTGTTGTTAACATCACATTAGTTCATGGTGAGATACCCTGTAATGTTAACATCACATTAGTTCATGGTGAGATACCCTGTAATGTTGACATCACATTAGTTCATGGTGAGATACCCTGTAATGTTAACATCACATTAGTTCATGGTGAGATACCCTGTAATGTTGACATCACATTAGTTCATGGTGAGATACCCTTTAATGTTAACATCACATTCATTCATGGTGAGATACCCTGTAATGTTAACATCACATTAGTTCATGGTGAGATACCCTGTAATGTTGACATCACATTAGTTCATGGTGAGATACCCTGTAATGTTAACATCACATTCGTTCATGGTGAGATACCCTGTGTTGTTAACATCACATTAGTTCATGGTGAGATACCCTGTAATGTTAACATCACATTAGTTCATGGTGAGATACCCTGTAATGTTAACATCACATTAGTTCATGGTTAGATACCCTGTAATGTTAACATCACATTCGTTCATGGTGAGATACCCTGTAATGTTAACATCACATTAGTTCATGGTGAGATACCCTGTAATGTTAACATCACATTAGTTCATGGTTAGATACCCTGTAATGTTAACATCACATTAGTTCATGGTGAGATACCCTGTAATGTTAACATCACATTAGTTCATGGTGAGATACCCTGTAATGTTAACATCACATTAGTTCATGGTGAGATACCCTGTGTTGTTAACATCACATTAGTTCATGGTGAGATACCCTGTAATGTTGACATCACATTCGTTCATGGTGAGATACCCTGTAATGTTAACATCACATTAGTTAATGGTGAGATACCCTGTGTTGTTAACATCACATTCGTTCATGGTGAGATACCCTGTAATGTTGACATCACATTAGTTCATGGTGAGATACCCTGTAATGTTAACATCACATTAGTTCATGGTGAGATACCCTGTAATGTTAACATCACATTAGTTCATGGTGAGATACCCTGTAATGTTAACATCACATTCGTTCATGGTGAGATACCCTGTGTTGTTAACATCACATTAGTTCATGGTGAGATACCCTGTAATGTTAACATCACATTAGTTCATGGTGAGAGCCTGTATTGCAGCAGATCAAGGCCTTTATATAGACGAGGAAAGTGTCTGAATTAAAAGAGTCCAAATTGATTTTGCAATGTACTGTGTCGATAACGCCAAGTGACTTTAAAAAGGTCTGTGTCAGGTTGTGTCTCGTTAGATGAAGTTGCTTTTGATAGCAGCCGTGGTGAGCACAGAGGAGGAGGCTAAAAGCAGCAGAGGCCAGATCCAAGGCAAAAGTCACACGTCAAGGGGAGAGCCAGCTCTCAAACTCAGGTACAGTAGTTACAAAACATACACTGAGTATACCAAACATTAAGAACACCTTCCTAATACTGAGTTGCACACAGAGGAGGCTGGTGGGAGGAGCTATAGGAGGACGGCTCATTATATGGGCTGGAATGGAATAAATGAAATGGTATCAAACACATCAAACATATGGAAACCGCTTGATTCCGTTAGATGAATTCCATTCTAGCCATTACAATGAGGCCTACCCACTTGGCAGCCAGGCCCACCCACTGAGGAGCCAGGCCCACCCACTGAGGAGCCAGGCCCAGCCAATCAGAATGAGTTTTTCCATGCAAAAAGGCTTTATTGCAGACATAAATACTCCTTATTTTAGCTCATGAAACACCTTACATGTTGTATTTATATTTTTGTTCAGTGTAGTATATGGATCCTCTATTGCAGGGGTGGGCAACTCCAGTCCTCGAGGGCCTGATTGGTCTCACACTTTGTCTCCATCCCTAGCAAACACAGCTGATTAATCAAGTTCAATTCTAAACTGAAGATCATGATTAGGTGATTATTGGAGTCAGGTGTGTTAGCTGGGTCTGGGGCAAAACTGTGACACCAATCAGGCCCTCGAGGACTGGAATTACCCATTCTGCTCTATTGGATAGAGTAGTGTTGATTATGAGAGAAGAGACATGCCGTGTGTCTGTTTGAATCTTGTCAGGAAGACAATAGACAGTTTGGACCAATCAGCGCACAGACTACCTTTTGGGACCAGTGGCCCAACTACAGTAGCAGGGCTGGTAGTAATCTGAATCTAGTTGATGATTTCTGCGGTGCAATGATTAGGGTGCAGTTTCTCTAGTGACCAGAGAGTGGCGATGTTACACCAGCTAAACATTCTCTGCAGACATGGGTTTGGGGAGGGGGTCTCCAACATACGCGCACACACACACACGCACACACACATGCGTCCCTCTCGAGAGACAGCGATCAATAGATACAGTAAAATCACCAAGGCACCAGAGAGTGCAGGCCTGCTGTAGCTCTTCACGGGGAAGACATACACAGACACACTACAGTTTGGTGTGTGTTACAAATTGCTGAAGCAAAGTTATTTCTAATGGAAGCATGGCAATTAATACAACATCTACCACCCAGTGTGTCAGCCCAGCCCGCTCGCCTCACACCAGCCAGTTAACATATATTGATGTTGTCTGACACCAGGCAGTTAACATATATTGATGTTGTCTGACACCAGCCAGTTAACATATATTGATGTTGTGTGACACCAGCCAGTTAACATATATTGATGTTGTGTGACACCAGGCAGTTAACATATATTGATGTTGTCTGACACCAGGCAGTTAACATATATTGATGTTGTCTGACACCAGGCAGTTAACATATATTGATGTTGTCTGACACCAGGCAGTTAACATATATTGATGTTGTCTGACACCAGCCAGTTAACATATATTGATGTTGTGTGACACCAGGCAGTTAACATATATTGATGTTGTGTGACACCAGCAGTTAACATATATTGATGTTGTGTGACACCAGGCAGTTAACATATATTGATGTTGTCTGACACCAGCCAGTTAACATATATTGATGTTGTCTGACACCAGCCAGTTAACATATATTGATGTTGTGTGACACCAGGCAGTTAACATATATTGATGTTGTGTGACACCAGCAGTTAACATATATTGATGTTGTGTGACACCAGGCAGTTAACATATATTGATGTTGTCTGACACCAGCCAGTTAACATATATTGATGTTGTCTGACACCAGGCAGTTAACATATATTGATGTTGTGTGACACCAGCCAGTTAACATATGTTGATGTTGTGTGACACCAGGCAGTTAACATATATTGATGTTGTCTGACACCAGGCAGTTAACATATATTGATGTTGTCTGACACCAGCCAGTTAACATATATTGATGTTGTGTGACACCAGGCAGTTAACATATATTGATGTTGTGTGACACCAGCCAGTTAACATATATTGATGTTGTGTGACACCAGCCAGTTAACATATATTGATGTTGTGTGACACCAGCCAGTTAACATATATTGATGTTGTGTGACACCAGCCAGTTAACATATATTGATGTTGTCTGACACCAGCCAGTTAACATATATTGATGTTGTCTGACACCAGCCAGTTAACATATATTGATGTTAAGGGACACCAGGCAGTTCTTCTGGCTGCAGCCCGACTTCGGTACACTTATGACAACAGCCAGCTCAAGTGCAGGGCGCGAAATTCAAAATATATATTTTTTTAAATATTTAACTTTCACACATTAACAAGTCCAATACAGCATATGAAAGGTACACATCTTGTGAATCCAGCCAACATGTCCGATTTTTAAAATGTTTTACAGGGAAGACACAATATGTAAATCTATTAGCTAACCACGTTAGCAAAAGACACCACTTTTTTTACTCCACCAGTTTTTTACTCCATCAGTAGCTATCACAAATTCGACCAAATAAAGATATAAATAGCCACTAACCAAGAAACAACTTCATCAGATGACAGTCTGATAACATATTTATTGTATAGCATATGTTTTGTTAGAAAAATTTGCATATTTCAGGTATAAATCATAGTTTACATTGCAGCTACAATCAGAAATTGCACCGAAAGCAGCCATAATAATTACAGACACCAACGTCAAATACCTAATTACTCATCATAAAACATTTCTGAAAAATACATAGTGTACAGCAAATGAAAGACAGGCATCTTGTGATTCCAGCCAATATTTCCGATTTATTAAGTGTTTTACAGCGAAAACAAAATGTAGCGTTATATTAGCTTACCACAATAGCCAGAAACACTTGGGCGCCGACGACTAGTTCACATCTACGACAGATATATGAAATAGCATCATAAAATGTTTCTTACTTTTGCTGATCTTCCATCAGAATGTTGGACAAGGTGCCCTTTGTCCAGAACAATCGTTGTTTGGATTTAGAACGGCAACTTTCCCTCTTCATTTAGCAAGCACACTAGCCAAGTGGCACGACGCTCTCCATGTCAACAAACGGAAGAGAACGGAACACGGCAAAACTCCCGAAAAATTTTCAATAATCTGATGAAACTATATTGAAAAAACATACTTTACGATGATATGGTGACATGTATCAAATAAAATAAAATCCGGAGATAGTAGTCGCCTATAACGGCAGGTAAACAGAAGGCAATCCCACTGTCCACCTCGCGCTCTTCAGAGTACCGAAAATGGGGGACACGTCATTCCAAGATGATGTGTTCCATCTCAGACCAAGATAATCACCTCATTTCTTCTCTCACAGCCTCTTGACATCCAGGGGAAGGTGTATGACGTGCATGTATACTAATAGGTCTCATGCCCATTTATAGGCAGGAAGAAGAACAGAGCCTCGATTTCAGACTTTCCACTTCCTGGTCAGGAAGTGTGCTGCAGAATGAGTTCTGTTTCACTCAGAGAAATAATTCAAACGGTTTTAGAAACTAGAGAGTGTTTTCTATCCAATAGTAATAATAATATGCATATTGTACGAGCAAGAATTGAGTACGAGGCCGTTTGAAATGGGCACCTTTTATCTGGCTACTCAATACTGCCCCTTGCAGCCCAAACAGGTTAACATATATTGATGTTAAGGGACACCAGGCAGTTAACATATATTGATGTTGTCTGACACCAGGCAGTTAACATATATTGATGTTGTGTGACACCAGGCAATTAACATATATTGATGTTGTCTGACACCAGCCAGTTAACATATATTGATGTTGTGTGACACCAGGCAGTTAACATATATTGATGTTGTGTGACACCAGGCAGTTAACATATATTGATGTTGTCTGACACCAGCCAGTTAACATATATTGATGTTGTGTGACACTAGGCAGTTAACATATATTGATGTTGTCTGACACCAGCCAGTTAACATATATTGATGTTGTCTGACACCAGCCAGTTAACATATATTGATGTTGTCTGACACCAGCCAGTTAACATATATTGATGTTGTCTGACACCAGCCAGTTAACATATATTGATGTTGTGTGACACCAGGCAGTTAACATATATTGATGTTGTGTGACACCAGCCAGTTAACATATATTGATGTTGTGTGACACCAGGCAGTTAACATATATTGGTGTTGTCTGACACCAGCCAGTTAACATATATTGATGTTGTCTGACACCAGCCAGTTAACATATATTGATGTTGTCTGACACCAGCCAGTTAACATATATTGATGTTGTCTGACACCAGCCAGTTAACATATATTGATGTTGTCTGACACCAGGCAGTTAACATATATTGATGTTGTCTGACACCAGCCAGTTAACATATATTGATGTTGTCTGACACCAGGCAGTTAACATATATTGATGTTGTCTGACACCAGCCAGTTAACATATATTGATGTTGTCTGACACCAGGCAGTTAACATATATTGATGTTGTGTGACACCAGCCAGTTAACATATATTGATGTTGTCTGACACCAGGCAGTTAACATATATTGATGTTGTGTGACACCAGCCAGTTAACATATATTGATGTTGTCTGACACCAGCCAGTTAACATATATTGATGTTGTGTGACACCAGCCAGTTAACATATATTGATGTTGTGTGACACCAGCCAGTTAACATATATTGATGTTGTGTGACACCAGCCAGTTAACATATATTGATGTTGTCTGACACCAGCCAGTTAACATATATTGATGTTGTCTGACACCAGCCAGTTAACATATATTGATGTTGTGTGACACCAGCCAGTTAACATATATTGATGTTGTGTGACACCAGCCAGTTAACATATATTGATGTTGTGTGACACCAGCCAGTTAACATATATTGATGTTGTCTGACACCAGCCAGTTAACATATATTGATGTTGTGTGACACCAGCCAGTTAACATATATTGATGTTGTGTGACACCAGCCAGTTAACATATATTGATGTTGTGTGACACCAGCCAGTTAACATATGTTGATGTTAAGTGACTGGGAGATAAGGTAAGGAGTAAGGAGGAGAGAGAAGGTTTTTGTTCTATGTGTTTGGTAGGATCAGGATCCCCATTAGCTGCAGCAGCTACTTTTCCTGGGATCCACAAATGCAACTCCATCAATGGTTGGTACGTGTTACCTAGTCACTGTTTCCTGACACCCATCTGCCTCTCCCTCTCTCTCTCTCAGCCAAGCCTACTCTCTCTACTTTACTATATGGAGATGTATTGCTCACTATAGACATCAATCTGTTGGGACACGTTTGGTTGTTCCCCATTCATGTTTTGGGAGTCCCAATTCAATGTATAAAGTGTGGTATGCAGTGTTTCCCCTATATTCATTCAGCAGTGGCGCATCGCATGCCCCTGGATCCCCCTCAGGAAGACCTTTTCTGCTAACCCCCCTGCTACCTCTGCCACCACATCTGTAAAAAAGAACTAGGGGAAAGACTGGGTATGCGCTAAACTAATTATTATGAGTACTCACCAGACATGTCACCCATTGAGCATGTTTGGGATGCTCTGGACCGATGTGTACTAACGCGTGTTCCAATTTCAGCCAATATCCATCAACTTCGCACAGCCATTGAAGAGGAGTGGGACAACATTCCACAGGTCACAATCAACAGCCTGATCAACTCTATGCGAAGGAGATGTGTCATGCTGCATGAGGCAATTGGTGGTCACACCAGATACTGACTGGTTTTCTTAATTTTAAGGTATCTGTGACAAACAGATGCATATCTGTATTCCCAGTCATATGAAATCCATAGATTAGGGCCTAATGAACGTATTTAAATTGACTGATATCCTTATATGAACTGTAACTCAGTAAAATCATTGAAACTGTTGCATGTTGCGTTTATATTTTTGTTCAGCATATTAACACGACATGACATGCACAAACACACAACCACCCAGGCATCCTCAAATAAATGCACACACACACACACACACACAAATACAGCTGAAGTCGGAAGTTTACATACACCTTAGCCAAATACATTTAAACTCAGTTTTTCACAATTCCTGACATTTAATTCTAGTAACAATTCCCTGTCTTAGGTCAGTTAGGATCACCACTTTATTTTAAGAATGTGAAATGTCAGAATAATAGCAGAGATAATTATTTATTTCAGTTTTTATTTCTTTCATCACATTCTTAGAGGGTCAGAAGTTTACATACACTCAATTAGTATTTGGTAGCATTGCCTTTAAATTGTTTAACTTGGGTCAAACGTTTTGGGGAGCCTTCCAGAAGCTTAACACAATAAATTGGGTGAATTTTGGCACATTCCTCCTGACAGAGCTGGTGTACCGGAGTCAGGTTTGTAGGCCTCCTTGCTCGCAAACGCTTTTTCATTTCTGCCCACAAATTTTCTAGAGGATTGAGGTCAGGGCTTTGTGATGGCCATTCCAATACCTTGACTTTGCTGTCCTTAACCTGTTTGGGCTGCAGGGGCAGTATTGAGTAGCCTGGATAAAAGGTGCCCATTTCAAACGGCCTCGTACTCAATTCTTGCTCGTACAATATGCATATTATCATTACTATTGGATAGAAAACACTCTCTAGTTTCTAAAACCGTTTGAATTATATCTGTGAGTAAAACAGAACTCATTTTGCAGCAAACTTCCTGACAGGAAGTGGAAAATCTGAAATCGATGCTCTGTTCTAGGGCCTGCCTATAAATGTGCTTGATATTTATTAGTATACATGCACTTCATACGCCTTCCACTAGATGTCAACAGGCAGTGAGAGAAGAAATTGAGTATATAACATGATCTGAGGTCGAATATAAGCTCTTGGCATGACGTGACCCCAATTTCCTGTTTTCTGGAACGCGCGAGAAGGGACCTGGTATTGCCTTCTGTAAAGCTGTCGTTATAGACGACTAATATCTCCGGCTTTGATTTTATTTGATAAATGTGACAATATCATCGTAAAGTATGTTTTTTCAATATAGTTTTATTAGATTATTGAAATTTTTTCGGGACGTTAGGCGTGTTGCTTTGTCTGCGTTTGTTCAGGAAGGAGAGCTTCGCGCCACTTTGCTAGCTTTCCGTGCTAATTGACTGGAGAAGAGGACATTCTAAAACCAAACAACGATTGTTCCCGACAAAGGACCCCTTGTACAACATTCTGATGGAAGATCATCAAAAGTAGGACCCATTTTATGATGCTATTTCATATATGTGTCGAATATGTGAACTAGTAGTTTGCGCCCAGATTTTGGGCACTCTCTCGCTATAACTAAGCTGGATGTCGTAATGAAGTTATTTTTAGAATTCTAACACGGCGATTGCATTAAGAACTAGTGTATCTATCATTTCCTATACAACATGTATTTTTTAGTAACGTTTATGAATAGTTATTTGGTCAGAATAGTTGAGTGTCATAAAAATATCCGCACATTCTGGGAAAAAGATGCTACGTTAGCACAATGTATAACCACTGATTTCAGCTCTAAATATGCACATTTTCGAACAAAACATAAGTGTATGTATAACCTGATGTTATAGGACTGTCATCTGATGAAGCTTATCAAGGTTAGTCAAAAATTATATATCTTTTGCTGGTTTGTTACGATCGCTAACTTTTGCTGCTGGTAAATGGCTTGTGTTTCTGGCTATTGTGGTAAGCTAATATAATGCTATATTGTGTTTTCGCTGTAAAACACTTAATAAATCGGAAATATTGGCTGGAATCACAAGATGCCTGTCTTTCATTTGCTGTACACCATGTATTTTTCAGAAATGTTTTATGATGAGTATTTAGGTATTTCACGTTGGTGTCTGTAATTACTCTGGCTGCTTCGGTGCTATTTCTGACGGTAGCTGTGATGGTAGCTGCAATGTAAAACTGATTTATACCTCAAATATGCACATTTTTCGAACAAAACATAGATTTATTGTATAACATGTTATAAGACTGTCATCTGATGAAGTTGTTTCTTGGTTAGTTTGGTTGGTTCTTGGTTAGTTAGGTTGGCTTTGTGCATGCTACCTGTGCTGTGAAAAATGTCTGTCCTTTTTTGTATTTGGTGGTGAGCTAACATAAATATACGTGGTGTTTTCGCTGTAAAACATTTTAAAAATCGGACATGTTGGCTGGATTCACAAGATGTTTATCTTTCATTTGCTGTATTGGACTTGTTAATGTGTGAAAGTTAAATATTTCTAAAAAATACCTTTTGAATTTCGCGCCCTGCACTTGAAGTGGCTGTTGTCATATTGTGCCCGGCTTCGGGCTTGCAGCCCAAAGAAGTTAAGCCATTTTGCCACAACTTTGGAAGTATGCTTGGGATCATTGTCCATTTGGAAGACCCATTTGCGACTAAGCTTAAACTTCCTGACTGATGTCTTGAGATGTTGCTTCAATATATCCACATCATTTTCCTGCCTCATGATGCCATTCATTTTGTGAAGTGCACCAGTCCCTCCTGCAGCAAAGCACCCCCACAACATGATGCTGCCACCCCCATGCTTCAAGGTTGGGATGGTGTTCTTCGGCTTGCAAGCATCCCCCTTTTTCCGCCAAACTTAACAATGGTCATTTTGGTCAAACAGTTCTATTTTTGTTTCATCAGACCAGAGACATTTTGCCTAAAAGTATGATCTTAGTCCCCATGTGCAGTTGCAAACGGTAGTCTGGCTTTTTTATGGCGGTTTTGGAGCAGTGGCTTCTTCATTGCTGAGCGGCCTTTCAGGTTATGTCGATATATGACTCGTTTCACTGTGGATATAGATACTTTTGTACTTGTTTCCTCCAGCATCTTCACAAGGTCCTTTGCTGTTGTTCTGGGATTGATTTGCACTTATCGCACAAAAGTACGTTCATCTCTAGGAGACAGAACGCGTCTCCTTCCTGAGCGGTATGTTACGGCTATCGTCATATTCTTCCTCCTCCTCGGACGAGGAGAGGCGAGACGGATCGGACCAATACGCAGCGTGGTTAGTGTTCATAATGATTTATTAAAAAGAAACTGAATACTGAATTACAAAACAAATAAACGAAGTGCATAAACTGATACAGTACCGTGTGGTGCAACAAACACAGACACGGAAACAAACACCCACAAAACACACGTGAAACCCAGGCTGCCTAAGTATGATTCTCAATCAAGGACAACGATTGACAGCTGTCTCTGATTGAGAATCATACCCGGCCGAACACAAACATCCCAACATAGACAAACCCACCCAACTCACGCCCTGACCAACTAAATAAATACAAGAAAAAGGAAAACAGGTCAGGAACGTGACATAACCCCCCCCCTTAAGGTGTGAACTCCGGGCCCACCAGCATAAACTCTAGGGGAGGGTCTGGGTGGGCGTCTGTCCACGGTGGCGGCTCTGGCGCTGGTCGTGGTCCCCACCCCACCATAGTCAAACCCCGCTTCCGTGGCCTCCTCCCAATGGCCACCCTCCATGTCAATCCCACTATACCAAAGGGCAGCACCGGACTGAGGGGCAGCTCCGGACTGAGGGACAGCACCGGACTGAGGGGCGAATCCTGGCTGGCTGGCTCTGGCGGATCCTGGCTGGCTGGCTCTGGCGGATCCTGGCTGGCTGGCTCTGGCAGCTCCTGACTGGCTGGCTCTGGCAGCTCCTGACTGGCCGGCTCTGGCAGCTCCTGACTGGACGGCTCTGGCAGCTCCTGACTGGACGGCTCAGGCAGCTCCTGGCTGGACGGCTCAGGCAGCTCCTGGCTGGACGGCTCAGGCTGGTCCTGGCTGGACGGCTCTGGCTGGTCCTGGCTGGACGGCTCTGGCTGGTCCTGGCTGGACGGCTCTGGCTGGTCCTGGCTGGACGGCTCTGGCTGGTCCTGGCTGGACGGCTCTGGCTGGTCCTGGCTGGACGGCTCTGAAGGCTCGGTACAGACGGGCAGCTCTGACGGCTCGGAACAGACGGACAGCGCTGGGCAGGCAGACAGTTCAGACAGTGCTGGGAAGGCAGGCAGTTCAGACAGCGTTGGGAAGGCAGGCAGTTCAGACAGCGCTGGGAAGGCAGGCAGTTCAGACAGCGCTGGGAAGGCAGGCAGTTCAGACAGCGCTGGGAAGGCAGGCAGTTCAGACAGCGCTGGGAAGGCAGGCAGTTCAGACAGCGCTGGGAAGGCAGGCAGTTCAGACAGCGCTGGGAAGGCAGGCAGTTCAGACAGCGCTGGGAAGGCAGGCAGTTCAGACTCAGGCTGCGCTGGAGAGGAGGAAGGCTCTGACAGCGCTGGACAGGTGGGAGCAGCTGAAGAGAGAACCCGGAGAGACAGCCTGGTGCGGGGGGCTGCCACCGGAGGACTGGTACGTGGAGGTGGCACCGGGTATACCGGACCGTGAAGGAGGACACGCGCTCTTGAGCACCGAGCCTCCCCAATCCTACCAGGTTGAATGGTCCCCGTAGCCCTGCCAGTGCGGCGAGGTGGAATAGCCCGCACTGGGCTATGCTGGCGAACCGGGGACACCATCTGTAAGGCTGGTGCCATGTACGCCGGCCCGAGGAGACGTACTGGAGGCCAGATATGTTGGCCCGGCTTCATGGCACCCGGCTCGATGCCCAACCTAGCCCTACCAGTGCGGCGAGGTGGAATAGCCCGCACTGGGCTAAGCACGCGTACTGGGGACACCGTGCGCTTTACCGCATAACACGGTGTCTGACCAGTACGACGCCCTCTCACTCCACGGTAAGCACGGGGAGTTGGCTCAGGTATCCTACCCGGCTTTGCCACACTCCGCGGGTGCCCCCCCCCCAAGAAATTTTTGGGTCTGACTCTCGGGCTCCCAACCGCGTCGCCGCGCTGCCTCCTCATACCAGCGCCTCTCTGCCTGCGCTGCCTCCAACTCCGCCTTGGGACGGCGATATTCCCCTGGCTGAGCCCAGGGTCCTTTGCCGTCCAGCATCTCTTCCCAAGTCCAGGAGTCCTGGGTTTTTTTCCGCTGCTGTTGCCGCCCTTCTCCACTCCGCTTGGTCGATTGGTGGTGGGTGTTTCTGTTACGGCTATCGTCATATTCTTCCTCCTCCTCGGACGAGGAGAGGCGAGACGGATCGGACCAATACGCAGAGTGGTTAGTGTTCATAATGATTTATTAAAACGAAACTGAATACTGAATTACAAAACAAATAAACGAAGTGCATAAACCGATACAGTACCGTGTGGTGCAACAAACACAGACACGGAAACAAACACCCACAAAACACACGTGAAACCCAGGCTGCCTAAGTATGATTCTCAATCAAGGACAACGATTGACAGCTGTCTCTGATTGAGAATCATACCCGGCCGAACACAAACATCCCAACATAGAAAATCAAACATAGACAAACCCACCCAACTCACGCCCTGACCAACTAAATAAATACAAGAAAAAGGAAAACAGGTCAGGAACGTGACACGGTATGATGGCTGTGTGGTCCCATGGTGTTTATACTTGCGTACTATTGTTTGTACAGATGAACGTGGTACCTTCAGGCGTTTGGAAATTGCTCCCAAGGATGAAACAGCCCTGCGAAGGTCTACAATTTCTTGGTCTTGGCTGTTATTTTGATTTTCCCATGATGCCAAGCAAAGAGGCACTGAGTTTGAAGGTAGGCCTTGAAATACATCCACAGGTACACCTCCAATTTACTCAAATAATGTCAATTAGCCTATCAGAAGCTTCTAAAGCCATGACATAATTTTCTGGAATTTTCCAAGCTGTTTAAAGGCACCGTCAACTTAGTGTATGCAAACTTCTGACTCACTGGAATTGTGATACAGTGAATTATAAGTGAAATAATCTGTCCGTAAACAATTGTTGGAACAATTACTTGTGTCATGCACAAAGTAGATGTCCTAACCGACTTGCCAAAGTATAGTTTGTTAACATGAAATTTATGGAGTGGTTGAAAAATGATTTTTAATGACTCCAACCTAAGTGTACGTAAACTTCCGACTTCAACTGTATATACCCCCCCCGACCCACACACACACTACTAATCTTCCAATAAAGAGAGATAATTCTGTCTCATTATATTCAGTCGTAGTTCCTCTACAGCGACTAGAGCTGTGTTTCGACACAGGTAATATCCTGCATTACACTGAGCCATGGGAAATGAGTAAAACATTAGTAAGGACACTAAGGAATGCAGTAATGGAGTGTCTGGAGTTTTATATGCTACTGCGTATGTAAACAGAATTCTGCTACTGTTGGAGAATGACAAAATGAATAGGCAGCAATAGAGCAACTCCCCAAATAGCCAAGGTGTATAATGTTCAAATCACTCCACTGTCAGTAGCAGAGCTGTGTGTGTGTGTGTGTGTATGTGTGTGTCACACCATCTCACACTGTTACCCTCCTTCTCTGCCCTTTCTTGGAGTACAGTAACTGGCCTGGTATTTGGGTCACCAGCCGCTGGCATAAACAAATACCTTGCTCTGATTGGCCCATACCGCCTACATATGGTCTTTCTGATTGGACGCACACTGACACACGTAAGTCTCTCCTCAGCTTCTTCACTAATATAGGATCAAGGTTGTGGTTGTGTGTATGTGTGCTTGTCTTTCTGTCTTTGTGTGTCTGTGTGCCTGTATGTGTGTGTGTGCGTGTGTGTGTGTGTGTGTGTGTGTGTGTGTGTGTGTGTGTGTGTGTGTGTGTGTGTGTGTGTGTGTGTGTGTGTGTGTGTGTGTGTGTGTGTGTGTGTGTGTGTGTGTGTGTGTGTGTGTGTGTGTGTGTGTGTGATTGAAACATACCTTTTCTGCCAGACCCTGGGATCCAAGGATTTCCTGAGATAGAGAGAGGAAAAGAGAGGGGGAGAGGGACATGAAAAAATGAACTCTGCAATTTTAGAATGCTATGGACCTTTCATGACTTGAACCATTAGAAGACAGGTACAACATTGAACCATTAGAAGACAGGTACAACATTGAACCATTAGAAGACAGGTACAACATTGAACCATTAGAAGACAGGTACAACATTGAACCATTAGAAGACAGGTACAACATTGAACCATTAGAAGACAGGTACAACATTGAACCATTAGAAGACAGGTACAACATTGAACCATTAGAAGACAGGTACAACATTGAACCATTAGAAGACAGGTACAACATTGAACCATTAGAAGACAGGTACAACATTGAACCATTAGAAGACAGGTACAACATTGAACCATTAGAAGACAGGTACAACATTGAACCATTAGAAGACAGGTACAACATTGAACCATTAGAAGACAGGTACAACATTGAACCATTAGAAGACAGGTACAACATTGAACCATAAGAAGACAGGTACAACATTGAACCATTAGAAGACAGGTTCAACATTGAACCATTAGAAGACAGGAACAACATTGAACCATTAGAAGACAGGAACAACATTGAACCATTAGAAGACAGGTTCAACATTGAACCATTAGAAGACAGGAACAATATTGAACCATTAGAAGACAGGTTCAACATTGAACCATTAGAAGACAGGTTCAACATTGAACCATTAGAAGACAGGAACAACATTGAACCATTAGAAGACAGGTTCAACATTGAACCATTAGAAGACAGGTACAACATTGAACCATTAGAAGACAGGTACAACATTGAACCATTACAAGACAGGAACAACATTGAACCATTAGAAGACAGGTACAACATTGAACCATTAGAAGACAGGTACAACATTAAACCATTAGAAGACAGGTACAACATTGAACCATTAGAAGACAGGTACAACATTGAACCATTAGAAGACAGGAACAATATTGATCCATTAGAAGACAGGTACAACATTGAACCATTAGAAGACAGGTTCAACATTGACCCATTAGAAGACAGGAACAACATTGAACCATTAGAAGACAGGTTCAACATTGAACCATTAGAAGACAGGTTCAACATTGAACCATTAGAAGACAGGTACAACATTGAACCATTAGAAGACAGGTTCAACATTGGAAGACAGGAACAACATTGAACCATTACAAGACAGGTACAACATTGAACCATTAGAAGACAGGTTCAACATTGGAAGACAGGAACAACATTGAACCATTAGAAGACAGGTTCAACATTGGAAGACAGGAACAACATTGAACCATTACAAGACAGGTACAACATTGAACCATTAGAAGACAGGTTCAACATTGGAAGACAGGAACAACATTGAACCATTAGAAGACAGGTTCAACATTGAACCATTAGAAGACAGGAACAACATTGAACCATTAGAAGACAGGAACAACATTGAACCATTAGAAGACAGGTACAACATTGAACCATTAGAAGACAGGTACAACATTGAACCATTAGAAGACAGGTTCAACATTGAACCATTAGAAGACAGGAACAACATTGAACCATTAGAAGACAGGTTCAACATTGAACCATTAGAAGACAGGTTCAACATTGAACCATTAGAAGACAGGTACAACATTGAACCATTAGAAGACAGGTTCAACATTGGAAGACAGGAACAACATTGAACCATTACAAGACAGGTACAACATTGAACCATTAGAAGACAGGTTCAACATTGGAAGACAGGAACAACATTGAACCATTAGATGACAGGTTCAACATTGGAAGACAGGGACAACATTGAACCATTAGAAGACAGGTACAACATTGAACCATTAGAAGACAGGAACAACATTGAACCATTAGAAGACAGGTACAGCATTGAACCATTAGAAGACAGGTACAACATTGAACCATTAGAAGACAGGTTCAACATTGAACCATTAGAAGACAGGTACAACATTGAAGACAGGTTCAACATTGAACCATTAGAAGACAGGTTCAACATTGAACCATTAGAAGACAGGTACAACATTGAACCATTAGAAGACAGGTTCAACATTGAACCATTAGAAGACAGGTACAACATTGAACCATTAGAAGACAGGTTCAACATTGGAAGACAGGAACAACATTGAACCATTAGAAGACAGGTACAACATTGAACCATTAGAAGACAGGTTCAACATTGAACCATTAGAAGACAGGTACAACATTGAAGACAGGTTCAACATTGAACCATTAGAAGACAGGTACAACATTGAACCATTAGAAGACAGGTACAACATTGAACCATTAGAAGACAGGTTCAACATTGAACCATTAGAAGACAGGTACAACATTGGAAGACATGAACAACATTGAACCATTAGAAGACAGGTTCAACATTGAACCATTAGAAGACAGGTACAACATTGAACCATTAGAAGACAGGTACAACATTGAACCATTAGAAGACAGGTTCAACATTGAACCATTAGAAGACAGGTACAACATTGAAGACAGGTTCAACATTGAACCATTAGAAGACAGGTACAACACTGTTGGACCCACCATGAACCTGCTTCCAGTATGAAAAGTAACAGCTTTTCTTTTCTTTTGATTTTAAAAAGTTTCCTTTTTGAAGACGCAATGGTAATTATGTAGTGACCTGATGCTCTTACAAAGCCAACATTTAATCAGAATCTAATTAGAATTCTATGGCATATTTTGCAGGTAAATGCACACCACTGAATCTAGCTGCTACCATTACATATCCCTGCATCAGCAGCAGAACAGAGAGTGGATGAAGAAAGATATCTAAACTGACATACTGGTGTAGATCAGTTTTAATACTGCAGATAGATTGTGGCTTCCATCAGTGTAATTGTCTGCATCATTTCCAATCCCCCATATATATTTTTTTATAAATATTTTCCTTTATAATTTCCCCTTAACCCTACCACCCCTCCCCTAGTTGGAGTAAACTAATGGGGAAAGGAGGATACCTAGTCAGTTGTACAACTGAATGCATTCAACTGAAATGTGTCTTCCACATTTAACCCAACCCCTCTGAATCAGAGAGGTGCGGGGTCTGCCTTAATCGATAAACACATCTTTGGCCCCCGGGGAACAGTGGATTGCTCAGGGGCAGAACGACAGATTTTTACCTTGTCAGCTTTCAGCTAAAAGACAACAACACTTCTACTTCCAGATTATACATACTATCTACATTTTATGGACACAGCCAGATGTTTTTATCCAGAGTGCATTTTAAAGAGAAAAATAATGAAAGGAGAAGAAGAGGGATGAGGAGAGGTGAAGTAGATCACTAATAAACCCTGATGCCCAGAGAGAGAGAGACTTCCTTATATTGTCCATCATCGATCATCAGCTGTTATTTCATTGGTTAGTGCTATCACTGCCAGACACAGACCTGCATCTCATTACAAACTCAGACAGCAGTTTAACAGTCAGTGTGCCACAACAACTATGAGCTCACCCACTCACCACGTATGTACACGCACACACACACCCACACACACACCCACACACACACACACACACACACACACACACACACACACACACACACACACACACACACACACACACACACACACACACACACACACACAGCTCTGTTCCTGTTATTGTGTCTGGCAAGGCAACAGTATTCTCTGGGTTTGATTACTCCTGTCTGTAGTCTGCCAGAGCTCTGAGTTAACAACAGCTCACCAAAAGACAAACAGCCTAATGAATGGATGAATGGAAAATGATGGCATTAATATAAATCATGAAATGAGACAAGATGATTTGGCTTCACAACATAATGAAATAGTATTATCTATCTGGCAATCTAGCACTGTTGCAAGTGTTGAAAAAAATCATATTTCTCAATAGTGTTCGTGGAGGTCATCATGATACTGTTGATTCCATCAATCTCTCGATTGGTTAGATCACTGCTTATTAGGGGAGGACCAATGAATAACAGGTGAACCAATAGAATGTTTTGTTAGAAGCGTTCCCCTACCAGTCAGTACTTGGTGTTGTTGGTCTGCCTGCTGGTATATCTGAGTGTGTATTACCTGGTTAAAGGCAAGGACCGGCTGCTCTAGGTCATTCTCGGCAGCGCGACGACTCTTGGGGGCGTCAGGGGGGCACTGAGAAAGAGAGAGCGAGAGAGAGAGAGGAGCCATGGGTCAAAGGTGAAAAGCTAGCCTACAGGTAGCAAACATCAATTGGGGATTGTGTATCGTGAACTGCCTGGAAACATCTGAACTGAAAAGCTAAACTGAAGACAAAGTAATCTAACACTGTTTCCATATTTTGAGAGGTTTTCCATGGCAACAAAGGAAATCAACAACAGGAACTTTAGCCCCCTCGGACACTCCATGTCTAGCCATAAAATATACCACTCTCTTTATCAGCTGTCTTTTCAGAACTCTGTTGGTGGGATGTGTGTGTGTGTGGGTGCGTGCGTGCGTGTCTGTGGTGTATGTGCATGTTTTTGTGCAGCTCCTGTTCAAGTTGTAAACACTGCTTGCGGGGAGCCCTGTAGCAGACAGCTCAGAGAGAAGGAGAAGAGAGAAGGTGGTCTGTCTCTTCCTCTCCTCCTCCTCCATACATCACTTCATCAATTCTAGAGGGGTCTGAAAGTCTACTCGGCTGTTCTGAAGGTGTTCTGAAGATGTTCTGAAGATGTTCTGAAGGTGTTCTGAAGATGTTCTGAAGGTGTTCTGAAGATGTTCTGAAGATGTTCTGAAGGTGTTCTGAAGATGTTCTGAAGATGTTCTGAAGGTGTTCTGAAGATGTTCTGAAGATGTTCTGAAGGTGTTCTGAAGATGTTCTGAAGATGTTCTGAAGATGTTCTGAAGGTGTTCTGAAGATGTTCTGAAGGTGTTCTGAAGATGTTCTGAAGGTGTTCTGAAGATGTTCTGAAGATGTTCTGAAGGTGTTCTGAAGGTGTTCTGAAGATGTTCTGAAGATGTTCTGAAGGTGTTCTGAAGATGTTCTGAAGATGTTCTGAAGGTGTTCTGAAGATGTTCTGAAGGTGTTCTGAAGATGTTCTGAAGATGTTCTGAAGGTGTTCTGAAGGTGTTCTGAAGATGTTCTGAAGATGTTCTGAAGGTGTTCTGAAGCTGTTCTGAAGGTGTTCTGAAGCTGTTCTGAAGGTGTTCTGAAGATGTTCTGAAGGTGTTCTGAAGATGTTCTGAAGATGTTCTGAAGGTGTTCTGAAGATGTTCTGAAGATGTTCTGAAGGTGTTCTGAAGATGTTCTGAAGGTGTTCTGAAGATGTTCTGAAGGTGTTCTGAAGATGTTCTGAAGGTGTTCTGAAGCTGTTCTGAAGGTGTTCTGAAGCTGTTCTGAAGGTGTTCTGAAGATGTTCTGAAGATGTTCTGAAGGTGTTCTGAAGGTGTTCTCTCTCTGTTTGCCGGTCTTTCACACACACACAAACAAATAAACACGCAAATATAAGCGTGAGGTACAAGTCCACATATGACTCGTTTCAGGAAACTAGGCGTTTGTCGCGCGTCACTACATAAACGTAAACATTTTTATCAAAATGCGTTTTTTGGCATGTGAACTTTCATGTGCCTGAATAGGAAACGTGTATGCCATCTGTAAATACAAATACAAGCCTAGTTGGTTTAGCTGCCGAAAAAGACAGGAACCTTCCCGCTAGCCATGATTGGTTGAGATGAGTGGGCTGGAGAGATGACGTTGGATTGGTCTGCCAAGTAGCACTCGTCTGTCTATAACATGAGCTGGTCAGTTTGTGTAGGTAATCCTACCACTGCTTTTTTGAACGATATCACGTAGTAACTGCAAAAAGCAAAAGTGTTGCTCTGCGGTGGAATTAGAGTATGATAGGTAAGGAGATGGACAACATTCTGCTGTTTGATTGCAAATATGCAGACGGAGTAAAAAAAAAAGAACACACAGAAGGCTGTTGTATAAAACAGCTGTCTCCGGATGACATCTTCTAACCACGCCATCCGTGACAGAGGGAGAAGCGTCAATCCAAGATCATCTAGCTAGCTACATTTTCAGGTATTACACGTTTCTAATTTTGTCAGAAAGTTGTTTATTTCAAGTTAAAGAGTAATGTTAGCTAGCTAGCTAATGTGAGCTGGCTCGCTCGCTAATGTTACGTGTATGATCTGTGTAGTAATATTATTTGTATCTCAGAGCCATTTGCATTGCTAGTTCAAATCAAATCAAATTGTATTAGTCACATGCGCCGAATACAGCCTGGGTAGCCATTTGATTAAATGTTCTGGAGTCTTATGGCTTGGGGGTAGAAGCTATTTAGAATTCTCTTGGACCTAGACTTGGTGCTCCGGTACCGCTTGCCATGCGGTAGCAGAGAGAACAGTCTATGACTAGGGTGGCTGGAGTCTTTGACAATTTTTGGGGCGTTCCTCTGACTCCGCCTGGTATAGAGGTCCTGGATGGCAGGAAGCTTAGCCCCAGTGATGTACTAGGCCGTACGCACTACCCTCTGTAGTGCCTTGCTGTCGGAGGCCAAGCAGTTGCCATACTAGGCAGTGATGGAACCAGTCAGGATGCTGGAATAGGGAATATACAGAATAGGTTTTGCAGTGCCCTCTTCACAACTGTCTTGGTGTGTTTGGAACATGTTAGTTTGTTGGTGATGTGGACACCAAGGCTGTCTCGTCATTGTCGGTGATCAGGGCTACCACTGTTATGTCATCGGCAAACTTAATGATGGTGTTGGAGTCGTGCCTGGCCGTGCAGTCATGAGTAAACAGGGAGTACAGGAGGGGACTGAGCACGCACCGTGGCGGATGTGTTGTTACCTATCCTTACCACCTGGTGGCGACCCGTCAGGAAGTCCAGGATCCAGTTGCAGATGGAGGTGTTTAGTCCCAGGGTCCTTAGCTTATTGATGAGCGTTGAGGGCACTATGGTGTTGAACGCTGAGCTGTAGTCAACGAATAGCATTCTCACATAGGTATTCCTTTTCTCCAGGTGGAAAAGGGCAGTGTGGAGTGCAATAGAGAGTGCATATTTTATGCATTATCTATGGATCTGTTTGGGCGGTATGCAAATTGGAGTGGAGGTCCAGGGTGTCTGGGATGACGGTTTTAATGTGAGCCATGACCAGCCTTTCAAAGCGTTAAATGGCTATAGATGTGAGTGCTACGGGGCAGTAGTCATTTAGACAGGTTATCTTGGCACAGGGACTATGCGTGATGGTTGGTGTTTAGAAAGGTTGTGGGAGTGTTATGTAATGGTTGTGGGAGTGTTGTGTGATGGTTTGTGTGATGGTTGTGGGAGTGTTGTTTAATCGTTGTGGGAGTGTTATGTAATGGTTGTGGGAGTGTTGTGTGCTGGTTGTGGGAGTGTTGCGTGATGGTTATGGGAGTGTTGTTTGATGGTTGTGGGAGTGTTGTTTGATGGTTGGTGTTCTCACCCTAGCACCAGGTATCTCACAGCAGGACTCCTGAATGGCCAGGGAGGCGTCACAATACACCATCACCTGCTGAATGTCCATCTGAGAGACAAGAGAGACGCAGAAGACAGGGGGCAGGGAGAACAGAGTAAGAGAGAGAGAAAGAGAGAGAAAGAGGGGGAGATAAATCTTGTTAGAGACAGCTCACTACAACCCCCCTTCTACAGCCATGACCATCACCCTCAAATATCCCTGTCCCCTCATCCCGCCCTTTACACATCTCCCCTCCTCCCCCTCTCCCTCTCCCTCCATCTCTCCCCTCCTCCCCCTCTCCCTCATCTCTCCCCTCCTCCCACCTCTCCCTCCATCTCTTCCCTCCTCCCACCTCTCCCTCCATCTCTCCCCTCCTCCCACCCTCTCCACCTCTCCCTCCATCTCTCCCCTCCTCCCCCCGCTCCACCATTCCCTCCATCTCTCCCCTCCTCCCACCCTCTCCACCTCTCCCTCCATATCTGCCCTCCTCCCACATCTCCCTCCATATCTGCCCTCCTCCCACCCTCTCCATCCATCTCTCCCCTCCTCCCACCCTCTCCACCTCTCCCTCCATATCTGCCCTCCTCCCACATCTCCCTCCATATCTGCCCTCCTCCCACCCTCTCCATCCATCTCTCCCCTCCTCCCACCCTCTACACCTCTCCATCCAGCTCTCTCCTCCTCCCACCGTCTCTACCTCTCCATCCATCTCTCCCCTCCTCCCACCCTCTACACCTCTCCCTCCATCTCTCCCCTCCTCCCACCCTCTACACCTCTCCCTCCATCTCTCTACTCCCCACATACAGGTTGACCCAACCCAATCTCCCAACTTCCCACCAAAATACCCCCCCCCCCCATCCTCTCCTTTCCTGGTCCACCTCCATACCTCCACAGCGGCAGCATCTGTTGCCCTGATGCCCAGTAGGGTGTGTCCCTTGGTCGATAGCTCGCCGCGGGGCTCCAGGGGCTTGGTCTGGATGGAGCTGCAGTCTACATGTAGAGAGGCTGCCCTCTGCTGGACGCTGAGGGCCAGTTTGTGCCAACCACTGTCCAGGATAGACTCCACGCCCTCCCCCCTGAACACACACCCAACTGGCTCACCCAGGGGGTCAGCCCCCCATGCACGCAGGGACAGGGTGGCATCAGGACCATTCAGGTCAAGGGAGAACTGGGGGAGTGGGGGAGGATGGTTGGGAGAAGAAAGGAGGAGAGAGAGGGAGAGTGGGGGAGAGGCAGGAGAGGGGAGAAGAATTGAGACAGGAAAAAACAGTTGGGTCATTATCCATTTCTGATTGGGAAAGAACACCTCTCACCTCCTCCCTCGTTCCTCTTCCCTCGTTCCTCTTCCCTCGTTCCTACCACTATAGTGTCTACAGAGCTGAAGGAATATTGTAAGTATTGCTGAAGCCAATGGTTCATTGAATATGTCTATCCATTCCCAAGCAGTAATCCGCTATGAGAAGGAGCTACAGACAGAAGTTCAGTACAGTCCTATGCTTTGGGTCTCAAAGTGGGCTACATAGAACACTCTGCAAAGTTAACAAAAACATGGACAAAGGCAACTAATTATTGCCCATGAAAACACACAATCAATCATGTATAATGAGTTGGTTTGCCCTCAATTCATCCTATACATGCTGAATAGCATTTAAATTTGTTTGCAGATTGATTATAGATGTGAGACACTCTTCATCATAGAAGTAAGATGAATAATAATGAGAATAATAACGAGAATGATAATGAGAATGATAATGAGAGAACAACAGAAACAGAGAGAGGAGAAGACAAAGGGAGGATAGAGTGGAGAGATGGAGGACAGGACCTAGGAGGGGTGGAAAGAGAGAGAGAGGAGAGATGGAGGACAGGATACAGGAGGGGTGGAAAGAGAGAGAGAGGAGAGATGGAGGACAGGAGATAGGAAGGGTGGAAAGAGAGAGAGAGGAGAGATGGAGGACAGGAGATAGGAGGGGTAGAAAGAGAGAGGGGATAGATGGAGGACAGGAGATAGGAGGGGGTGGAAAGAGAGAGAGAGAGAGGAGAGAGGGAGGACATGAGACAGGAGGGGGTAGAAAGAGAGAGAGATGAGAGATGGAGGACAGGATACAGGAGGGGTGGAAAGAGAGAGAGAGGAGAGATGGAGGACAGGAGATAGGAAGGGTGGAAAGAGAGAGAGAGGAGAGATGGAGGACAGGAGATGGGAGGGGTAGAAAGAGAGAGGGGATAGATGGAGGACAGGAGATAGGAGGGGGTGGAAAGAGAGAGAGAGAGAGAGAGGAGAGAGGGAGGACATGAGACAGGAGGGGGTAGAAAGAGAGAGAGATGAGAAATGGAGGAGAGGAGATAGGAGGGGTGGAAAGAGAGAGAGAGGAGAGCTGGAGGACAGGAGACAGGATGGGTGGAAAGAGAGAGTGGAGAGATGGAGGACAGGACATAGGAGGGGTGGAAAGAGAGAAAAGAGATGGAGGACAAGAGACAGGAGGTTGTGGAAAGAGATAGAGAGGAGAGATGGAGGACAGGACATAGGAGGGGTGGAAAGAGAGAAAAGAGATGGAGGACAGGAGACAGGAGGGGTAGAAAGAGAGAGTGGAGAGATGGAGGAGAGGAGATAGGAGGGGTAGAAAGAGAGAGAGAGGAGAGATGGAGGACAGGAGACAGGAGGGGGTGGAAATAGAGAGTGGAGAGATGGAGGACAGTTGATAGGAGGGGGTGGAAAGAGAGAGAGAGGAGAGATGGAGGACATGAGCCATGAGGAGGTGGAAAGAGAAAGAGGAGAGATGGAGGACAGGAGACATGAGGGGGTGGAAAGATGGAGGACAGTTAATAGGAGGGGGTGGAAAGAGAGAGAGAGGAGAGATGGAGGACAGGAGGGGTGGAAGGAGTTAGAGAGGAGAGATGGAGGACAGGAGACAGGAGGGGGTGGAATGAGAGGGAGAGAGAGAGAGAGAGAGAGAGTGGAGAGATGAGGGACAGGAGATAGGAGGGGTGGAGAGAGGAGAGATGGAGGACAGGAGATAGGAGGGGGTGGAAAGAGAGGAGGGAGATGGAGGACAGGCGATATGAGGGGGTGGAAAGAGATAGAGAGGAGAAATGAAGGAAGGAGCAGAAAATAGATGGGGTATGGAGGGAGGAATAGAGGAGAGAGCAGAAGAGAGAAAGAGAGAGGGAGGCAGATAGAGGGAGACAGAGAGATAGAGAGAAAGCTAGAAAGAGTGAGAGAGAGAGTTATAGAGGAGAGAGCAGAAGAGAGAGAGAGAGAAGACAGCAGGAGAGAGAGATGGAGAGGACAGAAGAGAGACGATAAGGAATAAGAGTGATAAATAGAAGGAGGAGAGAGATAAAAGAGGTAGATGAAAAGAGGATTGTATACCTGTGGGTATCCCTGTTCATCAGAGATCTGGAAGAGGTAGATGTTGTCCCTCAGTGTTTTCTTCTTGAGGAGCAAAGTGAAGACCAGTGTGAACTCATCAGGAAGACCATGGGGGAACACCTGACTGAGAAAACACACTGTTAGACACACAAA
>NC_052338.1:28417132-28452132 GCF_016432855.1 Salvelinus namaycush
TGTGGTTGTAACAGGGACAGAGTTGTAACAGGGACAGGGTTGTAACAGGGACAGGGTTGTAACAGAGACAGGGTTGTAACAGGGACGGGGTTGTAACAGGGACAGGGTTGTAACAGAGACAGGGTTGTAACAGGGACAGGGTTGTAACAGAGATGTGGTTGTAACAGGGACAGAGTTGTAACAGGGACAAGGTTGTAACAGGGACAGAGTTGTAACAGGGACAGGGTTGTAACAGGGACAGGGTTGTAACAGAGATGTGGTTGTAACAGGGACGGGGTTGTAAAAGAGTCATTCCAAAAGCCAACATCTGTGTTTCACTCCCTCTCACCCTTGACCTGAAGTTTTACTAGTTTAACAACAAACACACATGCATTTTAGCACACACACATTCACACACGCATGCAAACACATATGCAAACACACACATACAAATTCGGGTAGAAATAATACACTAACACACTTGCACACACACACATGCTCGTGCACACACAGACAGAAACACAAATCAATCAGACAGATTCAGACTTCCCCCACTCAGAAGCGGAATTTACACACTGCTGTTCACCTCATCAAAGATGGAGGGAGAGAGAGAGAGACAGACAGAGATAAAGACGAGAGAGAGAGAGAGACCGTGAAAGAAAGAAAGAACCCTTTTGGGTTCCAGGTACAACCCTTTTGGTTTCTATGCAGAATCCTCTGTGGAAAGGGTTCTACATGGAACCCAAAAGAGTTCTACCTTGAACCAAAAAGGGTTCTTCAAAGTGTTCTATGGGGACAACTGAAGAACCCTTTTAAGTTCTAGGTAGACCCTTTATTTAAGAGTGTAGGTCTACTTTCATCACGCTCCTTTCAAACTCTTACTAGGAATTATCTCATGACATTTTAAAAGACGGGGGAACAGTGGAGCTGTGCCAGTCTGAGCTACACACACACACACACACACACACACACACACACACACACACACACACACACACACACACACACACACACACACACACACACACACACACACACACACACACACACACACACACACACACACACTCGTTCCTACACTTGTTTATTAATTCGTTTCCCCTCTCCACCCCTCCGTTGAGAGACAGAGCCACGTATACAAAGTGTTTTAAACCAGAGAGGAGAGGAATCTGCTCACAGACAGCCTCTTATCCTTCACTTTATTTATGTGGGAGGGGAGGGGAGAGAGAGAGGGAGGGGAGAGAGAGGGAGGGGAGAGAGGGGGGGGGGGGAGAGAGGGAGGGGAGAGAGAGGGGGGAGAGAGAGAGGGGGAGAGAGAGGGGGGGAGAGAGAGGGAGGGGAGAGAGAGAGAGGGAGGGAGGGGAGAGAGAGGGAGAAAGAGAAGAAAAGCAAGCAGATGTTTCCATATGTATGTATTTATTTATGTCTCTAGAAGAGAGATGGAAGAGGGGGAAGAATGAGAGAGAGAGAGAGAGAGAGAGAGAGAGAGAGAGAGAGAGAGAGAGAGAGAGAGAGAGAGAGAGAGAGAGAGAGAGAGAGAGAGAGAGAGAGAGAGAGAGAGAGAGAGAGAGAGAGAGAGAGAGAGAGAGAGAGAGAGAGAGAGAGAGAGAGAGAGAGAGAGAGAGAGAGAGAGAGAGAGAGAGAGATTATTGTTTATTTCACTTTCGTATATTATCTACTTCACTTGCTTTGGCAATGTTAACATATGTTTTCCGTGCCAATAAAGCCCTTGAATTGAATTGAATTGAGTGAGAGAGAAAAGAACACTCAAGTGTTGTCTGAAGAAAGTGTGTTTACATAAGAGAACTTTCCATCTCACAACCAACAGTAATATGACTCCGAGTACAATCAGATCAGATACATATATGTTTTATTGTCACATCACACAGGATAGGAGCAGTGAAATGTGTTGTTTTATAGGGTCAGCTATATTAGTACAGTTCCAAAGTACAACATCAAGAACTCCCAAAAAGAAAAAGTCAATGGACACGTTCTTTTCATTGTATTGGGAACAAAACAGCCTGAGGATTTTTCTCTTGGCAGTCAAAGCTACTGATTTCCTGACCTGCTAAATTCTGTCTGTATATCCAGAGTGACTCAAGACATTATTAACGCTGTGACACATTGAGCACACAACGTCTGCTCTAAAATTACGTGCAGGGGGAGATATACTGTACTAGTCAAGAGTTTGGACACACCTACTTATTCAATGGTTTTTCTTTATTTTTACTATTTTCTACATTGTAGAATAATAGTGAAGACATCAAAACTATGAAATAACACATGGAATCAAGTAGTAACCAAAAAAAGTGTTAAACAAATCAAAATATATTTTATATTTTAGATTCTTCAAAGTAGCCACCCTTTGCCTTGATGACAGCTTTGCACACTTTGATTGAACCTTTATTTTACTACATAAAGGTCTACTTACTCTGCTGGCATCTTGGCCCAGTTTATGCCCTCGTTTGCAATGCAAACCATAACAAATTACTATGGGAATAAATGGAAGAGGCAAGTGGAAGGGAGGAAAAGTAATGAACTTCTCTGTTGGCCCTGGAGGCCTTTTGAAAACTGCTATTAGCAGGACAATAGACACGATGTGGTCCCAAAAACACCTCTCTGACATAGGGTCCATCATATCTCTTGATGATGATCGGGCTCGGGCTGATTCCGGTGTGAGTTATCTGGCCTAAATCTATTACTTGGGGCTCGGGCCGATTGTGGCTACTCTCTGGCAGATGATTACACGGGCTGCTTTATATAATTAACATTTCATTAGTTATTTATTTTTCTATATTTTATCATTGTTTATCTAATCAAAACATAAAATGAACATTTAAATTAAATACTTTAAGAGTCCTGTAGTATTTTAGTATTTTGATATTTTGTGCAAGGCAATTGATCAGCATTAAAACCTTTGTGGATGGGGCCTCCTGGGTGGCGCAGTGGTCTAAGACACTGCATCACAGTGCAACCTGCATTGCTACAGATGCTGGTTCCAGCCATGACCAGGAGACCCATGAGGCGAAGCACAATTGGCCCAGCGTCGTCTGGGTTAGGGGAGGGCTTGGCCCTCTTAAAACAGGGAGAAAAAATAAGCGTAGCGAGGCTGTGAAATTTTGAATTAAGTGTTTGGTTTTGCAAGAGATGTGTGACGTTTTGCATGTTGTGTGTGTTTTGGGGTTTTGTGTGTAGAGTCTAGAGAAAAGGAGCCATAGTTTCAGAAATCATGTGGAAGCAATTGTCAAAAACTGTAAATAACGTGCCATAGAATTCTGCAGCAGCCCGCAAGGTGTGCTGCAGTATGACGCTACTTTTACAAGAAGAACTACTGTACCTAGGGGGGACTTCACCCCAGAGCAACACTGTTAAGGTGTTCTGCAGCAGCCCGCAAGGTGTGCTGCAGTATGACGCTAAGAAGAACTACTGTACCTAGGGGGGACTTCACCCCAGAGCAACACTGTTAAGGTGTGCTGCAGTATGACGCTAAGAAGAACTACTGTACCTAGGGGGGACTTCACCCCAGAGCAACACTGTTAAGGTGTGCTGCAGTATGGCGCTAAGAAGAACTACTGTACCTAGGGGGGACTTCACCCCAGAGCAACACTGTTAAGGTGTGCTGCAGTATGGCGCTAAGAAGAACTACTGTACCTAGGGGGGACTTCACCCCAGAGCAACACTGTTAAGGTGTGCTGCAGTATGGCGCTAAGAAGAACTACTGTACCTAGGGGGGACTTCACCCCAGAGCAACACTGTTAAGGTGTGCTGCAGTATGGCGCTAAGAAGAACTACTGTACCTAGGGGGGACTTCACCCCAGAGCAACACTGTTAAGGTGTGCTGCAGTATGGCGCTAAGAAGAACTACTGTACCTAGGGGGGACTTCACCCCAGAGCAACACTGTTAAGGTGTGCTGCAGTATGGCGCTAAGAAGAACTACTGTACCTAGGGGGGACTTCACCCCAGAGCAACACTGTTAAGGTGTGCTGCAGTATGGCGCTAAGAAGAACTACTGTACCTAGGGGGGACTTCACCCCAGAGCAACACTGTTAAGGTGTGCTGCAGTATGGCGCTAAGAAGAACTACTGTACCTAGGGGGGACTTCACCCCAGAGCAACACTGTTAAGGTGTTCTGCAGTATGACGCTAAGAAGAACTACTGTACCTAGGGGGGACTTCACCCCAGAGCAACACTGTTAAGGTGTGCTGCAGTATGGCGCTAAGAAGAACTACTGTACCTAGGGGGGACTTCACCCCAGAGCAACACTGTTAAGGTGTGCTGCAGTATGGCGCTAAGAAGAACTACTGTACCTAGGGGGGACTTCACCCCAGAGCAACACTGTTAAGGTGTGCTGCAGTATGACGCTAAGAAGAACTACTGTACCTAGGGGGGACTTCACCCCAGAGCAACACTGTTAAGGTGTGCTGCAGTATGGCGCTAAGAAGAACTACTGTACCTAGGGGGGACTTCACCCCAGAGCAACACTGTTAAGGTGTGCTGCAGTATGGCGCTAAGAAGAACTACTGTACCTAGGGGGGACTTCACCCCAGAGCAACACTGTTAAGGTGTGCTGCAGTATGGCGCTAAGAAGAACTACTGTACCTAGGGGGGACTTCACCCCAGAGCAACACTGTTAAGGTGTGCTGCAGTATGGCGCTAAGAAGAACTACTGTACCTAGGGGGGACTTCACCCCAGAGCAACACTGTTAAGGTGTGCTGCAGTATGGCGCTAAGAAGAACTACTGTACCTAGGGGGGACTTCACCCCAGAGCAACACTGTTAAGGTGTGCTGCAGTATGGCGCTAAGAAGAACTACTGTACCTAGGGGGGACTTCACCCCAGAGCAACACTGTTAAGGTGTGCTGCAGTATGGCGCTAAGAAGAACTACTGTACCTAGGGGGGACTTCACCCCAGAGCAACACTGTTAAGGTGTTCTGCAGTATGACGCTAAGAAGAACTACTGTACCTAGGGGGGACTTCACCCCAGAGCAACACTGTTAAGGTGTGCTGCAGTATGGCGCTAAGAAGAACTACTGTACCTAGGGGGGACTTCACCCCAGAGCAACACTGTTAAGGTGTGCTGCAGTATGGCGCTAAGAAGAACTACTGTACCTAGGGGGGACTTCACCCCAGAGCAACACTGTTAAGGTGTGCTGCAGTATGACGCTAAGAAGAACTACTGTACCTAGGGGGGACTTCACCCCAGAGCAACACTGTTAAGGTGTGCTGCAGTATGGCGCTAAGAAGAACTACTGTACCTAGGGGGGACTTCACCCCAGAGCAACACTGTTAAGGTGTGCTGCAGTATGGCGCTAAGAAGAACTACTGTACCTAGGGGGGACTTCACCCCAGAGCAACACTGTTAAGGTGTGCTGCAGTATGACGCTAAGAAGAACTACTGTACCTAGAGGGGACTTCACCCCAGAGCAACACTGTTAAGGTGTGCTGCAGTATGACGCTAAGAAGAACTACTGTACCTAGGGGGGACTTCACCCCAGAGCAACACTGTTAAGGTGTGCTGCAGTATGGCGCTAAGAAGAACTACTGTACCTAGGGGGGACTTCACCCCAGAGCAACACTGTTAAGGTGTGCTGCAGTATGGCGCTAAGAAGAACTACTGTACCTAGGGGGGACTTCACCCCAGAGCAACACTGTTAAGGTGTGCTGCAGTATGGCGCTAAGAAGAACTACTGTACCTAGGGGGGACTTCACCCCAGAGCAACACTGTTAAGGTGTGCTGCAGTATGGCGCTAAGAAGAACTACTGTACCTAGGGGGGACTTCACCCCAGAGCAACACTGTTAAGGTGTGCTGCAGTATGGCGCTAAGAAGAACTACTGTACCTAGGGGGGACTTCACCCCAGAGCAACACTGTTAAGGTGTGCTGCAGTATGGCGCTAAGAAGAACTACTGTACCTAGGGGGGACTTCACCCCAGAGCAACACTGTTAAGGTGTGCTGCAGTATGGCGCTAAGAAGAACTACTGTACCTAGGGGGGACTTCACCCCAGAGCAACACTGTTAAGGTGTGCTGCAGTATGACGCTAAGAAGAACTACTGTACCTAGGGGGGACTTCACCCCAGAGCAACACTGTTAAGGTGTTCTGCAGTATGACGCTAAGAAGAACTACTGTACCTAGGGGGGACTTCACCCCAGAGCAACACTGTTAAGGTGTTCTGCAGTATGACGCTAAGAAGAACTACTGTACCTAGGGGGGACTTCACCCCAGAGCAACACTGTTAAGGTGTTCTGCAGTATGACGCTAAGAAGAACTACTGTACCTAGGGGGGACTTCTCCCCAGAGCAACACTGTTAAGGTGTGCTGCAGTATGACGCTAAGAAGAACTACTGTACCTAGGGGGGACTTCACCCCAGAGCAACACTGTTAAGGTGTGCTGCAGTATGGCGCTAAGAAGAACTACTGTACCTAGGGGGGACTTCACCCCGGAGCAACACTGTTAAGGTGTGCTGCAGTATGGCGCTAAGAAGAACTACTGTACCTAGGGGGGACTTCACCCCAGAGCAACACTGTTAAGGTGTGCTGCAGTATGGCGCTAAGAAGAACTACTGTACCTAGGGGGGACTTCACCCCAGAGCAACACTGTTAAGGTGTGCTGCAGTATGGCGCTAAGAAGAACTACTGTACCTAGGGGGGACTTCACCCCAGAGCAACACTGTTAAGGTGTGCTGCAGTATGACGCTAAGAAGAACTACTGTACCTAGGGGGGACTTCACCCCAGAGCAACACTGTTAAGGTGTGCTGCAGTATGACGCTAAGAAGAACTACTGTACCTAGAGGGGACTTCACCCCAGAGCAACACTGTTAAGGTGTGCTGCAGTATGACGCTAAGAAGAACTACTGTACCTAGGGGGGACTTCACCCCAGAGCAACACTGTTAAGGTGTGCTGCAGTATGGCGCTAAGAAGAACTACTGTACCTAGGGGGGACTTCACCCCAGAGCAACACTGTTAAGGTGTGCTGCAGTATGGCGCTAAGAAGAACTACTGTACCTAGGGGGGACTTCACCCCAGAGCAACACTGTTAAGGTGTGCTGCAGTATGGCGCTAAGAAGAACTACTGTACCTAGGGGGGACTTCACCCCAGAGCAACACTGTTAAGGTGTGCTGCAGTATGGCGCTAAGAAGAACTACTGTACCTAGGGGGGACTTCACCCCAGAGCAACACTGTTAAGGTGTGCTGCAGTATGGCGCTAAGAAGAACTACTGTACCTAGGGGGGACTTCACCCCAGAGCAACACTGTTAAGGTGTGCTGCAGTATGGCGCTAAGAAGAACTACTGTACCTAGGGGGGACTTCACCCCAGAGCAACACTGTTAAGGTGTGCTGCAGTATGGCGCTAAGAAGAACTACTGTACCTAGGGGGGACTTCACCCCAGAGCAACACTGTTAAGGTGTGCTGCAGTATGACGCTAAGAAGAACTACTGTACCTAGGGGGGACTTCACCCCAGAGCAACACTGTTAAGGTGTTCTGCAGTATGACGCTAAGAAGAACTACTGTACCTAGGGGGGACTTCACCCCAGAGCAACACTGTTAAAGTGTTCTGCAGTATGACGCTAAGAAGAACTACTGTACCTAGGGGGGACTTCACCCCAGAGCAACACTGTTAAGGTGTTCTGCAGTATGACGCTAAGAAGAACTACTGTACCTAGGGGGGACTTCTCCCCAGAGCAACACTGTTAAGGTGTGCTGCAGTATGACGCTAAGAAGAACTACTGTACCTAGGGGGGACTTCACCCCAGAGCAACACTGTTAAGGTGTGCTGCAGTATGGCGCTAAGAAGAACTACTGTACCTAGGGGGGACTTCACCCCAGAGCAACACTGTTAAGGTGTGCTGCAGTATGGCGCTAAGAAGAACTACTGTACCTAGGGGGGACTTCACCCCAGAGCAACACTGTTAAGGTGTGCTGCAGTATGGCGCTAAGAAGAACTACTGTACCTAGGGGGGACTTCACCCCAGAGCAACACTGTTAAGGTGTGCTGCAGTATGGCGCTAAGAAGAACTACTGTACCTAGGGGGGACTTCACCCCAGAGCAACACTGTTAAGGTGTGCTGCAGTATGACGCTAAGAAGAACTACTGTACCTAGGGGGGACTTCACCCCAGAGCAACACTGTTAAGGTGTTCTGCAGTATGACGCTAAGAAGAACTACTGTACCTAGGGGGGACTTCACCCCAGAGCAACACTGTTAAGGTGTGCTGCAGTATGGCGCTAAGAAGAACTACTGTACCTAGGGGGGACTTCACCCCAGAGCAACACTGTTAAGGTGTTCTGCAGTATGACGCTAAGAAGAACTACTGTACCTAGGGGGGACTTCACCCCAGAGCAACACTGTTAAGGTGTTCTGCAGTATGACGCTAAGAAGAACTACTGTACCTAGGGGGGACTTCACCCCAGAGCAACACTGTTAAGGTGTGCTGCAGTATGACGCTAAGAAGAACTACTGTACCTAGGGGGGACTTCACCCCAGAGCAACACTGATAAGGTGTTCTGCAGTATGACGCTAAGAAGAACTACTGTACCTAGGGGGGACTTCACCCCAGAGCAACACTGTTAAGGTGTTCTGCAGTATGACGCTAAGAAGAACTACTGTACCTAGGGGGGACTTCTCCCCAGAGCAACACTGTTAAGGTGTGCTGCAGTATGACGCTAAGAAGAACTACTGTACCTAGGGGGGACTTCACCCCAGAGCAACACTGTTAAGGTGTGCTGCAGTATGGCGCTAAGAAGAACTACTGTACCTAGGGGGGACTTCACCCCAGAGCAACACTGTTAAGGTGTGCTGCAGTATGGCGCTAAGAAGAACTACTGTACCTAGGGGGGACTTCACCCCAGAGCAACACTGTTAAGGTGTTCTGCAGTATGACGCTAAGAAGAACTACTGTACCTAGGGGGGACTTCACCCCAGAGCAACACTGTTAAGGTGTGCTGCAGTATGGCGCTAAGAAGAACTACTGTACCTAGGGGGGACTTCACCCCAGAGCAACACTGTTAAGGTGTGCTGCAGTATGGCGCTAAGAAGAACTACTGTACCTAGGGGGGACTTCACCCCAGAGCAACACTGTTAAGGTGTTCTGCAGTATGACGCTAAGAAGAACTACTGTACCTAGGGGGGACTTCACCCCAGAGCAACACTGTTAAGGTGTTCTGCAGTATGACGCTAAGAAGAACTACTGTACCTAGGGGGGACTTCACCCCAGAGCAACACTGTTAAGGTGTTCTGCAGTATGACGCTAAGAAGAACTACTGTACCTAGGGGGGACTTCACCCCAGAGCAACACTGTTAAGGTGTTCTGCAGTATGACGCTAAGAAGAACTACTGTACCTAGGGGGGACTTCACCCCAGAGCAACACTGTTAAGGTGTTCTGCAGTATGACGCTAAGAAGAACTACTGTACCTAGGGGGGACTTCACCCCAGAGCAACACTGTTAAGGTGTGCTGCAGTATGACGCTAAGAAGAACTACTGTACCTAGGGGGGACTTCACCCCAGAGCAACACTGTTAAGGTGTGCTGCAGTATGACGCTAAGAAGAACTACTGTACCTAGGGGGGACTTCACCCCAGAGCAACACTGTTAAGGTGTGCTGCAGTATGACGCTAAGAAGAACTACTGTACCTAGGGGGGACTTCACCCCAGAGCAACACTGATAAGGTGTTCTGCAGTATGACGCTAAGAAGAACTACTGTACCTAGGGGGGACTTCACCCCAGAGCAACACTGATAAGGTTGCCACATGTGTATTTACACACAGAGTAGCCACAGCAAACGTTGGTTTCACAGACATACTGTTCAAACAGCGTCCACCTCCACTCACACACTATGTGACGGGAAAAGAGAGAGAGCTGGAGAGGAAGACAGAGACAGAGAGAGACAGAGACAGAGAGAGACTGATGTAGTGATGGAGGGGTGAGGACATACAGTACTCTCTGGAGCTGATGAGATGGGAAAAGAGAGAGTAGGAGGGTAATGAGAGATACAGAGACAGAGACAGAGACAGAGACAGAGACAGAGACAAAGACAGAGAGAGAGAGAGAGAGAGAGAGAGAGAGAGAGAGAGAGAGAGAGAGAGAGGTAGTAATGATAGAGGGACGAGGACCTACTCTGTGGGGTGAATGAGTGCTGTCTTGCCCAGTCGGAGGATAACAGGCCCTCGGGGGTTACGGATCTTCTTGATTGCAGGAGTCTTGAGCAGGGAGAAGCGCCGCACCAGATTGTAACCTGCATCACATCCATCACAACATGAATCCCCAGGCAAGGCAGAGTAATCAGAGAGGAGCCCCAGTAGATCACAAAGGATCAACAACTAATCAGAGAGGAGCCCCAGTAGATCACAAAGGATCAACAAAGGGAGTAGTAATCTCTTACTATGTTTCGTATGTGCCGGTGTGTGTGTGTGTGTGTGTGTGTGTGTGTGTGTGTGTGTGTGTGTGTGTGTGTGTGTGTGTGTGTGTGTGTGTGTGTGTGTGTGTGTGTCGGTGTGTGTCGGTGTGTGTCGGTGTGTGTGTGTGTGTGTGTGTGTGTGTTATGTACCTGTGATGTTGTGTCTGGCAGTCTGAGGGAACTTCCAGTCATCTACCTGTTGGGAGGGGCATCGTACTTCTGGAGAGAGAGGATGAGAGAGAGGAGAGTAAAAAAGAGGGATGGACAAAATACTGTACATACAGTTCAATACACGCACGTCAAAATACGCATGAAGAACAAGTAAATGAATGAATGGAAACAGAGCGCGGTAAAAACATGATATAACAACAAATCCTCTGTCCAGTGTCTGTGTTGTTTTGCCCATCTTAATCTTTTCTTTTTATTGGCCAGTCTGAGATATGGCTTTTTCTATGCAACTCTGCCTAAAAGGCCAGCATCCCAGAGTCGCCTCTTCACTGTTGACATTGAGACTGGTGTTTTGCAGGTTTTGCGGGTACTATTCAACGAAGCTGTCAGTTGAGGACTTGTGAGGCGTCTGTTTCTCAAACTAGACACTCTAATGTACTTGTCTTCTTGCTCAGTTGTGCACCGGGGCCTCCCACTCCTCTTTCTATTCTGGTTAGAGACAGTTTGCACTGTTCTGTGAGTACATAGCGCTGTACGAGATCCTTGGCAATTTCTCACATGGAATAGCCTTCATTTCTCAGAACAAGAATAGACTGATGAGTTTCAGAAGAAAATTATTTGTTTCTGACCATTTCGAGCCTGTAATAGAACCCACAAATGCTGATGCTCCAGATAATCAACTAGTGTGTTAAAGGCCAGTTTTATTGCTTCTTTAATCAGCATGACAGTTTTCAGCTGTGCTAACATAATTGCATAAGGGTTTTCTAATGATCAGTTACCCTTTTAAAATTATAAACTTGGATTAGCTAACACAACGTGCCATTGGAACACAGGAGTGAAGGTTGCTTCTAATGGGCCTCTGAACGCCTATGTAGATATTCCACAAAAAATCTTCCATTTCCAGCTACAATAGTCATTTACAACATTAACAATGTCTACACTGTACTTCTGGTCAATTTGATGTTATTTTAATGGACAAAAAATGTGCTTTTCTTTCAAAAACAAGGACATTTCTAAGTGACCCCAAACGTTTGAACGGTAGTGTGTATACAGTGGCTTGCGAAAGTATTCAACCCCTTTGGCATTTTTCCTATTTTGTTGCCTTACAACCTGGAATTAAAATGGATTTTTTGGGGGTTTGTATCATTTAATTTACACAACATGCCTACCACTTTGAAGATGCTAAATCTTTTTTATTGTGAAACAAACCAGAAATAAGACAAAAACACTGAAAACTTGAGGGTGCATAACTATTCACCCCCCCAAAGTCAATACTTTGTAGAGCCACCTTTTGCAGAAATTACAGCTTCAAGTCTCTTGGGGTATGTCTCTATAAGCTTGGCACATCTAGCTCCTGTGATTTTTGCCCATTCTTCAAGGCAAAACTGCTCCAGCTCCTTCAAGTTGGATGGGTTCCGCAGGTGTACAGCAATCTTTAAGTCATACTACAGATTCTCAATTGGATTGAGGTCTGGGCTTTGACTAGGCCATTCCAAGACATTTAAACCACTCAAGTGTTGCTTTAGCAGTATGCTGAGGGTCATTGTCCTGCTGGAAGGTGAACCTCCATCCCAGTCTCAAATCTCTGAAAGACTGAAACAGGTTTCCCTCAAGAATTTCCCTGTATTTAGCGTCATCCATCATTCCTTCAATTCTGACCAGTTTCCCAGTCCCTGCTGATGAAAAACATCCCCACAGCATGATGCTGCCACCACCATGGGGATGGTGTCTCGGGGTGATGAGAGGTGTTGGGTTTACTTGATGGCCAAAAAGCTCAATTTTAGTCTCATCTGACCAGAGTAAATTCTTTCATATGTTTGGGGAGTCTTCCACATGCCTTTTGGAGAACACCAAATGTGTTTGCTTATTTTTTTCTCTAAGCAATGGCTTTTTTTTGGCCACTCTTCCATAAAGCCCAGCTCTGTGGAGTGTACGGCATAAAGTGGTCTTATGGACAGATACTCCAATCTCCGCTGTGGAGCTTTGCAGATCCTTCAGTGTTATCTTTGGTCTCTTTGTTGCCTTTCTGGTTAATGCCCTCCTTGCCTGGTCCAAGAGTTTTGGTGGTTGGCCTTCTCTTGGCAGGTTTGTTGTGGTGCCATATTCTCAAACATTTTTAATAATGGATTTAATGGTGCTCCGTGGGATGTTCAAAGTTTCTGATATTTTTTGATAACCCAACCCTGATCTTTACTTCTCCACAACTTTGTCCCTGGCCTGTTTGGAGAGCTCCTTGGTCTTCATGGTGCCGCTTGCTTGGTGGTGCCCCTTGCTTAGCAGTGTTGCAAACTCTGAGGCCTTTCAGAACAGGTGTATATATATTGAGATCATGTGACAGATCATGTGACACTTAGATTGCACACATGTGGACATGATTTAACTAATAATGTGACTTCTGAAGGTAATTGGTTGCACCAGTTCTTATTTAGAGGCTTCATAACAAAGTATGAATACATATACGTACATGCACCAGTTTTTTTTTCACTTCACCAATTTGGACTATTTTGAAATCCCAAAATAAAAATCCATTTAAATTACAGATTGTAATGCCAAGGGGGATGAATACTTTTGCAAGGCACTGTAACCCCTCACTCTGTACCAACCTCCTACCCTTCTCCGCCCCCCTCCTACCCCCCTACTAACCTCTCCTACTCCTCTCCTACCCCATCCTAATCCGTACTACCCTCTCCTACCCCTCCCCTCCCCCTCATACCCCTATTAGACTTCCATTCAGAGATTTAGAGGCAGAATTAAGACGAAGACCTGATGGTGTAGAAGCCATCAAGACTGGTAGGAGGGGGGGGGCTACTGCCAGACTAATGAGAAAGGAGGGAGGAGGGGGAAGAGAGAGAGAGAGGGAGAAGGAGCAGGAGCAACATGAATTGGAGGAAAAGGGAGGTAACAAGGGAGGGGAGAGAGGAGGAGATGGGAGAATGAGGGGAGAGAGGGGAATGAAGAAAATAGGGAGAACAAAAGTTGGGAAAGAGGGAAAATGCCAAGAGGAGGATGAGGCAGGGGGAGAAGGGCAGATTAGAGACAGGGAAGAAAAGTGACAGTTGAAAGGAAGAGGAGAGGGAGAGGGAGGAGAAAGCACGAAAAGAGGTACTAGATGTTAAGAAAAGAAGCAGGAGAGAGGTGGAGAAAGTTATCGCTGGAGGACATGTTGCCATCTTTGTACATCCTAAAGATCCGAAGCGCTCAATACCACTGAAGAAGAAGACTATATGGCTGACACTCAGTAGAGTCCAAGGCACTCAAACCAGATCCGTATTGTCCAGCCACTGACAACTGTTTGCAGTTTGTAATAGCAACAGTTGCTGGATTACCTTAAACAAGCTGAGACTCCATTCCTATTCCAAAATTACCAGGTTTTCCAACAATCCCAGTTTAAAATCAGAAGGGAATAAGCAGGAGATCTGTCCTCCAACCAGGGTTTCTTGAAAACCTAGGCATTCTTAGGAAAGTTACCTGAATTTTGCAACCAAAGAGGACTATGTAGCACACTCCATACTGTTAGAGCTCTAGATCCTGCTACTGTTCCAAACATCAAGGAGTATGTCTGTCTGTCTGTCTGTCTGTCTGTCTGTCTGTCTGTCTGTCTGTCTGTCTGTCTGTCTGTCTGTCTGTCTGTCTGTCTGTCTGTCTGTCTGTCTGTCTGTCTGTCTGTCTGTCTGTCTGTCTGTCTGCCTGCCTGCCTGTCTGTCTGTCTGTCTGTCTGTCTGTCTGTCTGTCTGTCTGTCTGTCTGTCTGTCTGTCTGTCTGTCTGTCTGTCTGTCTGTCTGTCTGTCTGTCTGTCTGTCTGTCTGTCTCAGTCTGCACTGCAGCTGTCTCGGTTGTGGCTGCGCTCCATTGAAGCAGGCTGTTTCTGTTGCTTTTTCTGTTCCCTGTTCCCTAGAGCTTGGCAGCATGGTTTATTACGGGCAGGGTTGGAAGGGTGCTCAGAGCAGCGGAGAGAAGGCGGAAGGAGGAGGAGAGGAGTATGGGAATACTCTGCTTTATAAGGTGGCATTCCACTGTAATTGGACTGGGCTGCAGATCAGTGGGAGGGTTGGTTCTGCACACAGAGATACACATAAACACACACACACATTTACAAGTACATTCAAGGGCGCATGCGCACGCACGCACGCACGCACGCACGCACGCACGCACGCACGCACGCACGCACGCACGCACGCACGCACGCACGCACGCACGCACGCACGCACACACACACACACACACACACACACACACACACACACACACACACACACACACACACACACACACACTCAACCCTCATTTTTGGACAAGGAGATCAGTGGGATCAAGGAGAAAGTTGGTTCTGCCAGTAGCACTGCTGGTACCACTTAAAGTGCATTGTGGGAGCTGAGGGGCACACTGGGTAATGTAGATAATGATGTGATAGGGGAACAATTAGATGTAGTGCAAGGGAGAAGGAGAAAGAGATAGATGTGAGAGAGAGAGAGCGAGAGAAAGAGAGAGAGAGAGAGAGAGAGAGAGAGAGAGAGAGAGAGAGAGAGAAAGAGAGAGAGAGAGAGAAATAGAGAGAGAGAGAGAGAGAGAGAGGAAAACAGAGTTAGAGTGGGGGGGAGAGGGAGAGAGAAAGGAGAGAACATTCCTGGTAGTTCTCCAGAGGCAAAGAGTGGGAGAGGGGAGAAGGAGAGGAGTGGAAACATTTGAACATTTGAGGTCACATATTTTTCCTTGGATTTTAAAGCCCCCTTTTAACATCCTCGGTCCCTCTCAGTTACAACACACACACAAACATACACAGGAGCCCTCCCCCCACATTTTCCTTATGATCATCACATTGCAGTGCACGATAGGCCAGAAAAGTCCATGATAGAGGACACACCCCTTCCACATTTTGGATTAACATTTCCTGGGTGGAACTAATAAAGTTCTGAATGCTGGAGCTTCTGAGTGCGTGGTCCCTTCTTCATTCAGTTCTCTCAACCTTCTGCTGATGTCAGCACATGACTAGCCAGTTCTGGAGTCTGAGACGGGAGGAGAGCAGGGAGATGGTTGGGTATTGAAACTGACAAAATGCTGTAGCTTCAATTTATGTCAAAGTGCTTTCTTCCACCCACCACCAGGGTCTCAGGGGAGCAGCGAACTGGCTCAGCCCCAGATGAAGAACTCTGGCTGGGCTCTCCAGGGAGCCTCTCCCCCTGAGCTGCGGAAGCTCTGGAGGTATTGCCCCAGGAAGAATATTATAGATGGGAGAGATGTTATGTAATATATTCCATTTATGGGTGGTCCTGGCTGTCTGATAGATAATAAACCCACTACAAGACCATGTGGGAGTTGTCACTAGAGGTCGACCGATTAATCGGAATGGGCGATTAATTAGGGCCGATTTCAAGTTTTCATAACAATCGGATATCGGTATTTTTGGATGCCGATTTTGCCGAATCTTTAAAAGAATTTTTTTTTTTACACCTTTATTTAACTAGGCAAGTCAGTTAAGAACACATTCTTTTTTTCAATGACAGCCTAGGAACGGTGGGTTAACTGCATTGTTCAGGGGCAGAACTACAGATTTTGACCTTGTCAGCTCAGGGATTCAATCTTGCAACCTTACGGTTAACTAGTCCAACGCTCTAACCACCTGCCTCACGAGGAGCCCACCTGTTACGCGAATGCAGTAAGAAGCCAAGGTAAGTTGCTAGCTAGCATTAAACTTATCTTATAAAAAACAATCAATCAATCAATCAATCATAATCGCTAGTTATAACTACACATGGTTGATGATATTACTAGTTTATCTAGCGTGTCCTGCGTTGCATATAATCGATGCAGTGCGCCTTCGCGAAAAAGGACTGTCGTTGCTCCAACGTGTACCTAACCATAAACATCAATGCCTTTCTTAAAATCAATACACAGAAGTATATATTTTTAAACCTGCATATTTAGCTAAAAGAAATCCAGGTTAGCAGGCAATATTAACCAGGTGAAATTGTGTCACTTCTCTTGCGTTCATTGCACGCAGAGTCAGGGTATATGCAAAAGTTTGGGCCGCCTGGCTCATTGCGAACTAATTTGCCAGAATCTTACGTAATTATGACATAACATTGAAGGTTGTGCAATGTAACAGGAATATTTAGACTTATGGATGCCACCCGTTAGATCACTGAAAGAATAAACCTTTTGTTTTCGAAATGGTAGTTTCCGGATTTGACCATATTAATGACCTAAGGCTCGTATTTCTGTGTGTTATTATGTTATAATTAAGTATATTATTTGATAGAGCAGTCTGACTGAGCGATGGTGGGCACCAGCAGGCTCGTAAGCATTCATTCAAACAGCACTTTCGTGCGTTTTGCCAGCAACTCTGCTGTATATGAATTCAAGCCTATCAACTCCCGAGATTAGGCTGGTGTAACCGATGTGAAATGGCTAGCTAGTTAGCGGGGTGCGCGCTAATAGCGTTTCAAACGTCACTCGCTCTGAGACTTGGAGTAGTTGTTCCCCTTGCTCTGCATGGGTAACACTGCTTCGAGGGTGGCTGTTGTCAATGTGTTCCTGGTTCGAGCCCAGGTAGGAGCGAGGAGAGGGACGAAAGCTATACTGTTACACTGGCAACACTAAAGTGCCTATAACAACATCCAATAGTCAAAGGTATATGAAATACAAATGGTATAGGGAGAAATAGTCCTATAATTCCTATAATAACTACAACCTAAAACTTCTTACCTGGGAATATTGAAGACTCATGTTAAAAGGAACCACCAGCTTTCATATGTTCTCATGTTCTGAGCAAGGAACTTAAACGTTAGCTTTCTTACATGGCACATATTGCACTTTTACTTTCTTCTCCAACACTTTGTTTTTGCATTATTTAAACCAAATTGAACATGTTTCATTATTTATTTGAGGCTAAATTGATTTTATTTATGTATTATATTAAGTTAAAATAAGTGTTCATTCAGTATTGTTGTAATTGTCATTATTACAAATACATTTTAAAAAATCGGCCGATTAATCGGTACCGGCTTTTTTTGTCCTCCAATAATCGGTATCGGCGTTGAAAAATCATAATCGGTCGACCTCTAGTTGTCACAGCTACTGATATATAGACTGACACACACACACACCAATACACACACAGGAAGGGAGCCCGACAGCCTATAGACTCATAACAGAGTAATGAATGGGTTATAGAACATGAATACAACCACATACTACAAACACATGAACATTTAGACCACAGCTAGGCCTGACAGCTACCAACTCAACCACACACTCAGGCGTGGTCACGCACAGACCCACAGACACCGACAGACACACACACATGCAAACACACACTCAAACAGCCACAGAGCTCTAGCAGACTGGGGTTGCACTGATTCTGATGAAATACACTTTGCAATACTGTGTGTCAGTGGAACTCAAGCTTCACCCTTTTCAAATTCAGACACAGAAGTCAGAGAATTCAGAGATTTTGACAGTCAGACTGAACAGAGATGGAAGTCTGGAAGGTCACACAAAACACTCAGATAGATGAAACACCACCACAGATGGAAGTCTAATGAAAGGATCAGAACCAGAAACATAATTTGAAGTAGAATTCTGAAGTAGAGGCAGCAGACATGAGAAGAAGATAATACATTCTACTCCTGACAAATGCAACGGCTTGGAACACGTTGTATTTGTCGGTTTACCAGACTCTACTGCGTGGAGAAAATAGACTCACCTTTGGATGATGTCACCAGGTCCCATGACCAGAGGCTGAGGGAGAGCAGAGCCAGGAAGGAGCTGAGATTCCTCATGGCACACTCCTCTGGATATACACACACACACCTCAACTGCTACCTGGGAGAGAGGGAGGAGGGAGAGAGATATAGAGGGAAGGGAGGTGGAGAGAGATATAGAGGGAAGGGAGGTGGAGAGAGATATAGAGGAAAGGGAGGTGGAGAGAAAGACAGGGAAGGGAGGTGGAGAGAGATATAGAGGGAAGGGAGGTGGAGAGAAAGAGAGGGAAGGGAGGTGGAGAGAGATATAGAGGGAAGGGAGGTGGAGAGAAAGAGAGGGAAGGAAGGTGGAGAGAGATATAGAGGGAAGGGAGGTGGAGAGAAAGAGAGGGAAGGGAGGTGGAGAGAAAGAGAGGGAAGGGAGGTGGAGAGAGATATAGAGGGAAGGGAGGTGGAGAGAAAGACAGGGAAGAGAGGTGGAGAGAAAGAGAGGGAAGGGATGTGGAGAGAGATATAGAGGAAAGGGAGGTGGAGAGAAAGACATGGAAGGGAGGTGGAGAGAGTTATAGAGGGAAGGGAGGTGGAGAGAAAGAGAGGGAAGGGAGGTGGAGAGAGATATAGAGGGAAGGGATGTGGAGAGAGTTATAGAGGGAAGGGAGGTGGAGAGAAAGACATGGAAGGGAGGTGGAGAGAGTTATAGAGGGAAGGGAGGTGGAGAGAAAGAGAGGGAAGGGAGGTGGAGAGAAAGAGAGGAAAGGGAGGTGGAGAGAAAGACATGGAAGGGAGGTGGAGAGAGTTATAGAGGGAAGGGAGGTGGAGAGAAAGAGAGGGAAGGGAGGTGGAGAGAGATATAGAGGGAAGGGATGTGGAGAGAGAGAAAATCAACATTATCAAACAACACTGTGATTGGAGAACACATTGTAAGAAACAGGCGGTACACGACCACGCCAACTCCAAGAAGACTCAACTAGATGTATTGGTGTTGAACTGGGAGTTGCAGGTCTGAATCGCACATCCAGCTACCGTCAGAATTAGCTACCATTTTCATCCCTAAGTGTCCTGATTATGGTAATAGCTAAATCAGAGCAAATGTGTTAATGATGAGGTTGAAAAGGTGATGAGGTACAGTCAATGTAAATGAATTAGCTAACCGATGGCCACTATTCATATGGGAGAAATGTCACTCCATGTAGTCTGATGATCCTCATTATATCCATCTGGACATCACTGGGACTGGAAACAGACACACACACACTTCTCACACTGCGAGACATTACTCTATACTCAGCTATACCACTCGAGATTTGGTGAGCGAGTTTGTTAACAAGTGCATCGGTGATGTTGTACCTACAGCGTCTATTAAAACATTCCCCAACCAGAAACCGTGGATTGATGGCAGCATTCGCACAGAACTGAAAGCGCAAACCACTGCTTTTAACTTCTTATAGCTGGGGGCAGTATTGAGTAGCTTGGATGAATAAGGTGCCCAAAGTAAACTGCCTGCTACTCAGGCCCAGAAGCTAAGATATGTATATTATTAGTAGATTTGGATAGAAAACACTCTGATGTTTCCCAAACTTTTTGAATGATGTCTGTAAGTATAACAGAACTCATATGGCAGGCAAAAACCTGAGAAAAAATCCAACCAGGAAGTGGGAAATCTGAGGTTTGTAGGTTTTCAAGTCTTTGCCTATCCAATATACAGTGTCTATGGGGTCATCTTGCACTTCCTAAGGCTTCCACTAGATGTCAACAGTCTTTGGAACCTTGTTTCAGGCTTCTATTGTGAAGGAGGAGAGAATAAGAGCTGATTGAGTAAGAGGTCTGGCAGAATGCCAAGAGCTCAGTCAGGCGCACGCCCGTGAGAGGTAGCTGCGTTCCTTTTCCTTTCTAAAGACAAAGGAATTCTCCGGTTGAAACATTATTAAAGATTTATGTAAAAAACATCCTAAAGATTGATTCTATACATCGTTTGACATGTTTCTACGAACTGTAATGGAATTTTTTTACTTTTTTTCGTCTGGCATGCGCGTCGCGAATTTGGATTTGTGAACTAAATGCGCGAACAAAAAGGAGGTATTTGGACATAAATTATGAACTTTATCGAACAAAACAAACATTTATTGTGGATCTGGGATTCCTGGGAGTGCATTCTGATGAAGATCATCAAAGGTAAGTGAATATTTATAATGCTATTTCTGACTTCTGTTGACTCCACAACATGGCGGTTTGGTCTCTGAGCGCTGTACTCAGATTATAACATGGTGTGCTTTTTCAGTAAAGCTTTTTTAAAATCTGACACAGCAGTTGCATTAAGGAGAAGTTTATCTAAAGTTCCATGCATAACACTTGTATCTTTTATCAATGTTTATTATGAGTATTTCTGTAAATTGATGTGGCTCTCTGCAAAATCACCGGATGTGTTGCAAGCAAAACATTACTGAACATAACGCGCCAATGTAAACTGAGATTTTTGGATATAAATATGAACTTTATCGAACAAAACATACATGTATTGTGTAACACGAAGTCCTATGAGTCATCTGATGAAGATCATCAAAGGTTAGTGATTAATTTTATCTCTATTTCTGCTTTTTGTGACTCCTCTCTTTGGCTGGAAAAATGGCTGTGTTTTTCTGTGACTAGGTGCTGACCTAACATAATCGCATGGTATGCTTTCGTCGTAAAGCCTTTTTGAAATCGGACACTGTGTTGGGATTAACAACAAGTTTTTCTTAAAAATGGTGTAAAATACTTGTAGGTTTGAGGAATTTTAATTATGAGATTTCTGTTGTTTGAATTTGGCGCCCTGCACTTTCACTGGCTGTTGTCATATCGATCCCGTTAACGGGATCTCAGCCGTAAGAAGTTAATCAGGGCAAGGTGACCGGAAACATGACCGAATACAAACAGTGTAGCTATTCCCTCCGCAAGGCAATCAAACAAGCTAAGCGTCAGTATAGAGACAAAGTAGAGTCACAATTCAAAGGCTCAGACACGAGAGGTATGTGGCAGGGTCTACAGTCAATCACGGACTACAAAAGAAAAACCAGCCCCGTCGCGGACCACGATGTCTTGCTCCCAGACAGACTAAACAACTTCTTTGCTCGCTTTGAGGACAATACAGTGCCACTGACACGTCCCGCTACCAAAACCTGCGAGCTCTCCTGCACTACAGCCAACGTGAGTAAAACATTTAAACGTGTTAACCCTCGCAAGGCTGCAGTCCCAGACGGCATCCCCAGCCGCGTCCTCAGAGTATGCGCAGACCAGCTGGCTGGTGTGTTTACGGACATATTCAATCAATCCTTATCCCAGTCTGCTGTTCCCACATGCTTCAAGAGGGCCACCATTGTGCATGTTCCCAAGAAAGCTAAGGTAACTGAGCTAAACGACTACCGCCCCGTAGCACTCAGTTCCGTCATCATGAAGTGCTTTGAGAGACTAGTCAAGGACCATATCATCTCCACCCTACCTGACACCCTAGACCCACTCCAATTTGCTTACCGCCCCAATAGGTCCACAGACGAAGCAATTGCAATCACACTGCACACTGCCCTAACCCATCTGGACAAGAGGAATACCTATGTAAGAATGCTGTTCATCGACTACAGCTCAGCATTTATCACCATAGTACCCTAAAAACTCATCATTAAGCTCGAGACCCTGGGTCTTGACCCCGCCCTGTGCAACTGGGTCCTGGACTTCCTGACGGGCCGCCCCCAGGTGGTGAAGGTAGGTAACAACATCTCCACCCCGCTGATCCTCAACACTGGTGCCCCACAAGGGTGCGTTCTCAGCCCTCTCCTGTACTCCCTATTCACCCATGACTGCGTGGCCATGCACGCCTCCAACTGAATCATCAAGTTTGCAGACGACACTACAGTGGTGGGCTTGATTACCAACAACGACAAGACGGCCTACAGGGAGGAGGTGAGGGCCCTCGGAGTGTGGTGTCAGGAAAATAACCTCACACTCAATGTCAACAAAACAAAGGAGATGATCGTGGACTTCAGGAAACAGCAGCCCCCTATCCACATCGACGGGACAGTAGTGGAGAGGGTGTAAAGTTTTAAGTTCCTCGGTGTGCACATCACGGGCAAACTGAAATGGTCCACCCACACAGACAGCGTTGTGAAGAAGGCGCAGCAGCGCCTCTTCAACCTCAGGAGGCTGAAGAAATTCGGCTTGTCACCAAAAACACTAAAACTTTTACAGATGCACAATCGAGAGCATCCTGTCGGGCTGTATCACTGCCGGGTACGGCAACTGCTCTGCCCATAACCGTAAGACTCTCCAGAGGGTAGTGAGGGCTGCACAACGCATCACCGGGAGCAAGCTACCTGCCCTCCAGGACACCTACACCACCCGATGTCACAGGAAGGCCAAAAAGATCATCAAGGACAACAACCACCCGAGCCACTGCCTGTTCACCCCGCTATCATATAGAAGGTCAGTACAGGTTCATCAAAGCGGGGACCGAGAGACTGAAAAACAGCTTCTATCTCAAGGCCATCAGACTGTTAAACAGCCATCACTAACATAGAGTGGCTGCTGCCAACATACTGACTCAACTCTAGCCACTTTAATAATGGAAAAATTGATGTAATAAATGTATCACTAGCCACTTTAAACAATGCCATTTTATATAATATTTACATACCCTACATTACTCATCTCATATGTATATACTGTACTCTATACCATCTACTGCATCTTGCCATCTTGATGAAATAAATGTATCACTAGCCACTTTAAACAATGCCACTTATTATAATGTTTACATACCCTACATTACTCATCTCATATGTATATACTGTACTCTATACCATCTACTGCATCTTGCTTATGCCGTTCGGCCATCACTCATTCGTACATTTTTATGTACATATTCTTATTCATTCCTTTACACTTGTATGTATAAGGTAGTTGTTGTGAAATTGTTAGGTTAGATTACTTGTTAGATATTACTGCATGGTCGGAACTAGAAGCACAAGCATTTCGCTACACTCACATTAACATCTGCTAACCATGTGTATGTGACAAATAAAATTTGATTTGATTTGATGGACATGTTCTCTGTGTCACACACAATCACATACACACGACACACACAACACACACACCTCAGACTTTAACCGCATATCACCCCTATGTTTACAGGTATAACGAACCCCTGAAGCCAGACAGACAGACTGGGAGTTTGAAATGTGTCTCACCTATGTGTCTGTACACACCTGTCTAAAGATGTGGAATTACCCACAAACCCCTGGGACAGAGTATGGTGGTGTTTTCAATTCCATCCTAGTGTTCCCCATTCAGTGCACTACGCTTGACCAGAACCCTATGTGTGGTCATCTAGGATAATGGACTGAGTCCTCCACAAGAGAACTAGCTGCAAGGCAATGAAAGAACATACTGTCTAATCCTGATGGTTTAGGCCTAGGTTGAGATCCATCCCACTCTAACTCTTGGCATACATTATACATTGATGCCAAAGGGATAGCCTATCCTGGATAGATCTAAGTATTCAAGGGAAAAAGTATGCATACATCTCAAGTTGGCTATCGGCCAAGTATGTATGGGTCCTCAACGGCCCCTAAATCCTGAGTTTTCTTTGCAAATAGAGTGAAGATCAGAAGGGTTTATGTTAACAGGCAACATGCCCACATCCATTAACATGTCATTAAAATGTCATTAACATGTTATTAACAAGCTCATGTCCAAGTCACCGTCTGTCTATGCATTTGGCCTCGACACACAGAGACAGTAACAACAGACAGTGTGCATGTCTTTGGCCTCGACACACAGAGACAGTAACAACAGACAGTGTGCATGTCTTTGGCCTCGACACACACAAACAGTCAGCCCTGGCAATACTTATTCTCTCTCTCATTCTTCCTCTCGTTCCCATGTGGTGAGTATGTTCTAACAGCTGGCTGTAGCAGATCAAGGCAGTATTAGCCTAGTGTAGATTGCTGCTCTGTGTCAGCCTGAGTTCAGGAGGGACTGACTCTCTGTCTGTGGAGGAAACATAGGAGAGCAGGGTGTATTCATTGCAGCGATTATATTACAAAAGGTTTCGTAACAGTTAACAAAACGTTTTGCAACGAAAACAAGAGTTTCTATTGGACAAATTCAAGTAGGTCCCTCCCCGTTTTGTTTCCGTTTACTCTGTATGCTTCTGTTTGGTTCTTAAATGGTAAACGTTGCAGGACGTAATGAATACACCCCAGGAGAGGAGAAGACATGAATACATCCACATACTACAAACACTACAAACACATAACCTTTACACACACACACACACACACACACACACACACACACACACACACACACACACACACACACACACACACACACACACACACACACACACACACACACACACACACACACACACACACACACACACACACAAAAGGCAGGTGAGTGTCAAACAAACATTGAGTTATATTGAATATCATTTTTTGTGTTATAACATCAATAAAAGCGCTGTATATTGTTGTTGCACTGTTTGTATAAGGTGTGTGTGTGTGTGTGTGTGTGTGTGTGTGTGTGTGTGTGTGTGTGTGTGTGTGTGTGTGTGTGTGTGTGTGTGTGTGTGTGTGTGTGTGTGTGTTTGTGTGGTTTTACTATCCTTGTGGGGACCAGAAGTCCTCAAATGATAGTAAAACCAGGAGTGGGGACATTTCGTTGGTCCCCACAAGGAAAAAGGCTATTTTAGGCTTAGGGGTTAGGTTTAGGATTAGGGTTATAATTAGGGTTAAGGGGTAGGTTTAGGAGTCAGGGTTAGGAGTTTGGGGTTAAGTTTAGGATTAGGTTAAGGGTTAGGGTTAGGTTTAGGGTTAGGGAAAATAGGATTTTGAATGGGAATCAATTGTTTGGTCCCCACAACAATTGTAAAACAAACTTTTGAGCGTGTGCGTGTGTGACAAGCACATTAGTGTGTGTCTGTGTCTATGCATCTGTTGTGTGTTAACTCCAGCTACTCTTGGAAGAAGGATTTTGGTTATGTCCACCTCACTTAGGGGCTGATTCAGACATTATGCCTCAGCATTTGGTATTCAGACATACCTTATTCAGGTAACACACTCTGCAAGTGTGGCTACATTATGCGCTCTGATTAGATTTTATTCAAACAGCTGAAAACCCCTCCTTCCCACTTGCTGGCCAACATATTTTCCCGTGGCCTTTCATCCAATGGGGTTTGCAGTACATTTACCTTAAGCCATCCCTTTAACTACAGTGTATAATTTTGACGACAGACTCGCTAGAATATATCAAGAGGGATTCCGAATATTAGGGATCAACAAAAGAAAGCCATCTAAATATATCCGTTTCAGCACCAATTGGTAGATTTAAAAAATACTCTAATCTTGTTGATTATTTAGGTTTAGGAAAGTATTTATGAATCATAAAATACTGTTTTTGGAGAGCCTTTACACACGAAAGAAAGAAAGCCGTGTTTGAATTCATTCTGAAAAATGCCACATTCAGATATTCAACCCATGGTAATGTTGGAAGATTAGTGTACACATAATTATAATAGGGAGAATAGTGTACAATAGTAGGATATAACCTCATCTATTGTCTGCACTAACCATGGACATGTGTGATGACACAGCCAAGTATTGCGCCATGCGTCTGGTTCAAACTGTTACTGCTTGGTCTGCGCTCCCGTCCATAGGGATTTAATTAGCCTACATCCCTGCACGTTAGAAGGCTGTATAGTTTCCACTCTGCATAATGGCACAGCATTTCATACATTTTACTGTGGGAAAGTTGATATGTTGACATGCTTCAGTCTGCTGCCATATGACTGGTTTCACATTTGTCTCCAGGGATTATAATGTAAACTCGATCTAAAACAAGTGTTATTTATATTAACAATTCCCTTATCCAAACGTATTACTTATTTACCTAGATCTTATCAATAGCTCTTATCAATAGTTATTATCAAGTTATAAATTACAGCGCATGGAGAATGCTGTTATTTCTATCTGAAAAAATCAAGTAGATGCTTTTTCCACTTGGAACCGGTAGGTTCGCTAAACCTTATTCATGGTTTCCTCGAGTTTAAAAGTGGTGGAATTATTAGGGAATTAAGTCAAGGTCAGAATAGTCGTATCTGTAGACACACTTTCATTTATTCAATCTCCCCCCAAACTAACAGCGGGCGAGTAGCATGCGATTCTCATGCTTAAATTCAAGGTCAGAATACGCTTAGAGAGAAAAGTGCATTTATAAGAGAATTACGTTCCATTTACGCGCGCTTAACTCGGGTCGGAATTCCCCCCTTATGACAGCTCAATCACAGGACTTTACCCTCTCAGATGCCGAGGAGTGCATTTGGTGCTGTGCTATGAAAACAACCTCAAAACCATTTTGTAGGGTCAGAGCCCTGAGCAATAAGAACACACACACACACAACCAGCTGCTTCCCCAACCCACACACAAACACAAATAGGCTAAGCATGCATGTACTTCAGACCTGTTGCAACACGAGATAAGGAATGAACACAGTAACCGTCTTCAGGCTACAACAGTCCCTCCAAATATCCACTGACCCAGGTTAAGCACAGACTTGAACAAATCTAATGGAGACAATATTCAAAGTCTGTCTCATTTAATAAATAATATGTCATTCAGCAGACGCTTTTATCCATAGCGATTTACAGTCGTTCATTTTACTTATGGATGGTTGCGGGAATCAAACCCACTACCCTGGCGTTACAAGTGAAATGCTCTACCAAATTAGCTACAAAGGACGACAGAGATACATCGTTACTCTATCTCCACTGGGCTGCGTTCAGAAAGTGTTCATGAGTGATCGTTATGTGAAGCCAAAGCAGTCCCAGTTTCCATCAGTTCTGTCAAAAAGCAGTTGGGTTAGATGATTGCTCTGTAAAGGTCACACGTGTTATTTTAAATTGCACGTGGAAGTGCACAGATACTGGAAACAATTGTTCTGACAATCGTGCAGCTTTTTTTCACAGCCTCACAAACATGGAGGATGAAACCTTGTTCACTGAGAATCACCGAAACTCCTCTTCCGTAGGGAATATTGATTGGTCATATTTTTTTATTTAAATAGGCAAAGTCAGTTAAGAACAAATTAATATTTACAATGACGGCCACCAAAAGGCAAAAGGCCTCCTGCGGGGATTGGGGCTGGGATTAAAAATACAAATTAATAAAATAAAAATATAGGACAAAACACACATCACGACAAGAGAGACAACACAACACTAGATAAAGAGAAACCTAAGACAACGACATAGCATAGCAGCAACACATGACAACACAGCATGGTAGCATCACAACATGACAACAACATAGTAGCAACATAACATGGCAGCAGCACAAAACAGGGTACAAACATTATTGGACACAGTCAACAGCACACAGGGCAAGAAGGTAGAAACAACAATACATCACGCAAAACAGCCACAACTGTCAGTAATAGGTCCATGATTGAGTCTTTGAATGAAGAGATGGAGATAAAACTGTCCAGTTTGAGTGTTTGTTGCAGCTCGTTCCAGTCACTAGCTGCAGCAAACTGAAAAGTATGGGCCAGGAGCTTCTTCTGACCATGGACCTTTAAGCTATAGGCCCAAAGTTGTTTTTCTGATCAGGTGTAGGGGGGAAAAACGGCCCTATTTACAATACCTATGGATGGTAGACCTTAGCCTTCAACCAGGACCGGCCCCAGGAATAAGTGACATAAGAGGTTACTTTGGGCCCCCGGCCAAAATGTGTAGAATTGCAGAACATTAGCTTAAAAACGGCAAAAATGTCTCTCCACCCTGTGGCGAAATGTGTAGAATTGCAGGATATTAGTTATAACATTGCTCAATCTTCAGCCTGCCCCATGGCGAAATGTGTAGAATTGCAAGAACTCTAAAACGTCATTTCCCCCTCTTTGTTGTCAGGGGGGGGGGGGGGGCACTAAATGTGTGTGTGTGTGTGTGTGTGTGTGTGGGGGGGGGGGGGTTCTTATTTCCAAATCATGCGTAAAAAGTAGTAGTTTAGGTTGGCTGACATCACATTTACAAACATTTTCCATGGCACCGCTCAACCTCAAGGGAAGGGTAGACTAAATCATCCACCTTTTGAAAAGACCAAAGAAGAGCCACCGACTGAAGCTGGAGAGGAATATTATAGGGTCATGAGAAAACTATATCGACCCACAGTATTTCCACACTTATCTCTCAATGGTGACACCTGGAAAGCTTCCAAAGTGACTTAAGTCTGGCAAACATCCAGATAATCGGTGCTCCAACGCAGTGGAAATAACTCATAGTGGGCATTATAGAAATCCGCGAGAGAAAGCTATTCCATTCCATCGCTGTGGAGAGTTGCTCGGCGCTTTGGTTGGTTGGTTGAGCGGCAGAGAATTGGCTTCCCATAGGCGATTGGTGAACGTAGTAGTCCTATCACATTGGACATACATAAAAGTTTGCCGTTCGAAATCCCCACTTCTTTGAATGCAGATATTTCTTGTCCATTGGGTAAAGGCAGCCACATGAAACTGAAGTTACACACTAATTCACTTCTTCACCAAATCTATCCGCGGAATAAGTTGCAGCTAGAAACTGATCTAAAGTCAGTTCTGTTTTTTCCTGATTCCCTCACTCATATTGTAAGGCTACGGTATATTGAACATAGAGCTGATTCTAGATCTGCGCCAATGGTAATCCTCTATTATACCACGATCATCATCAGACTCCACTTCTTTTGGAAAACTTCCAAAGATTCCCACTTGGTTTACCACTTCAGTCATAAGATGTTAAATTGTGTGTAATTGCTCTCAGCAAGTTCTTCGTTACAAAATCGGCCATTTAAGTTGTAGGCTACAATGCGCACATTAGGTAGGCCTAATCAATTGATTGGTTGATAAACACCTCGGAGTACTGTGTTTGCAAGTAGAGGTTGCTATTCTATTACCTACCTAATTCAACGTATCAAACATAAACAGTTGGCAAACTATCTAAAGTAAAATGCACCACTTGCATTGCAGGCCTAGCATTAAATATTGTAGCCTGGGTGAGAAGTGCGCTACTGACAGAAATGACTTGCTTTAGCGCGAATGGAATCGATAAAAAGTGTTATCCATACTTACAGCTAATGATAGATCCCCGCAGTTACGACCACATTAATCCAACATGTACGGTATAATCGTGCTGAGGTGGGTAAAATCCTTTTGCTGCTGTCCGGTTTGTACTCCACACCGTTTTTCCCCTCCGGCTTTTTCTGATGGAACCTTCTTACCAGGGGGGGAAGAAACAGTTACTGCCAGAGTGATCATGTCCAACTTCTTTCCCCTCCCCTCTTTTTGCTGGCAGTTTGAAAAAGTTTATTTTCTCTCTCTTCTGTCTTTTTTCACTTTCTCTGGGACATCCTCCAGTTCGAACGTGTAGTGACATCACCTGGTCCACGGTTGGAAAATGAGCCTCTGGCGAGGCCCTCTCTCCCTCCCTCCCTCCCCGTCTCTCCCTCCCTCCCTCTCTCCCTCGACCCGTCTCTCCCTCTCCCCCTCCCCGTCTCTCCCTCCCTGTCTCTCCCTCCCCGTCTCTCCCCCTCCCCGTCTCTCCCTCCCCGTCTCTCCCTCCCTCTCCGTCTCTCCCTCCCCGTCTCTCCCTCCCTCCCTCCCCGTCTCTCACTCTCTCCCTCCCCGTCTCTCCCTCCCTCCCTCCCTCCCCGTCTCTCCCTCTCTCCCTCCCCGTCTCTCCCTCCCTCCCTACCCGTCTCTCCTTCTCTCCCTCGACCAGTCTCTCCCTCCCTCCCCGTCTCTCCTTCTCTCCCTCTACCCGTCTCTCCTTCTCTCCCTCGACCCGTCTCTCCTTCTCTCCCTCGACCCGTCTCTCCTTCTCTCCCTCGACCCGTCTCTCCTTCTCTCCCTCTACCCGTCTCTCCTTCTCTCCCTCGACCCGTCTCTCCTTCTCTCCCTCGACCAGTCTCTCCTTCTCTCCCCGTCTCTCCTTCTCTCCCTCCCCGTCTCTCCCTCCCCGTCTCTCACTCCCTCCCTCCCTCCCCGTCTCTCCCTCCCTCCCTCCCTCCCCGTCTCTCCCTCCCCGTCTCTCCCTCTCTCCCTCCCCGTCTCTCACTCCCTCCCTCCCTCCCTCCCCGTCTCTCCCTCCCTCCCTCCCCGTCTCTCCCTCCCCGTCTCTCCCTCTCTCCCTCTCTCCCTCCCCGTCTCTCACTCCCTCCCTTACCTACCTACCTCTTTTCATCCCCTCCTTCACTCTCCGTCTCGCACAAGTAAGTTGCTCACGTTCTGCTTGCCGGGGTCGACTGTCAGTGACATTATAAACCGCATCCTGAGGCGATATAATTGCTATAGGTAAAGCTACTCTCTCTATCTTCACTCAAAATAATATTGTAGGAACACTGTTTTTAAGCTCAATTTATGTACAGTGTTTGTAATGTTATTTGCAAAACATACAGATATTTGCACTGTAGGCTGTTATGTTAGACCACTGCGCCACTCGGGAGCCCAGCCTCAATGATACACACATGCCACTAATTATCAGGCCTACAGGCTCTTTAGTTTGTATTTAAGTCATGTCCAGCAATTCCTCAGTTTCATTCCAGTTTTGTGCGTCCAAGTTAAGAGGACGTTTGTTTCCTATTTACCATGTATATTCTAGTTAAGCCATAACATTTAGATGTCATGTAATTTCCTTATATTCCCTAGAGATATATTGGTTTAATGGATTCATCCTTATCACTTTTACATTGTATGTTAAACCACCTGCCTGTAATGTCTCTCTTTTGTTGCATAACCACACACAAATCCAACTTTACCAACCAATCTCCAACCAACAGTCCTTAGTAAATAAGTGAACTTTGGCACTGTCTTTGTCATCTGTTTGCAGAGTACCTCTGTTGACCTCTATCCAACCAGTTACCTATTGTATCTATCTCAGCAGTCATATATGGCAATGACTGCCAGGGAGGTAATGGATTAAATCTGCGAGTCAGTAGAAAGGCCTCTTTAGTGTCCTAAGATTTCATAACTGTTATGTTAATTGCCTACCATCTGTAAGCTGTTAGTGTCTTAACGACCGTTCCACAGGTGCATGTTTATTAATTGTTTATGGTTCTTATTGAACAAGCATGGAAAACAGTGTTTAAACCCTTTACAATGAAGATCTGTGAAGTTATTTCAAAGACATGGTCCTGAAAAAGGGACGTTTCTTTTTTTGCTGAGTTTAGTATTACTGTATCATAAAATGGAACAATTATTTCACTTATCCGCCAGACTAACACACACACACACACACACACACACACACACACACACACACACACACACACACACACACACACACACACACACACACACACACACCTACCAGATGAGCCACAGACAGCATCAATGTGGCCTCCGGGCTCCTGTCCCTGAGGAAGTCATCTCCAGGGGTCAACTGAGGTCATATCCAGGTAGGGTTGAAGTTCAAAGGTCACGTCCCATAGTAGGGCTCGCAGGACAGCTGCTAGCGTCATTGGTAGAGAGAAGCCCTTTCGTAGATCCTCTCAAACACACACACACAAACACACGGATGGCGGACTGCAATAGCATCGAATAGTCCCCGCGATTTGCAACTGTTCAGGTAAGTCAGGAACCAATACACGCAGTCAGTCAGGAAAGCAAAGGCTAGCTTTTTCAAGCAGAAATTTGCATCCTGTAGCTCTAACTCCAAAAAGTTTTGGGACACTGTAAAGGCCATGGAGAATAAGAGCAGCTCCTCCCAGCTGCCCACTGCACTGAGGCTAGGTAACACGGTCACCACCGATAAATCCATGATAATCGAAAATTTAAGCATTTCTCTACGGCTGGCCATGCCTTCCTCCTGGCTACTCCAACCCCGGCCAACAGCTCCGCCCCCCCCCCCCCCCCCCCGCAGCAACTCGCCCAAATCCAGATAGCAGATGTTCTGAAAGAGCTGCAAAACCTGGACCTGTACAAATCAGCTGGGCTAGACAATCTGGACCCTATCTTTCTAAAACTATCCGCCGCCATTGTTGCAACCCCTATTACCAGCCTGTTCAACCTCTCTTTCATATCGTCCGAGATCCCTAAAGATTGGAAAGCTGCCACAGTCATCCCCCTCTTCAAAGGGGGTGACACTCTAGACCCAAACTGCTATAGACCTATATCTATCCTGCCCTGCCTCTCTAAAGTCTTCGAAAGCCAAGTTAATTAACAGATCATTGACCATTTCGAATCCCACCGTACCTTCTCTGCTGTGGAATCCGGTTTCCGAGCCGGTCACGGGTGCACCTCAGGCACGCTCAAGGTACTAAACAATATCATAACCGCCATCGATAAAAGACAGTACTGTACAGCCGTCTTCATCGACCTGGCCAAGGCTTTCGACTCTGTCAATCACCGTATTCTTATCGGCAGACTCAATAGCCTAGGTTTCTCTAATGACTGCTTCGCCTGGTTCACCAACTACTTTGAAGACAGAGTTCAGTGTGTCAAATCGGAGGGCCTGTTGTCCAGACCTCTGGCAGTCTCTATGGGGGTACCACCTGGTTCAATTCTCAGGCCGATTCTTTTCTCTGTATATATCAATGATGTCGCTCTTGCTGCGGGTGATTCCCTGATCCACCTCTACGCAGACGACATCATTCTGTATACTTCTGGCCCATCCTTGGACACTGTGCTAACTAACCTCCAAACGAGCTTCAATGCCATACAATACTCCTTCCGTGGCCTCCAACTGCTCTTAAATGCTAGTAAAACCAAATGCATGCTTTTCAACCGATCGCTGCCTGCACCCGCCCGCCCGACTAGCATCACCACCCTGGACGGTTCTGACCTAGAATATGTGAACAACTATAAATACCTAGGTGTCTGGCTAGACTGTAAACTCTCCTTCCAGACTCATATTAAACATCTCCAATCCAAAATCAAATCAAGAATCGGCTTTCTATTTCGCAACAAAGTCTCCTTCACTCACGCCGCCAAACTTACCCTAGTAAAACTGACTATCCTACCGATCCTCGACTTCGGCGATGTCATCTACAAAATAGCTTCCAATACTCTACTCAGCAAACTGGATGCAGTCTATCACAGTGCCATCCATTTTGTTACCAAAGCCCCTTATACCACCCACCACTTCGACCGGTATGCTCCAGTCGGCTGGCCCTCACTACATATTCTTCGCCAGACCCACTGGCTCCAGGTCATCTATAAGTCTATGCTAGGTAAACCTCCGCCTTATCTCAGCTCACTGGTCACGATAACAACACCCACCCGTAGCACACGTTCCAGGAGGTATATCTCACTGATCATCCCCAAAGCCAACACCTCATTTGGCCGCCTTTCCTTCCAGTTCTCTGCTGCCAGTGACTGGAACAAATTGCAAAAATCGCTGAAGCTAGAGACTTATATTTCCCTCACCAACTTTAAACATCAGCTATCTGAGCAGCTAACCGATCGCTGCAGCTGTACATAGTCCATCTGTACATAGCCCACCCAATTCTACCTACCTCATACCCATACTGTTTTAGCTACTATGGCCTATTTATTGCCTACCTCCTCATGACTTTTGCACACACTGTATATAAACTTTCTTTTTCTACTGTGTCATTGACTTGTTTACTGTGTTATTGGCTCGTTTATTGTTTATTCTATGTTATTCCATGTGTAACTCTGTGTTGTTGTCTGTGTCTGTAACGGAATTCCTCCTCCTCTTCATCCGAAGAGGAGGAGCAGGGATTGAACCAAAATGCAGCGTTTGAATTCGACAATATTTATTTACAAAACGGAAAAACACGAAAACACTTTCACAAACTACAAAACAATAAACGACGTAGACAGACCTGGACGACGAACTTACATGAAACACGAAGAACGCATGAACAGGAAAACTGACTACATAAAAGAACGAACGTACAAACAAACCGAGACAGTCCCGTGTGGCGCGACAAACACAGACACAGGAGACAACCACCCACAACAAACAGTGTGAAAACACCTACCTTAATATGACTCTCAATCAGAGGAAATGAAAACCACCTGCCTCTAATTGAGAGCCATATCAGGTCACCCTTTAAACCAACATAGAAACAGAAAACATAGACTGCCCACCCAAACTCACGTCCTGACCAACTAACACATACAAAAACTAACAGAAAACAGGCCAGGAACGTGACAGTGTCACACTGCTTTGCTTTATCTTGGCCAGGTTGCAGTTGTAAATGAGAACTTGTTCTCAACTAGCCTACCTGGTTAAATAAAGGTGAAATAAAAAAATAAAAAAACACACACACAAACACACACACACACAAATAGACACACAAACACACACACACACAAATAGACACACAAACACACACAGAGTCATAGAGTTCATCTCAGTTCAGAGGGAGGGATAGAGAGGCAGAAAGACAAAGAGGAAGGCAGACAGAAGGAGGAAGGGAGGGTCGGAGAGAGGGAGGGAATAGCCACACTCAGCCACACAACGGTCCAGAGAACAGATTCTATTGAGACCCAGCCACACAGTGGTCCAGGAAACAGATTCTAATGAGACCAAGCCACACAACGGTTCAGAGAACAGATTCTAATGAGTGTTTTAATGCCACCGTGTTTCTACACCTGCATTGCCTGCTGTTTGGGGTTTTAGGCTGGGTTTCTGTACAGCACTTTGATATATCAGCTGATGTAAGAAGGGCTATATAAATACATTTGATTTGATTCTATTGAGACCCAGCCACACAACGGTCCAGAGA
>NC_052338.1:28454632-28551866 GCF_016432855.1 Salvelinus namaycush
GACCTTAAAGGAGTAGTTCACTATTTTACCCTGAAAGTAGTCCATGTTACAGGAAAAACTGTCATCTAGTTTTTTTCTCTAAACAGCCACTTCAAACTTCAGCTAACTTTAGCCAGCGATAGCTAAAAATCAATGGAAGTGATGGGGGCATGTGAGCATGTTTTAAAAAATTGTCTGGTTTGATGATACTTAAAGGTGATTTGGACATTAAAAAAAACATGCACCCATCATGCACCCATCATGCACCCATCATGCACCCAATGGCTAAAAGTAGCTGTAGTATGGCTGTTTAAAGACAACTGAACAATGGATTACAGTTTCTACTGGCCCAAAGACAATTTTCTGGGTGAGGAACCATCTAACATCAAGTTGTAAAATAGTGACCTACTCCTTTATTCAAGGACACACACACACACACACACACACACACACACACACACACACACACACATACACACACACACACACACACACACACACACACACACACACACACACACACACACACACACACACACACACACACACACACACACACACACACACAATGGTCCCATGGTGGTTCCAGCTACTCCACGGTCTCCCATGCAGATAGACACACAAGAGGATTCGATTTCAACCTCAGAGCTGTATAAATCATTAAATCAATAGTTAAGGAGATACGGACACACTTACAGATGAGCAATCACACACACACACACACACACACACACACACACACACACACACACACACACACACACACACACACACACACACACACACACACACACACACACACACACACACACACACACACACACACACACACACACACACACACACACAAATATAAGAGTGTAACAAAACAGATTGAGAATAGAAAATTGAGTTAATCTTGGATGTCAATACTGGACAGTTTGAGAGAAGCTAAGATGACTGACACTCTCCTGGGAAGAAAGCAAAGACGGGCGTGTGTATACGTGTATAGAAGTGTCTGTGTGTATGCAAGTGTGTGTCTCATTCTGTCTCTGAGTGAGTGGGTGTTCTCCACTCACTGGTCTGTGTTATTGTGCTAGTCACACTGAGAAGGTAATATGTTTAAGTGTCAAACGCTGAACTCAGATATCTACTACTACACAGCTACCCAGCAACTCATCTACTGAAGGACCAGAGAGAGAGGAGTAGAGAGAGAGAGAGAGAAGGAGAAAGATAGAGAGAGGAGTAGTACTGTAGACTACTTTATCACTGACGTCAACCCAGAGTCTCTCAGAGCGTTCACAGTCAGCCCACTGACACCCCTATCAGATCAGAGCAAAATCACATTCTACTTGAACAGAGCAATACTCAATCATGAGGCATCAAAGCCAAAGTAACTGAATGAAATGCTATAGATGGAAGGAAACCTACCAAAAAACTATTTTAGACAACTTCCTGGACAAAACGTTTCACTGTAATAGTGAAGGCTTAACTTGGCAGTAGAAAACCTAAACAGTATATTTGACCTCTCAGCTTCCCCATAAAATCAAAAACCTTCTAACAGAAAACTGAAGAAAATTAACAACAATGATAAATGGTTTAATGAAGAATGCAAAATCCTAAGAAAGAATTTGATAAACCTATCCAACCAAAAACATAGATACCCAGAAAACCTGAAATCAGCTCAATGTAATTGAAGAATCCATAGACTCTAACCACTTCTGTGAAAATTGGAAAACACTAAGCAAACAACAACACAAAGGGTTATCTATTCAAAATTGAGATGTATGGGTAAACCACTTGTCCAATCTTTTCGGCCCTATAACAAAGAACAAACAGCAAAAACATATACATGATGAAATACAAATCTTACAATCAACTATTAAAGACTACCAGAACCCGCTGGATTCTCCAATTACATTGAATAAACTAAAGGACAAAATATAAGCCCTCCAACCCAACAAGGCCTGTGGTGTTGATGGTATCCTCAATGAAATATTAAAATATACAGACCACAATTTCCAATTGGCTATGCTTAAACTCTTTAACATCATCCTTAGCTCTTGCATCTTCCCCAATATTTGGAACCAAGGACTGATCACCTCATCCACAAAGTGGAGACAAATTTGACCCCAATAACTACCGTGGGATATGCGTTAACAACAACCTTGGGAAAATCCTCTGCATTATCATTAACAGCAGACTTCTACATTTCCTTAGTGAAAACAATGTAATTTGGCTTTTGACCAAATTACCGTATGACGGAGCACATATTCACCCTGCACACTCTAATTGACAAACAAACAAACCAAAACAAAGGCAAAGTCATCTCATGCTTCAAAAAAGCTTTTGGCTCAATTTGATGGAAAGTGGTGTTGAGGGAATAAAATACGACATTATAAAATCCATTTACACAAACAACAAGTATGCGGTTAAAATTGGTATAAAAAACCCCACACATTTCTTTCCACAGGGTTGTGGGGTGAGACAGGGCCGTGGGGTGAGACAGGGCCGTGGGGTGAGACAGGGCCGTGGGGTGAGACAGGGCCGTGGGGTGAGACAGGGCCGTGGGGTGAGACAGGGCCGTGGGGTGAGACAGGGCCGTGGGGTGAGACAGGGATGCAGCTTAAGCCCCACCTTCTTCAACATATATATCAACAAATTGGCGAGGGCACTAGAACAGTCTGCAGCACCCGGCCTCACCCTACTAGATTCTGAAGTCAAATGTCTACTGTTTGCTGATGATCTGGTGCTTCTGTCACCAACCAAGGAGTGCCAACTGCAGCACCTAGATCTTCTGCACAGATTCTGTCAGACCTGGGCCCTGGCAAAAATAATGGTCTTCAAAAAGAGGTCCAGTTGCCAGGACCACAATGCAAATTCCACCTAGAACCCATTGTCCTTTATAGTTGTTGTCACATCTAATCCCCCTCCCCCTCTCTGCCGCTCGATGTCACCGGTTTTCTAACCACTGATCCTGGCAATCATCATTACACACACCTGTCACCATCATTACGCACACCTGTAACCATCATTACGCACACCTGTCACCATCTTTAAGCGCACCTGCTCCTTATTATGAGGCACACTTGGACTCAATGGACAGGCACACCTGGACTCCACAATATTGCCTTGACAAATGGAAGCAGCAGGGAATCAGGACTTCTCCCAGAGAGTCGACGAACAGGAATACCTACTTCGTCAACACCATGACCAGCTGGCGCAACTGGGGACGGCTATGGATTAGGTCCTTCGTGTTCTTCATCGTCTCGAACATTCCGAGAGGCGTTGCCTTCAACTAGTGGAGGATACTCTACCACCAGTCGAGCCAGCACACCAGTCCATTCAGCATTCCGCCCAGGTCAGTGTTTGTAGTTTATTCCTACTGGACAAATATGACAGAACTTCATCTAAATGCCGTGGCTTCCTACTCCAGTGCTCCCTCTTGTTTGTGCACCAGATGGGAGCTCCCACCACCGAGAGGTCCAAGGTTGCCACGGTTATTTCTCTGCTGACTGGGTGGGCGTTGGAGTGGGCTACGGCTGTCTGGGAGAGAGGAGAGGAGGAACTGGCTTCACATGAGGCATTCATGGCTCTGTTCAGAGGTTTCTTCGATCATCCACTGGAGGGCAGACAGGGGGCCGAGCGCCTACTCCAACTATCGCAGGATGACCAGACCGCTGCCGAGTACACGCTCACCTTCCGGACAGTAGTAGCATCCCTCCCTCAGTGACCATTCTGTATCAGAGTCTGAACCCATGTAGGTAGGGGTCACATGCCTCCCCGTGGCAGAGTGACGCAGATGGAAACAGCTGGGGCCCTGTCCCTATTGTGATCAAGGGGGGCACCAGCTTCAGCATTGGCCGATATGTCCCAACTCGGAGTCCACCAAATACCGTTATCCTCTCCCGTTGGTGCCGGCAGCTATCGATCAGCTCAGCGGGGCACTGTTCTTTACCAAATTGGACCTGCGGAGTGCATACAATCTCATCCGCATCTGGGAGGGGGATGAATGGAAGACAACATTCAGCACGATGTCAGGTCACTACGAGTACTTGGGGATGCCTTATGGCTTAGCCAGTGCTCCGTCAGTGTTCCAGGCATTCGTCAACGAGGTGTTCCTGGACATGCTCGGACGCCAGGTGGTCGTGTATATCGACGATATCCTGATCTACTCAGCTACTTTGGAGGATCACATCGTTCATGTCCGAGTAGTCCTGGAACATCTCTTAGCCAACCAACTATATGTCAAGGCAGAGAAGTGCCAATTTCATCAGGAAGCTGTCTCCTTTCTAGGCTACCAGATCAGCCCGCAAGGAGTGAAGATGTACATTAAGAAGGTCGATGCGGTCAGGTCATGGCCAGTCCCAACCACCATAAAGGGGTTACAATGGTTTTTGGGGTTTGCCAACTTCTACCGCCATTTCATCAGGAACTTTAGCTCCACCGCCTCTCCTCTCACCTCTCTCCTCAAGTGTAGTCCCCGTAGGGTGGGGTGGAGTCCGGCAGCTGACGAAGTCTTCCGCCTACTGAAGGGACGTTTCACCTCTGCTTCAGGCGCGCAGAAGAAGTTTGGAAAGATGCCCTATGAGGCTCCAGCGTGCCGTCCACCGTCAGAAGGAGCCACCGCAGGGAGGCTCCCATGTTCCATCCTGGTGATTGCATCTGGCTCTCTTCACCAGGAACTACGCCTGCCCTGTGAGAAGCTGAGCCTCCGGTTTGTGGAGCCGTTCAAGGTTCTCTGGAGGGTCAACGAGATGACGTATAAATTACAGCTCCCCATTGACTACCGTATCTCACCCTCCTTTCATGTCTCCCTCCTTAGGCCGCTGATTCAAATCAAATCAAAGTTTATTTGCCACGTGCGCCGAATACAGGTGTACAGGTGTAGACCTTAGAGTGAAATGCTTACTTACAGGCTCTAACCAATAGTGCAAAAAAGGTATTAGGTAAACAATAGGTAAGTAAAGAAATAAAACAACAGTAAAAAGACAGGCTATATACAGTAGCGAGGCTATAGAAGTAGCGAAGCTACATACAGACACCAATTAGTCAGGCTGATTGAGGTAGTATTTACATGTAGATATGGTTAGTGACTATGCATATATGATGAACAGAGAGTAGCAGTAGCGTAAAAGAGGGGTTTGGTGGGTGGCGGGACAGAATGCAGATAGCCCGGTTAGCCAATGTGCGGGAGCACTGGTTGGTCAGCCCAATTGAGGTAGTATGTACATTAATGTATAGTTAAAGTGACTATGCATATATGATAAACAGACAGTAGCAGCAGCGTAAAAGAGGGGTTGGGGGACACACACAACGCAAATAGTCCAGGTAGCCATTTGATTACCTGTTCAGGAGTCTTATGGCTTGGGGGTAAAAACTGTTGAGAAACCTTTTTGTTCTAGAATTGGAACTCTGGTAACACTTGCCATGCGGTAGTAGAGAGAACAGTCTATGACTGGGGTGGCTGGGGTCTTTGACAATTTTTAGGGCCTTCCTCTGACACCGCCTGGTGTAGAGGTCCTGGATGGCAAGCAGCTTAGCCCCAGTGATGTACTGGCCTGTACGCACTACCCTCTGTAGTGCCTTGCGGTCAGAGGCCGAGCAATTGCCATACCAGGCAGTGATGCTCTCGATGTTGCAGCTGTAGAACCTTTTGAGGATCTCAGGACCCATGCCAAATCTTTTTAGTTTCCTGAGGGGGAATAGACTTTGTCGTGCCCTCTTCACAACTGTCTTGGTGTGTTTGGACCATCCTAGTTTGTTGTTGATGTGGACACCAAGGAACTTGAAGCTCTCAACCTGCTCCACTACAGCACCGTCGATGAGAATGGGGGCGTGCTTGGTCCTCCTTTTCCTGTAGTCCACAATTATCTCCTTAGTCTTGGTTACGTTGAGAGATAGGTTGTTACTCTGGCATCACCCGGCCAGGTCTCTGACCTCCTCCCTATAGGCTGTCTCGTCATTGTCGGTGATCAGAACAACCACTGTTGTGTCATCTGCAAACTTAATGATGGTGTTGGAGTCATGCCTGGCCATGCAGTTGTGGGTGAACAGGGCGTACAGGAGGGGACTAAGCACGCACCCCTGGGGAGCTCCAGTGTTGAGGATCAGCGTGGCAGAAGTGTTGCTACCTACCCTCACCACCTGGGGGCGGCCCGTCAGGAAGTCAAGGATCCAGTTGCAGAGGGAAGTGTTAAGTCCCAGATCCTTAGCTTAGTGCTGATCTTTGAGGCTACTATGGTGTTGAACGCTGAGCTGTAGTCAATGAATAGCATTCTCACATAAATGTTCCTTTTTCCAGGTGGGAAAGGGCAGTGTGGAGTGCAATAGAGATTGCATCATCTGTGGATCTGTTTGGGCGGTATGCAAATTGGAGTGGGTCTAGAGTTTCTGGGATAATGGTGTTGATGTGAGCCATTACCAATCAATCAATCAATCAATCAAGTTTATTTTATATAGCCCTTCGTACATCAGCTAATATCTCGAAGTGCTGTACAGAAACCCAGCCTAAAACCCCAAACAGCTAGTAATGCAGGTGTAGAAGCACGGTGGCTAGGAAAAACTCCCTAGAAAGGCCAAAACCTAGGAAGAAACCTAGAGAGGAACCAGGCTATGAGGGGTGGCCAGTCCTCTTCTGGCTGTGCCGGGTGGAGATTATAACAGAACTATGCCAAGATGTTCAAAAATGTTCATAAGTGACAAGCATGGTCAAATAATAATCATGAATAATTTTCAGTTGGCTTTTCATAGCCGATCATTAAGAGTTGAAAAACAACAGGTCTGGGACAGGTGGCGGTTCCATAACCGCAGGCAGAACAGTTGAAACTGGAATAGCAGCAAGGCCAGGCGGACTGGGGACAGCAAGGAGTCACCACGCCCGGTAGTCCCGACGTATGGTCCTAGGGCTCAGGTCCTCCGAGAGAAAGAAAGAGAGAAGGAGAAAATTAGAGAGAGCCAAGATTTTCAAAATGTTCATAAATGACAAGCATGGTCAAATAATAATCAGGAATAAATCTCAGTTGGCTTTTCATAGCCGATCATTAAGAGTTGAAAACAGCAGGTCTGGGACAGGTAGGGGTTCCGTAAACGCAGGCAGAACAGTTGAAACTGGAATAGCAGCAAGGCCAGGTGGACTGGGGACAGCAAGGAGTCATCATGCCCGGTAGTCCTGACGTATGGTCCTAGGGCTCAGGTTCTCAGAGAGAGAGAAAGAAAGAGAGAACGAGAGAATTAGAGAGAGCATACTTAAATTCACACAGGACACTGGATAAGACAGGAGAAGTACTCCAGGTATAACCAACTGACCCCAGCCCCCCGACACATAAACTACTGCAGCATAAATACTGGAGGCTGAGACAGGAGCGGTCAGGAGACACTGTGGCCCCATCCGAAGAAACCCCCGGACAGGGCCAAATAGGAAGGATATAACCCCATCCACTTTGCCAAAGCACAGCCCCCGCACCACTAGAGGGACATCTTCAACCACCAACTTACAATCCTGAGACAAGGCAGAGTATAGCCAACAAAGATCTCCACCACAGCACAAACCAAGGGGGGGCGCCAACCCAGACAGGAAGATCACGTCAGTAACTCAACCCACTCAAGTGACGCACCCCTCCTAGGGACGGGGTGCGTCAAAGCACCTTATGGCTATGGACGTGAGTGCTACGGGTCTGTAATCATTTAAGCAGGTTGCCTTTGTGTTCTTGGGAAAAGGAACTATGGTGGTCTGCTTGAAACATGTTGGTAGTACAGACTCAGTAAGGGACATGTTGAAAATGTCAGTGAAGACACCTGCCAGTTGGTCAGCACATGCCCAGAGCACACATCCTGGTAATCCGTCTGGCCCCTCAGCCTTGTTTATGTTGACCTGTTTAACTTTTTATGGCTGCAGGGGCAGTATTGAGTAGCCAGATAATAGGTGCCCATTTCAAACGGCCTCGTACTCAATTCTTGCTCGTACAATATGCATATTATTGTTATTATTGGATAGAAAACACTCTCTAGTTTCTATAGCCGTTGAAATTTTGTCTCTGAGTGGAACAGAACTCATTCTACAGCACTTTCCCTGACATGGAGTCAGATTTCAGACATCTTGGCCCCTGATCTGGAGTCAGTTTAAAGGTCCCTGTGAATGCTATGAGGATACAAACACTGCTTACGTCTTCCCCTGGATGTCATTACGTGGTGACGCTTTGAATGGAGTCGATTGCGCAATCAGAGCCTCTATAAAACAGCACAACGTGTAGGTAGTGTCCCTTTTCCAGCTGCGCCTGATGCAAGGTGGACACGGACCTGCTCTTTTTCCAAGCTTTAGTTTAGCCAGTAATATTTCTCCGGTCATGTTTTTGCTCGTTATAGGTGTTAAAAACATCATAAGGTAGTTAATTTAAACCGTTTTATAGCAATTTATATCCGTTTAGTGCGATTTTGAGGCATTGCTTTCTGAGACACTTTGAACCTCTGGGCACGTTTCCAGTTCATGCCGAACGCAGTGGGCATTTCCACATGGCAAGAGGACAGCTTTCGACCAAAAGACGATTAGACCCAAGAAAGGATTCTTTGCCCAAGATTCTGATGGAAGAACAGCTCAAAGTAAGAACAATTTATTATGATAAATCGTGTTTCTGTCGAAAAATGTTAATCGCTTATGCCGCCATTTTGTTAGATGTAGCTTCGCTTGGCGCAACCTGTATTGAAAAGTAAGGATAATTAAAAAAATGTAATTCAGCGATTGTATTAAGAATTAAATTGTCTATCAATCGCTGTCCACCCTATATTTTTTTAGTCACGTTTATGAGTATTTATGTATAAGACTAGATCACTGTCTAATATGGCACACGACATTTTCTGACCAGCTGGGCTACTTTTGTCATTGTCTAACCATGATTTTGGTGGCTAAATATGCACATTTTCGAACAAACTCTATATGTATGTTGTAATATGATGTTACAGGAGTGTCATCGGAAGAATTCTGAGAAGGTTAGTGAAAAAATTAATATATTTTGGCGATGATTACGTTATCGCTCTCTTTGGCTTGAATCAATGCTCTGGTAACGTTTGCATATGTGGTATGCTAATATAACGATTTATTGTGTTTTCGCTGTAAAACACTTAGAACATCTGAAATATTGTCTGAATTCACAAGATCTGTGTCTTTCCATTGCTATGTGCTGTGTATTTTTAAGAAATGTTTTATGATGAGTAAATTGGTAATACACGTTGCTCTGTGTATTTATTCTAGTCGATTTGTGATGGTGGGTGCAATTGTAAACTATGATTTATACCTGAAATATGCACATTTTTCTAACAAAACCTATCCTATACAATAAATATGTTATCAGACTGTCATCTGATGAGGTTTTTTCTTGGTTAGTGGCTATCAATATCTTAGTTTAGCCGAATTGGTGATAGCTACTGGTGTTGAGAAAAAATGGTGGACAAAGAAAAATGGTGTCTTTTGCTAACATGGTTAGCTAATAGATTTACATATTTTGTCTTCCCTGTAAAACATTTTAAAAATCTGAAATGGTGGCTTTATTCACAAGATCTGTATCTTTCATTTGGTGTCTTGGACTTGTGATTTAATGATATTTAGATGCTACTATTTAATTGTGACGCTATGCTAGCGATGCTAATCAGTGTGGGGGGGGTGGGGGATGTTGTCATAGGTGTACCGACCTCGGGCTTGCAGCCATAAGATTAAAGGTCTTACTCACGTCGGCTACAGAGAGCGTGATCACACAGTTGTCCGGAACAGCTGATGCTCTCATGCATGCCTCAGTGTTGCTTGCCTTGAAGCGAGCATAGAAGTGATTTAGCTCGTCTGGTAGGCTCGTGTCACTGGGCAGCTCTCAGCTGTGCTTTCCTTTGTGGTCTGTAATAGTTTGCAAGCCCTGCCACATAAGACGAGCATCAGAGCCGGTATAGTATGATTCAATCTTAGCCCTGTATTGACACTTTGCCTGTTTGATGGTTCGTCGCAGGACATAGCAGGATTTCTTGTAAGCTTCCGGGTTAGAGTCCCGCACCTTGAAAGCAGCAGCTCTACCCTTTAGCTCAGTGCGAATGTTTCCTGTTATCCATGGCTTCTGGTTGGGGTATGTACGTACAGTCACTGTGGGGATGACGTCTTTGATGCACTTATTGATAAAGCCAGTGACTGATGTGGTGTACTCCTCAATGTCATCGGAAGAATCCCGGAACATGTTCCAGTCTGTGATAGCAAAACAGTCCTGTAGTTTAGCATCTGCTTCATCTGACCACTTTTTTATAGACCGAGTGTAACGCTCGTCTTTAGGTGGAAGAGAGGAGGACCAAGGCGCAGCGTGGTGAATGTTCATGATGTCGAATTTGAATGATATCCAACAAAACAGAACACTGACAAAATACAAAATAATAAAACGACGTGAACAGACCTGAACTTGAGAACATAAAACATGAACGCACGAACAGGAAGGAACAAACGAACGAACGAAACGAAACAGTACCGTGTGGCGAACAAACACAGACACAGCAACAATCACCCACAAACAAACAGTGAGAACAGCCTACCTTAATATGGTTCCCAATCAGAGGAAACGTAAAACACCTGCCCCTGATTGAGAACCATATCAGGCTAGTTGACAATGAACCCAACATAGAAACACATAACATAGAATGCCCACCCAGCTCACGTCCTGACCAACTAAACAAGGCTAAACAAAGGAAATAAGGTCAGGAACGTGACACCGAGTCACTGGTGCTTCCTGATTTAGTTTTTGCTTGTAAGCAGGAATCAGAAGGATGGAGTTGTGGTCGGATTTACCAAATGGAGGGCGAGGGTGAGCTTTGTATGCGTCTCTGTGTGTGGATTACAGGTGACCTAGAATTGTTTTCCCTCTCGTTGCACATTTAACATGTTGATAGAAATTTGGTAGAACTGATTTAAGTTTCCCTTCATTAAAGTCTCCAGCCACTAGGAGTCTCTGGGTGAGTGGTTTCCTGTTTGCTTATTTCCTTATACTGACTGACTGCGGTCTTAGTGCCAGCATCTGTCTGTGGTGGTAAATAAACAGCCTCGAAAAGTATAGCTGAAAACTCTCTAGGCACGTGGTGTGGCCTGCAATTTATCACAATATACTTTACATCAGGAGAGCGAAATCTGGAGACTTCATTAGATTTCGTGCACCAGCTGTTGTTTACAAATTTGCACAGATCGCCCCCCCCTCGTCTTACCGGAGTGTGCTGTTCTATCTTGCCGGTGCAGCGTATATCCCGCTAGTTGAATATCCATGTCGTCATTCAGCCACGATTCCATGAAACATAGGATATTACAGTTTTTGATGTCCCGTTGGTAGGATATTCGTGATCGTACCTCGTCTAATTTATTGTCCAATTATTGCACGTTGGCGGGTAGTATTGACGGTAACGGCAGCTTTCCCACCCTACTTCTCCGGGTCCTGACCAGGCATCCGGCTCTTTGTCCTCTGTACCTGTGTCGCTTCCTCTTGCAAATAACGGGGATGTCGGCCCTGTGGGGTGTTTGGAGAATGTCCTGTTCTTCCTGCTTGTTGTAGAAGAAATCGTTGTCTAATCCGAGGTGAGTGATCGCTGTCCTGATATCCAGAAGCTCAGTCTAATCCGAGGTGAGTGATCGCTGTCCTGATATCCAGAAGCTCTTTTTTGCCCTAAGATATGGTTGCAGAAACATTATGTACAAAATAAGTTACAAATAATGCGAAAATACCCCACATAGTAGCACAATTGGTTGGGCGCCCGTAAAACTGCTGTCATTTCTTCCGGCGCCATTTTACAAACCTGCTTCTCGATTCCTGGTACCCTGGTTGATGTTGTCCCCCACGACACCCCTTCTCCACCCCTGGACATTAAGGGAGGTCCCGCCTACGCCGTCAGATCCCTACTGGACTCAAGTACCTGGAGAACTTGGAGGGGTATGGTCCAGAGGAGCGTGTTTGGTTCTGGTTGAAGACATTCTGGGAGTTTTTCCTAGCCACCGTGCTTCTACACCTGCATTGCTTGCTGTTTGGGGTTTTAGGCTGGGTTTCTGTACAGCACTTCGAGATATTAGCTGATGTACGAAGGGCTATATAAAATAAACTTGATTGATTGATTGATCCCAACATCATCCGTGATTGCCACCTTCCCCGTCCGGACCGGCCCACTCCTTGCCATCGGGGCTGTCCCCCTGGCCCGGCGTCATCCTGCGGCTGGAGCCACAAGTCAGGGGGGCTACTGTCACGTCTACTCCTGCTTCCCCTCTCCGTAGAGCTCGACGTCACTGGTTAACTAACCACTGCTTCTGGAAATCATCATTACGCACACCTGGCACCATAGTTATGCGCACCTGCAACTCATTATGAGGCACACCTGGACTCACTACACTGATTACCTCCCCTATATCAGTCACTCCCTTAGTTCCATTCTTCAGGGATTATTGGTTATGTGTTTCATGTCCAGGCACTGCTTCTGTTTTGTATCACTGTATGTTTCTTGTATTATTAAACTCACCAACTGCACCTGCTTCTCGTCTCCCAGCGTCTCAAATACAGTTGTGTGGTCTGGGGTTCGCTCACCAACCAAGAACTTACAAAATGGGACAAACACCAAATTGTGACTCTGCATGCAGAATTCTGCAAATATACCCTTTGTGTACAACGTAAAACACCAATACTAATTATCAAAGTCCAGAAAAGAGCCGTTAAATTCTACAACCACCTAAAGGAAGCGATTCCCAAATCTTCCTTAACAAAGCCATCACCTACAGAAAGATGAACCTGGAGAAGAGTCCCCTAAGCAAGCTGGTCCTGGGTCTCTGTTCACAAACACAAACAGACCACACAGAGGCCCAGGACAGCAACACAATTAGACCCAACCAAATCATGAGAAAACAAAAAGATAATTACTTGACACATTGGAAAGAATTTACAAAAAAACTGAGCAAACTAGAATGCTATTTGTCCCTAAACAGAGAAAACCTGACCACTGTGACTGACCCAAAATGAAGGAAACCTTTGACTATGTACAGACTCAGTGAGCAAAGCCTTGCTATTGACAAATGCCGCCGTAGGCAGACCTGGCTCTCACGAGAAGAAAGGCTATGTGCACACTGCCCACAAAATGAGGTGGAAACTGAGCTGCACTTCCTAACCTCCTGCCAAATGTATGACCTTATTAGAGACACATATTTCCCTCAGATTACACAACCCACAATGGGTGGGTTCGAAAACAAATCCAATTTTGAAATTTTCCCATATCTATTGGGTGAAAACCACAGTGTGCCATCACAGCAGCAAGATGTGTGACCTGTTGCCAGAAGAAAAGGAGAACCAGTGAAGAACAAACACTATTTTAAATACAACCTATATTTATGTTTATTTATTTTCTCTTTTGCACTTTAACTATTTGCACATTGTTACAACACTCTATATAGACATAATATGACATTTGAAATGTCTTTATTCTTTTGGAACTTGTGTGAGTGTAATGTTAACTGTTCACCTATTATTTCACTTGCTTTGGCAATATAAACATTTATTTCCCATGCCAATTAAGCCATTTGAATTTAAATGAGAGAGACAGAGAGACAACTCTTTATCATTACAACACTGTTTATAGACATAATATGACATTTGAAATGTCTTTATTCTTTTGGAACTTCTGTGAGTGTAATGTTTATTCGTATTGTTTATTTAACTTTTGTTTATTGTCTACTTCAGTTGTTTAGGCAATGTTAACATATGTTTCCTATGCCAATAAAGCCCTTGAAGAAAGAGAGAGAGAGAGAGAGAGAGAGAGAGAGAGAGAGAGAGAGAGAGAGAGAGAGAGAGAGAGAGAGAGAGAGAGAGAGAAAACCAACTTCCCATTAGCAGCAGACAGTGAGTCTAAATCCAGTGCCACATCGACTCCACTAAGAGGATATTGGGCCTATGAGGCCAGCTGACACATATTCCAACAGCACTCTTTGTTTCTTTCTCTCTCATTTTTCCATCCAGAGAGAAGAGGAGAGTTGGGAGGGGCTCTGGAATATGCTGACACAGCCTAATGAAAGAACCCCCCAGGAGATACAGTGGTAAGTTTCCACTCGTGTCTGGGAGGGTGTGCGTATTGTGTGTTCTGAGGTGGTCGGGTTCAGTATCAGGACAAGGAGCTGAGTTGGCATGCCAGTTTTGAAAGTAGGTCACATGACCCTCAAGTCACATTCCTATTGGCTCTCTGGTAATAGAATCTCTGCTTTCTCAAGTTTTCCAGAGAGTTTTCCAAACATGAACCGCAAATCAGACTCAAGCCTGAATCCCCCCATGCTCTATCCCCATGCCAAACGCATTTTCCAGAAGAAATTGATACCATGAGTTCTTACTGATGTCTGTCTGCCTGTCTCTCTCCCTCTCTCTCTGATGTGGGAGTATGTATGTAGCTCATTCTCACCGTTGTTTGGATTACCTGCTGAGATCATAGAACTGAAGGGTTACCAAGTCCTTCAAGTGCCAGCCCCACGCACACACGCACACACGACTCCCACTTCGGAGCCTGTGCACTATGGGGGGTCCGTATTATATCACAATCCCCCACACACATAAACAACCGGTGTTTGAACTGTGTGTATGTGTATGTGTGTGTGTGTGTGTGTGTATCAGAGTGATGATAATAAGGAAGCCCCACTGCGTGCACACTCTGGTGTAGGAGTCAAATGAGATCAGCCCAGAGGGACGAATGAGCAACCGTAGAAGAAAGTCTGTGTGGAGTGTATGTGTGCAGGAGTGTGTCGGTGTGTGTCGGCGTGTGTATGTGTGTTGTGTAACTTTGTCTCTCCCCATGTGCGCTCAGAACCTCTTGACTAAAGAATTAGCTTGTTGGTTGCTCAATGCAGGCTCACATACTGTAGAAAGTGATCTTACATGGCCTCATAAAAATAAAATAAAAAGCTCCAACAAGTGGAACCCAAGTTCCTTGTCCTTCAGTAGTATAACCCACCCCGATCCTCAGTAGTATAACCCACCCCGATCCTCAGTAGTATAACCCACCCCGATCCTCAGTAGTATAACCCACCCCGATCCTCAGTAGTATAACCCACCCCGATCCTCAGTAGTATAACCCACCCCGATCCTCAGTAGTATAACCCACCCCGATCCTCAGTAGTATAACCCACCCCGATCCTCAGTAGTATAACCCACCCCGATCCTCAGTAGTATAACCCACCCCGATCCTCAGTAGTATAACCCACCCCGATCCTCTGCAAGATACTTCAGCATAACTTCTTACAGTAGGTCTCCTCCGATCGATGCTATCGGCTGCTTAGGAGTTAATCAATGAGTTCTGTCTCTCTCGCTCTCCCTGGGGGAGTCATTGATCTGTGAATGTGATGAGGAGCAGACAGAGTGGTTCTCTACAGGGATAAAGAGGATATATCTACTCCTTGTGGGATCCTTAATGATCTAAGGAGATAGAGAGACAGACTCACAGAGAATAGCATGTTTGTTAATCAGGGTGGTCTTACCCCGCTGGAGAAAACTTACGCACGCACACAGAAGAAGATGGCGCTGACAGATGGGGCAGCTCTGCTTCTACCTCCTAAGCAACTTTGCAGTATTTTTATTTGTTGTGTGTTATTTCTTACATTTTTAGCCCAGAATTTTTTTTGTTGTTATTACTTACAGACGGAAATAACTTTTGGATATCAGAGCGGTGTCAACTAACTTTTTTTCCATTACTAGGCAGCTTACGTAACCCTGCACCGTAGAGGCTGCTGCCCCATATACATAGACTTGAAATCATTGGCCACTATAATAATGGAACACTAGCACCTTGGTAATGTTTACATATTTTAGCTTTACTCATCTCAAATGTATACACTGTATTCTACTGTATTTAGTCTATGCCACTCCGACACAGCTCATCTTAATACTTATATATTCCTTAATTCCATTATTTTACTTTTAGGTTGTATGTACTGTGTGTATTGTTGTAAATTGTTAGATATTACTGCACTGTTGGAGAAACACAAGCATTTCGCAAAACACCCGCAATAACATCTGCTAAACATGTGACAAATACAATTGGATTTGATTTGACACACACACACACACACACACACACACACACACACACACACACACACACACACACACACACACACACACACACACACACACACACACACACACACAGACACACACACACACAGTGTTTAACACCTAGCCAGTTGCTAGCTAGCTCTATTCATTAATTCAACATGAGTTAAGTAACATTGTTGCTTAATAATTGGCTCAGCATGTTACTGCTAGCTTGCTACATTTTACTATTTGTCAGGAGACCAGTTGTATCTTAGAGATATTATTGCATATCTCTGACTACTGTAACACAATAATGATTTCAAAATGTTATAACTTGTAGCTCAAAGTTTTTTTCACAAGATTCTCAGTTAAAACCGCCGCCATATTTTCGGTTCGGATGCTACAGATCAAACGGTTCGGACGCTACAGCCCAAACGGTTCAGACGCTACAGCCCAAACGGTTCGGACGCTACAGCCCAAATGGTTCGGACACTACAGCCCAAACGGTTCAGACGCTACAGCCCAAACGGTTAGGACACTACAGCCCAAACGGTTCGGACGCTACAGACCAAACGGTTCGGACACTACAGCCCAAACGGTTAGGACGCTACAGCCCAAACGGTTCCGACGCTACAGACCAAACGGTTCGGACACTACAGCCCAAACGGTTAGGACGCTACAGCCCAAACGGTTAGGACGCTACAGCCCAAACGGTTTGGACGCTACAGACCAAACGGTTCGGACACTACAGCCCAAACGGTTAGGACGCTACAGCCCAAACGGTTCGGACGCTACAGACCAAATGGTTCGGACACTACAGCCCAAACGGTTAGGACGCTACAGCCCAAACGGTTAGGACGCTACAGCCCAAACGGTTAGGACGCTACAGCCCAAACGGTTCGGACGCTACAGACCAAACGGTTCGGACACTACAGCCCAAACGGTTAGGACGCTACAGCCCAAACGGTTCGGACGCTACAGACCAAATGGTTCGGACACTACAGCCCAAACGGTTAGGACGCTACAGACCAAACGGTTAGGACACTACAGCTCAAACGGTTAGGACGCTACAGCCCAAGCGGTTCGGACGCTACAGACCAAACGGTTCGGACACTACAGCCCAAACGGTTAGGACGCTACAGCCCAAACGGTTCGGACGCTACAGACCAAATGGTTCGGACACTACAGCCCAAACGGTTAGGACGCTACAGCCCAAACGGTTAGGACGCTACAGCCCAAACGGTTAGGACGCTACAGCCCAAACGGTTCGGACGCTACAGACCAAACGGTTCGGACACTACAGCCCAAACGGTTAGGACGCTACAGCCCAAACGGTTCGGACGCTACAGACCAAATGGTTCGGACACTACAGCCCAAACGGTTAGGACGCTACAGACCAAACGGTTAGGACACTACAGCTCAAACGGTTTGGACGCTACAGACCAAACGGTTAGGACGCTACAGATAGAAGTTGGCACATTGGTGGTACCGACATCAGATGAGTCGTGTGACAGTTGTGGGGGTCATAGAGCAAAATGGAGAACACCATTGTTTTCCAGTGAGAAGACTGATTTTCAGATGTCTCCTGATGTTTCATTTCTGTTCAGAATTTTGTATCAAGACTGGCCAAATGTGCCTAATTTGTTTATTAATAACTTTTCATGTTCAAAACTGTGCACTCTCCTCAAACAATAGCATGGTATTCTTTCACTGTAATAGCGACTGTAAATTGGACAGTGCAGTTAGATTAACAAGGATTTAAGCTTTCTGCCAATATCAGATATGTCTATGTCCTGGGAAATGTTCCTACTACTCATGCTAATCCTATTAGCCTACATTAGCTCAACCGTCCCGTGGACGGGACACCGATCCTGAAGTTAAGCTAAAGCGTAGGCTGCTGATGAGAATAATTATCGGCAAACATTTAATTTGAAGTCAGTCCACATGGATGTCAATGTATTTTGGACATATGGAATTATTAGATGATCATGGACACGTGACAGTTAATTAACACATGGTGTGAATAGGTGCTATACAGCCACTTGAGGTCGGATTATCGAAATAAGGGGTGGAAAAAACAACCAAAATGCCTGGCCCTGTTTATGACCGATAATGATTGACCTCAAAGGAATTGAAGAACACATACACACACACATTTAGTTACGCTTTTATGGTCACATAAAGCTTCTTCATATTAATTGAATTGTTGGTGTGTGGTGTGGATTATGTCTCTGTGCATATGTGTGTGTGTGTGTGTGTGTGTGTGTGTGTGTGTGTGTGTGTGTGTGTGTGTGTGTGTGTGTGTGTGTGTGTGTGTGTGTGTGCGTACATATCCATATGCTAGTATTTTATGCATCCATGCATGTAAGCGTAAATGTGGGAATAGCTTATGTCACTAAGCAATCTTTTTATCACTTTTAACCTGTATCAGATGACATGGGCGGGTCTTAAGGGGCAATATGTATTCCTAGTGCATCAGTTTAATTTCTTTAAGTGCAGTTTTGCATTTTAAAGCTGATTGAACGCCCTTACAGTCCTGAGGCAATTAGAACAAGACAGCGTCAACTTCGACCTTGGCCACGTTAGAATGATTTCGAGCATTTCGCTACACCCTCAATAACATCTGCTAAATATGTGTATGTGACCAATAAGATTAGAATTTCAATTTGTTGGCCAGCGGAGCTTCTGAAATGAGTTTGAAAACGTATATGTCACTGTCTTATTCTCCATTTCTCCTGTCCTTTTAACTCCCCTTCTCTCACCTTCGTCATTAACTCTGACTTTTTAAGGTTAGGGTAAAGTTTAAGCATTACTCCGAAATCTTAAGGTTAAGCATTAACTCTGGATGGTTAAGGTAAGGGTTAAGGTTTGGGATATGCTTAAAACAAACATCTCAAAAACAACTTTCTATCGCTGGATTTGAACTTGCAACTTTTGGAAACAGAGGCAGAGGCTCATTGGCCGGTTTCCACGTCATCTCCTGACGTCGTCAGACACACCAGGCCAACACGCACCACACACCAGGCCAACACGCACCACACACCAGACCAACGGACACCGATGCACACCAGTCCAACACGCACCACACACCAGGCCAACACACACAACACACCAGGCCAACGGACACCGATACACACCAGTCCAACACACACCACACACCAGGCCAACACACACAACACACCAGGCCAACGGACACCGATGCACACCAGTCCAACACACACCACACACCAGGCCAACACACACAACACACCAGGCCAACGGACACCGATGCACACCAGTCCAACACACACCACACACCAGGCCAACACACACAACACACCAGGCCAACGGATACCGATACACACCAGTCCAACACACACCCTCTAAACAACAGTCCTACACACACCTCAATGATGCACACCTTCATACACACACCAGGGGTAAACACATCTCCATTTAGAAGTAGGAATAAGTAAGAATTATTCATAGGAACCAATTAGCTGAGTAAAAATGTGTTTTTCATCCCTGATCCTTTCCCTCCACCACTAAATACTTGCCATGAATGTACATCTACATGGATGTCATCTGATTATCTGAATGCATGTTTTTAAAGTGTCAAGCCCTTGGCAAGACACTGGAACAAAAGTATTTCCTTAGCAGGCGCACACACACCAAAGCCCTGTGTTTCGGAAGCATCTGTGTGTGTGTGTGTGTGTGTGTGTGTGTGTGTGTGTGTGTGTGTGTGTGTGTGTGTGTGTGTGTGTGTGTGTGTGTGTGTGTGTGTGTGTGTGTGTGTGTGTGTGTGTGTGTGTGTGTGTGTGTGTGTGTGTGTCTCCGGGTTGCCAGAGTGAATTAGTGAGATGCAGCTCTGCCTACTCTAAATGTTTAATGATGTTTACCTGTTTGTACTGAGAGCGAGATCAAAGCAACACACTCCCTCTGAGACGCAGTGGGACTTATGGTGGGGTGAGGCATGATGAAGAGGTTCATAGATGGATGGATGAGAGAACACAGGTAAAATGAAGTGCTTTGTAACACCAAAACTAGTGGCAACTGAGCTGCCACCAACTTGAAGGAGACAAAACCTTTGCTGGAGTATTGAAACACGTCATCCTGTGTTGTAGCGCCACTAAATCAAGTGTTGTGCAAAATCTTGCCAGGGACTGGGTGCACAAGATTATAAACACTATGTTGGTGTTTCGAGTCCTGTTTAGTGCAGAATTATATACCTTCTGTTTTGGTGTTGATTCTGCTCTCCACAGGCTTCTAAACTCCATTATGATGTTTTGAATCCCATTTAGTGCAGAATTAGATCACTTTGTCTGATGTCTTAATGTTTTATACTGTTTTATGTATTTGACCAATTGCCATTTTCTACTGTTTTGGGAGGCGTTGTCAAGCATAGTCTTCAAACCACCAGACAGCCTACAGGGAGGGGGTGAGGGCCATGGGAGAGTGGTGCCAGGAAATAACCTCTCACTCAACGTCAACAAAACAAAAGGAGCTAATCGTGGACTTCAGGAAACAGCAGAGGGAGCACGTCCTTATCCACATCAACGGGACCGCAGTGGAGAAGGTGGAAAGCTTCAAGTTCCTCGGAGTACACATCACTGACGATCTGAAATGGTCCACCGACACAGACAGTGTGGTGAAGAAGACGCAACAGCACCTCTTCAAACTCAGAAGGCTGAAGAAATTTGGCTTGGCCCCTAAAACCCTAACAAACTTTTACAAGATGCACAGTTGAGAGTATCCTGTCGGGCTGTATCACCGCCTGGTATGGCAACTGCACCGCCCGCAACCGCAGGGCTCTCCAGAGGGTGGTGTGGTCTGCCCAACGCATCACTGGGGTCAAACATCCTGCCCTCCAGGACACCTACAGCACCCGATGTCACAGGAAGGCCAAAAATATCATCAAGGACAACAACCAAGGTTCACCCCGCTATCATCCATAAGGCGAGGTCAGTACGGGTGCAAAGCTCCAGTGTTCCTCTGTGAAGATGAGAGAACCTTACAGAAGGACAACTATCTTTGCAGCACGCCACCAATCAGGCCTGAATGCCAAGCGTCACGTCTGGAAGAAACCAGGCACCGCTCATTACCTGGCCAATACCATCTCTACGGTGAAGAATGGTGGTGGCAGCATCATGCTGTGGGGATGGTTTTCAGTGGCAGGGACTGGGAGGCTAGTCAGGATTGAGGGAAAGATGAATGAAGCAAAGTACAGAGAGGTCCATGATGAAAACCTGCTCCAGAGCGCTCAGGACCTCAGACTGGGGCAAAGGTTCACTTTCCAACAGGACAACGACCCTAAGCACCCAGCCAAGACAACCTGACAGAGCTTGAGAGGATCTGCAGAGAAGTATTTGCAAACATTTCTAAAAACCTGTTTTTGCTTTGTCGATATGCTATTTGCCCATGCTATTTCAATATTTCAATAACAAATCATTCGATTTTTCCATTGTGTTAATGTTGGCGGATTGATTTCCATGTTTTTAGTATATACACTGCTCAAAAAAATAAAGGGAACACTTAAACAACACAATGTAACTCCAAGTCAATCACACTTCTGTGAAATCAAACTGTCCACTTAGGAAGCAACACTGATTGACAATAAATTTCACATGCTGTTGTGCAAATGGAATAGACAAAAGGTGGAAATTATAGGCAATTAGCAAGACACCCCCAAAAAAGGAGTGATTCTGCAGGTGGTGACCACAGACCACTTCTCAGTTCCTATGCTTCCTGGCTGATGTTTTGGTCACTTTTGAATGCTGGCGGTGCTCTCACTCTAGTGGTAGCATGAGACGGAGTCTACAACCCACACAAGTGGCTCAGGTAGTGCAGTTCATCCAGGATGGCACATCAATGCGAGCTGTGGCAAAAAGGTTTGCTGTGTCTGTCAGCGTAGTGTCCAGAGCATGGAGGCGCTACCAGGAGACAGGCCAGTACATCAGGAGACGTGGAGGAGGCCGTAGGAGGGCAACAACCCAGCAGCAGGACCGCTACCTCCGCCTTTGTGCAAGGAGGTGCACTGCCAGCGCCCTGCAAAATGACCTCCAGCAGGCCACAAATGTGCATGTGTCAGCATATGGTCTCACAAGGGGTCTGAGGATCTCATCTCGGTACCTAATGGCAGTCAGGCTACCTCTGGCGAGCACATGGAGGGCTGTGCGGCCCCACAAAGAAATGCCACCCCACACCATGACTGACCCATCGCCAAACCGGTCATGCTGGAGGATGTTGCAGGCAGCAGAACGTTCTCCACGGCGTCTCCAGACTCTGTCACGTCTGTCACATGTGCTCATGTGCTCAGTGTGAACCTGCTTTCATCTGTGAAGAGCACAGGGCGCCAGTGGCGAATTTGCCAATCTTGGTGTTCTCTGGCAAATGCCAAACGTCCTGCACGGTGTTGGGCTGTAAGCACAACCCCCACCTGTGGACGTCGGGCCCTCATACCACCCTCATGGAGTCTGTTTCTGACCGTTTGAGCAGACACATGCACATTTGTGGCCTGCTGGAGGTCATTTTGCAGGGCGCTGGCAGTGCACCTCCTTGCACAAAGGCGGAGGTAGCGGTCCTGCTGCTGGGTTGTTGCCCTCCTACGGCCTCCTCCACGTCTCCTGATGTACTGGCCTGTCTCCTGGTAGCGCCTCCATGCTCTGGACACTACGCTGACAGACACAGCAAACCTTTTTGCCACAGCTCGCATTGATGTGCCATCCTGGATGAACTGCACTACCTGAGCCACTTGTGTGGGTTGTAGACTCCGTCTCATGCTACCACTAGAGTGAGAGCACCGCCAGCATTCAAAAGTGACCAAAACATCAGCCAGGAAGCATAGGAACTGAGAAGTGGTATGTGGTCACCACCTGCAGAATCACTCCTTTTTTGGGGGTGTCTTGCTAATTGCCTATAATTTCCACCTTTTGTCTATTCCATTTGCACAACAGCATGTGAAATTTATTGTCAATCAGTGTTGCTTCCTAAGTGGACAGTTTGATTTCACAGAAGTGTGATTGACTTGGAGTTACATTGTGTTGTTTAAGTGTTCCCTTTATTTTTTTGAGCAGTGTATGTTTTTTCAAGATTAGTGATGAGAAGAGAATCATCCAGCCTATTGTGTATCTCACTACACCCCCATATGCCATGTCTTGAAATATGCAGACAGATTAAAAGTATGTTTAAGTTTGTAATACTTCTGACGGCCAACTTTCTAGCTCCGCCCATAACTTTTTGGACTTTATAGCATTCCCAGAAAGTATGGATTATTGAATCTGTTGTTAGTTTTACTCTTAAGACATGTCTCTGCTGTTGTGCTGTAGAATTTGTAATAAATTCTATACATTCCTTTTTACTGAATTAAGCGTACATTTTCGTTAACTGTAATTTTGTTAGTTATGCTCCAACATTCCCTCCATCTTGGGCCAACATCAGTTCTTTTTAAAGCCAATTTATGCTTGATCTGAATATTTGGTCAGAGGCTCTGTATGGAGGGTGTGCCGCAAATGCGGAGCCTCCGGAGGTACGCAGAGGCCAGATTGAGGTGTGTACCACATTGCCGTGTGCCTCACACATTTTTTTACAATGTGGAGGGCTCAGTATAGCTTCGCATTGACATGATTGGTTGACGGTAGGTGAGGGTGGGAGGTCCTGTATAAACACAAACTCACTCAGTTGACAACTTCCTTCACAACAGCTCTGCGCTGCTCCGTGAAGCACAAGAAGCATGAATGCGCTGCCTTCTGTAGATAGCGGATCACCGTAAATGCTGCACGGCCAATGCATACCTCAGATTGACCATGCAGTGCCTTTTAGTCTTGGTTCCAATAGTTTCAAAAAATACATTCGAAGAGATTGTCAGTTGGATAGGCTCTCTGTAAGGTTTTGTATATCTTACCTATCATATGAACATAGTTTTCTGACTCAAAAAAGATTCCCTCAAGGTTACCAAGATGTCCAAAAGATTTCAAATTAAAAAAATGTGTGGTAATATCTACATCGGTCATTCCAAAATGTATATTTTAAATTGTTATAACGTTCTTAATTATGAAGTGTTCATGTTCTTTGCTTTATTGTTTGGAAATAGACATAAAAAGATTCTAGGGATGAGCATGCGCATCTTCATTATGTACCCATTGTTCCAGTTTTTGTGCATTTCACAATATCTCTCAAGTAAAAGCCTTGGCTGGCGAGTTGATAACATTCCAAGTCTGGAAGGTTAACATTTGGGAATAGTAATCTCCAGGTGTCCTCTAAATTATTTGTAGAGATTAACATTTTCAGCCTCTTTGGAGGCTCCCTAAATTAGCTTTTTTTAATAATACAACTATCAATCTTATCGAATGTATTATTTAACTGACAACTGACAAAATAATAGTTCCTGTCTAGATTTGATCTAATATAGCTTGAATTTTATCAGTAAAGACCAGATTTGCCCCTGGTAGGATATACAATGAAATCAATGTGTATTTTTGCCATTTATTGTGCCATTCAACATTAGAAATCTGCCTTCTAGGTACATGTGCTGGGATACAAGGGAAAATGATGTATTCTTATTTATCAGGATACCTACACTTAATGTTGTTACTTCGATAGATGGAAGCATAGGCCTCTCCAACCCAGCTCCTCTTTAAATATTACATTTCTCTTTTTTTAATGTAACTCTTTGTCACGACTTTTTCCGAAGTCGGTTCCTCTCCTTGTTCGAGCGGTATTCGGCGGTCGACGTCACCAGTTTTCTAGCCGTCGCCGTTCCATTTTTCATGTTCAATTTGTTTTGTCTTGTTTTCACACTCACCTGGTTTCATTCCCTAATTACATGTTGTATATTTTCCCTCTGTTTCCCCCATGTCTTTGTCGGGAATTGTTTATTGTAAGTTCTTGTGCTATGTGTTACTGGTGCGCTACGGGTTTTGTACCCATGTGTTTGTTGTTTTATATGCCGTTAGTTTTATATATTAAACTGCTTAAGTTCTGCTCTCCTGCGTTTGACTTCCCTGCCACCAGTTACGCACCCCTTACACTCTTGCACAAAAACCACATCTGCTGACAATCTGTTCGAGAACCATTTGCTTTTACCCCATCAAGGACCCTGTGCACATTCGATGTGATAAGTTGGATTTTGTTGGTCTTTACTTCTATAGAATGAAAGTTTACCTTATCTGTTCGGTCTATCATTGAGGAAACAAATAAAACATTTTAGCAGACTTGGCATTCCATACAATGCGAGGATCATAGTATAAATACATAGTTATTGTATACATTACATGCATGTGAACTGAGCAGGCATTTAACAAAAAATAAAATAAAAAATAAAATAACATAAAGCAAAGTATGTCTTTGTACTTGAGATGCTATGCCTTTCATAGGGCTTTCAAACTCCAACTCCTCTCCTAACCTATCAACAAACAAAAACACGTTGGATTATGTCCTTTGAGAAAGACTGCCACTTAAGTACTATGGTCAGTTTGTATTACCTTATAGATTCAATTAAAGTATAGTGGCTGGTGGGGGTCTACTTGGGGAGAGTGGGTCCACCGAGAGACTGAAATGGTATGAGTGGAGGCCCTACGCACACCTCAGAGAAGTGTCTGATGACCTCCCAGTCACCCTATCCCCCGGATAAAGCCCCTCTTCATTCTCACCCATAACCACCATTGAATCTTAGTTCTAATGACAAACAAGGAATAATAATGATTCGACATCCTTTCCTAATCTGCCCACTACGATTTATTAACTTTACAGCGGGTTTGCAAGTTGATTTTTTAAAAATATAATTACATTGTAGTATAATTATGTCCTTCCTTCTCTCTCCCAAACCAAATCCATCCCTTTCCATCACCCCCTCCCAGTTCTCCTCCCTTTACTCCACCAAAGCCAAGTTTATCCCAACTTCCCATCTATAGTCACACTTGCCCACCCAAACTAAGCTTGTTCCACCATTCCATCCTTACTCACCCAAGCCAGGATTATTACCACTTCCCATCCTTGCCCTCTCTTACCCACCCAGGCCAAGTTTATCCCAACCTCTCATCTTTTCCCCCCTCAGACACATGTACACTCCTCTATACGTCTACCTCCTTCCATTCTCCTTCATTCACACACAACATACAGTGCATTCAGAAAGTATTCAGACCCCTTTACTTTTTCCATAATTTGTTACGTTACAGCTGTATTCTAAAACTGATTAAATTGCTTTTTCCCCCTCATCAATCTACACAAAATACCCCATAATGACAAAGAAAAAATTATTTAGGATTTTTTTGCAAATTTATTAAAAATACAAAACTGAAATATAAGATTAACATAAGTATCACTCAGTACTTTGTTGAGGCCTCCTTTGGCAGCGGTTACAGACTCGAGTATTTTTGTGTATAACTCTACAACCTTGGCACACCTGTATTTGTCGAGTTTCTCCCATTCTTCGCTGCAGATCCTCTCAAGCTCTGTCAAGTTGGATGGTGAGCGTCACTGCACGGCTACTTTCAGGTCTCTCCAGAGATGTTAGATCAGGTTCAAGTCTGGGCTCTGGCTGGGCCGCTCAAGGACCTTCAGAGACTTGTCCCGAAGCCCCTCCTGTGTTGTCTTGGCTGTGTGCTTAGGGTCGTTCTCCTGTTGGAAGGTGAACCTTCGTGCCAGTCTGAGGTCCTGAGTGCCCTGGAATAGGTTTTCATCAAGGATCCCTCTGGACCTTACTCCGTTCATCTTTCCTTCGATCCTGACTAGTCTCCTAGTCCATTCCACTGAAAAACATCCCCACAGCATGATGCTGCCACCACCATGCTTCACCGTAGGGATGGTGCCTGGTTTCCTCCAGACATGAAACCTGGGATTCAGGCCAAAGTGATCAATCTTGGTTTCATCAGACCAGAGAATCTTGTTTTTCATGGTCTGAGAGTCCTTTAGGTGCCTTTTGGCAAACTCCAAGCCGGCTGTCATGTGCCTTTTACTGAGGAGGGGCTTCCGTCTGGCCACTCTACCATAAAGGCCTGATTGGTAGAGTGCTGCAGAGGTGGTTGTCCTTCTGGAAGGTTCTCCCATCTCTACAGAGGATCTCTAGAGCTCTGTCAGAGTGGCCATTGTGTTCTTGCTCAACTCCCTGACCAAGGCCCTTCTCCCCCGATTGCTCAGTTTGGCCGGGTGGCCAGCTCTATGAAGAGTCTCGCTGTTTCCAAACTTCTTCCATTTAAGAATGATGAAGGCCACTGTGTTCTTGGGGACCTTCAATGCTGCATAATTTTTTTGTACCCTACCCCAGATCTGTGCCTAGACACAACCCTGTCTTGGAGTTCTACGGACAAATCCTTTGCCCTCATGGTCTGGTTTTTGCTCTTTCATGCACTGTCCACTGTGTGATGTTATGTAGACAGGTGTGTGCCTTTCCAAGTCATATCCAATTCATTGAATTTACCACAGGTGGACTTGAATCAAGTTGTAGAATCTTCTCAATGATTACGATGGAAACAGGATGCACCTGAGCTTTATTTTGTGTCTTATAGCAAAGGGTCTTAACACTTATGTAAATATGTTTCATATTTTTAATACATTTGCAAAAAATTCTAAAAACCTGTTTTCACTTTGTCATTATTGGGTACTGTGTGTAGATTGCTGATTATATATTTTTTAAATACATTTTAGAATAAGGTTGTAATGTATCAAAATGTGGAAAAAGTCAAGGGGTCTGAATACTTTCTGAAGGATTTGTATACCCTATGTATTCCCACACCCATTTTCCCCTTCCCTCCTACACATATTCACCCTCCTTCACTCTCCCGTTCATATGCACAGACACATACACCCACTCACACCCTCTTGTCCACAAGCACATACATCCATGGAACCATTATTGACAACTATTGAAGGCTAAGGGCTGTTCTTATGCATTACGCAATGCGGAGTGCCTGGATTCAGCCCTTAGCTGTGTTATATTGGCCATATACCACAAAACCCCTAAGGTGTCTTGTTGCTAACTGGTTAACAATGTCATTATAAGAGTAAAAATAAATGTTTTGTCATAGCCGTGGTATATGGTCTGATATACTACAGCTTTCAGCCAATCAGCATTCAGGGTTTGATCCACACAGTTTGTAATTCCTCTTTTATATTGTCTTTTCACTGTCCATGTATCTCATTTTCATCGGAAAATACTGTCGTTACTTCCTAGAGAATAAACAGTTACTTAGGGACAATAGAGTCCAGATTGGGGAAAGAATATTGTCTCAATTTATGATAACCTCTCTTGGGTAGGGGGCAGAATTTTCACATCCGGATGAAAAGCGTGCCCAAAGTAAACTTTTTGTTACTCAGGCCCAGAAGCTAGGATATGCATATAATTGGTAGATATGGATAGAAAACACTCTAAAGTTTCTAAAACTGTTACAATTATGTCTGTGAGTATAACAGAACTGTTATGGCAGGCGAAACCCGAGGACAAACCATCCAGAAAATAAAAATGTCAGCCTTCCACTGTTTCCAATGGCTTTCATGTTTATTCTGAGGCGAATCCTCCCAGATTGCAGTTCCTAGGGCTTCCTAGGGCTTGTCAACAGTCTTTAGAAAGAGTTTCAGGCTGGTTTTTGGAAAAATGAGCTAGAAGTTGTAGTTTTTCTAAGTGGCTCCCATTTTGGCTGTAGTGTTTCCATGCGCGTGGGTGAAAGCGCGTTCTTTGTTATTTATCTCCGGTAATGAACATATATTCTCCGTCTTAAATTTTATCGTTTATTTACATATTAGGGTACCTGAGGTTTGATTATAAACGTTGTTTGACTTGTCTGGGTAAGTTTATTGGTAACGTTTGGGATTCATTTTGTATGCATTTTGAAGGAGGGAAACCGGTGGATTATTGAATGATGCGCGCCAGCTAAACTGAGTTTTATGGATATAAAGAAGGACTTTATCGAACAAAATGACCATTTGTGATGTAACTGGGACGTTTTGGAGTGCCAACAGAAGAAGATCATCAAAGGTAAGCATTTATTATATCGCTATTTCTGACTTTCGTATCGCACCTGCCTGGTTGAAAAATGTTTTTCGTGTTTTTGTATGCGGGGCGCTGTCCTCAGATAATCGCATGGTGTGCTTTCGCCGTAAAGCCTTTTTGAAATCTGACACAGCGGCTGGATTAACAAGAAGTTAAGGTTTATTTTGATGTATAATACTTGTATTTTCATGAATGTTAAATATTTATATTTCTGTAATTTGAAATTCGCTCTCTGCAATTTCACCGGATGTTGGCCAGGTGGGACGCTACCATCCCACCTGTCCATAAGAAGATAAGCTGGTTTTGGGTATTATATATATATGTTTTGTGATTTTAGCAGACACTCTTATCAAGAGCAACTTACAATTAGGGTTAAGTGCCTTGCTCAAGGGCACATCAGATTTTTCACCTAGTCTGCTCAGGGATTCAAACCAGCGACCTTTCTGTTACTGGCTCAACGCTCTTGACCACTAGGCTACCTGCCGCCCTTTACTGTATACAGCCTAGTGTGGTTATCACTTTTTTCTGCTTCTGCCTCTCCTCAGGAAACTGGGCTCTCTTTCAACTGGAAAAGTTTCCTGCAGCCGGGAATCGGAGTTGAGACTTGATTCCATTTCCCTCCAGTGACTGTCTGACCAGAATGAATTGCTTGCGTTTTTTCCTCAGCTTAACCGACAGGTCCTGGACGAATGGAATGGAGTGGCCATGGATTTTGATCTCCTTTCCCCCCGTGCCTTCACAAGGTTGACTTTAGTTGACTGGTTCTACAGCTTAAAGATTACCTTGCAAGGGTATTTAGCATTCTTCTGTTTCACGCCAAACCTATTTCATCGCTCCATATCCTCCAGTGATACATCCTCCGATATCAGCTTGATCACGTACTGTAACTGGAAAGGTCTCCTTTTTCCTCGTCTTCCGTTAGGGACAATATTCTCATATTATTTTGTCTCAATCTGTTTTCTTGCTGATCCAGTTCATCTTCTAAAGATTGCACCTTTGTTTCCAGAAGGCCAGTTTTGATGTCCCGTTTGTCCACGCTCCCGCATTTTGAGCAAATCTACTTTTTTAACAACAGTTTGTTTTGGTGAGCATTGAGAGTATTTTAGCTATGTTTTCCTCGATATCATTCAGCTGTTAGTTGCTCTCATTTGCATCTCCAAGTTGTTCATTGTCTTTTCCTCTAAGGGAAGCCGTGGATTGTTGGGTTCGTGTCACAGCATTACTTTACCCACAGATTGGTTCGCTGTTGTATCTAGCTGACCGCTTACTCTCTCCTGGTTGCTTGGGGATATATTGATCTATTGATTTGAAAGGCTTGATTAAAACTATGTCTGGCTTCTACATATAATCACAGTTTTGACGGTAGGACGCTACTCACTCCCCATGCGTCCTATCGTTACGCACATGCACCTTCACACTGTTTTTGTGTTTTGATAATGTCTTTTACATGCACTGAAACCCCCAAAAGTGTCTCTCTCTTAAAAATAACCACTTGGGGTGTTTCAGAGTACTACAGTTCTGTTTTAAGCCACATTCTGTGTATTAAAACACTTACAGTGGGTTTACATTCAAACACCCTCCAAACATCAGACCTCAGCTGAGGTGTACTACTTTTCATGTTTTCATTAGACAATCATTGTGTTTTGAGACTGTCTATTTCTACAGTGAAAAGGGTAGGGTGAAAGTTAGACAGATAGAGAGAGACAATGAGAGAGAGAGAGAGAGAGAGAGAGAGATAGAGATAATCTCCGGTAGAGGGTAGGGTGAAGAGAGTTTGAAGGGATGAATGAAAAGGATCCTCTGTGCTGATTGACTGCCATTTTGTTTCAATATACCCACCACCCCTTCACAGTTTCCCTTGAGCCCTACTGCTGTGGGCTCCTGCAGTCCTCCCGGTGTCTCCATGTTGGGGACACAGGGAGAGGATCAATATGCATCAGCATACTTTTCCCCCTGTCCTTCCCTCACCCCCACTCCTTTCCTCTCCTTCCCTCTCCTTCCCACTCTCCTTCCCTCACCCCCTCTCCTTCCCTGTCCTTACCACTTCCCCTCTCCTTCCCTCACCCCCACTCCTTCCCTCTCCTTCCCTCTCCTTCCCACTTCCCACTCTCCTTCCCTCACCCCCCACTCCTTCCCTCTCATTCACTCTCCTTCCCTCACCCCCACCCCTTCCCTCTCCCTACCACTTCCCCCTCTCCTTCCCTCTCCCTACCACTTCCCCCTCTCCTTCCCTCACCCCCACTCCTTCCCTCTCCTTCCCACTTCCCACTTCCCCCTCTCCTTCCCTCACCCCCTCTTCTTCCTTGTCCTTACCACTTCCCCCTCTCCTTCCCTCACCCCCACTCCTTCCCTCTCCTTCCCACTCTCCTTCCCTCACCCCCACTCCTTCCCTCTCCTTCCCACTTCCCACTTCCCACTCTCCTTCCCTCACCCCCACTCCTTCCCTCTCCTTCCCACTTCCCACTTCCCCCTCTCCATCCCTCACCCCTCTCCTTCCTTCTCCGTACCACTTCCCCCTCTCCATCCCTCACCCCTCTCCTTCCTTCTCCGTACCACTTCCCCCTCTCCATCCCTCACCCCTCTCCTTCCTTCTCCGTACCACTTCCCCCTCTCCTTTCCTCTCATCCCTCTCCTTCCTCTCCCCACTCTCCCTTATCTCCTCCATCTCCTCTCCTCTCCTTCACTCTCCTTCCCTCCCTTCTCCTTCCCTCTCCCTCTCTCCTTTCCCTTCCCTTCCCTCTCCTTCCTTCTTCTCCTCTTTCCTTCCCTCTCTGCCCCTCTCCTCCTCTCTACTTCCCTCTCCCCCTCTCCCTCCCTCTCCATCTGTCTCCTTTCCTCTCCCACTCTCCTTCCCTCTCCCTCTTACTCCTTCCCTCTCTCTTACTCTCTCGCTCCGGTCGGCGTTTAAGACGATAATTGACATTCTCAGACAACATCAGTGGTGACCTGGAATAGTATGGGGTAACATTTAGGTGGTGGCGCACAGGGTGGGGAGGAGCATTTAGATGGTAGCGCGGCTCCACAATGCCCCCGTTGTTCTGCCAGTAATTACACCAGGGCCAAGAGAGATCAGCGGCGCTTATTTAATTCATATCCAATGAAATTTAAAAAGTGGCAGAAAGCCGGCCGGCCGCGGCGGCTCTCCACTGTCTGTCTGTCCCCGGCTCTGCACTGTTTATCTCAAGCCCTCTCCTAATTCACTTACTCATGCTCTCATATCTATTCTCACTCAACTTTTCTTTCTCTTGTTCTCTTTATCACCCGTGGTCTTGGAAGTCTTAGTTCATTTTATCTCTCCTCATTCTCTCTTTTGGGTTCATCCTTTTACTCTCTCTCTCTTCTCCTCTCTTCTCAGTCTCTTCTCAGTCTCTTCTATCTTTATGAAACTCTTTTGCTGCTTGTCTGTTTCTCTCTCTTTATCTTAGTCTCTCTCTCTGTCCTCAGTGTCTTTCTTTCTCCCTTTGTATGTCTCTCTCATCCACACTCTCCTCATTACTTTGCCAATTTTTATATATTTTTTCCTCTCTTTAATTCCCTCTTTAATTTCATCTATCACAAACACTCTCCACAGTTCTCTTCTCGCCTCATGCTTAAAATGCTCTTATTTCACATCATGTATCTACCCCCCACCATGGCCAAGCATTTAAATATGAACAAATATCTATCAAATGACTTGTTCTCTGAATATATGAATATACAATTGTTTTACTGAGTTTGATGAAAGACATCACTGCCCCAAGTGAGCCTTGATCAGCTCAATTATCTTGTGACCTGCTAATTGCACTGCCACAGTCATACAGTCCCCCTTGGCGTTTTTCCAATTTTGTTGCATTACAACCTGTAATTTAAATGTATTTTTATTTGGATTTCATGTAATGGACATACACAAAATAGTCCAAATTGGTGCAGCGAAATGAAAAAAAATGACTTGTTTAAAAAAATATATACAGAAAACTGGTGCGTACATATGTATTCACCCCCTTTACTATGAAGCCCCTAATTAAGATCTGGTGCAACCAATTACCTTCAGAAGTCACATCATTCGTAAAATAATGTCCACCTACGTGGAATCTAAATGTCACATGATCTGTCACATGATCTCAATATATAACACCTGTTCTGAAAGTCCCCAAGCAATTTAAATTTGGCACCCGGCACCATGAAGAGCAAGGAGCTCTCCAAACAGGTCATTGGACAAAGTTGTGGAGAATTACATATCAGGGTTGGGTTATAAAAAAGATATCAGAAACTTTGAACATTCCACGGAGTGCCATTAAATCCATTATTAAAAAATGGAAAGAATATGGCACCACAACAAACCTGCCAAGGGAGGGCCGCCCACCAAAACTCACGGACCAGGCAAGGAGGGAATTAACCAGAGAGGCAACAAGGAGACCAAAGATAACCCTGAAGGAGCTGCAAAGCTCCAAAGAGGAGATTGGAGTATCTGTCCATGGGACCACTTTAAGCCGTACACTCCACAGAGCTGGGCTTTACAGAAGAGTGACCAGAAAAAAGCCATTGCTTAAAGAAAAGAATTTGCAAACAACGTTTGGTGTTGGCCAAAAGGCATGTGGAAGACTCCCCAAACATATGGAAGAAGTCACTCTGGTCAGATGAGACTAAAATGTAGCTTTTTGGCCAAAGGAAAACGCTATGTCTGGCGCAAACCCAACACCTCCCATCACTCCGAGAACACCATCCCCACAGTGAAGCATGGTGGTGGCAGCATCATGATGTGTGGATGTTTTTCATCGGCAGGGACTGGAAACTGGTCAGAATTGAAGGAATGATGGATGACGCTAAATACAGGGAAGTTCTTTAGGGAAGCCTATTTCAGTCTTTCAGAGATTTGAGACTGGGACAGAGGTTCAACCTTCTAGCAGGACAATTACCCTAAGCATACTGCTAAAGCAACACTTGAGTGGTTTAGGGGGAAACATTTAAATGTCTTGGAATAGCCTAGTCAAAGCCCAGACCTCAATCTCAATCTAAAATCTGTGGTATGACTTAAAGATTGCTGTACACCAGCGGAACCCATCCAACTTGAAGGAGTCGGAGCAGTTTTGCCTTGAAGAATGGGCAAAAATCTCAGGGGCTAGATGTGCCAAGCTTATAGAGACATACCCCAAGAGACATGCAGCTGTAATTGCTGCAAAAGGTGGCTCTACAAAGTATTGACTTGGGGGGGTGAATAGTTATGCACTCTCAATTTTTCTGTTTTTTGTTGTTGTCTTATTTCTTGTTTGTATCACAATAAAAACGATTTAGTATCTTCAAAGTGGTAGGCATGTTGTGTAAATCAAATGATACAAACCCCCAAAAAATCCATTTCAATTCCAGGTTGTAAGGCAACAAAATAGGAAAAATGCCAAGGGGGGTGAATACTTTCGCAAGCCACTGTAGATGTCTACAATTCTATCACCACTTGGGGGCAACAAGCTCATACAGACCAATGTCTTTCTAGGTCTGCAGCTGTGGTCTCTCATCTGTTTCAGCTACTGTGCTGTGCAAGTGCTTCCCTCTTTCTCTTTCTCTCTCCTTCCCGCACTCCATCCCTTCTTCCTAAATCAGTGACGATAAAATAGATGCCGGATTGAAATTTCACGAGCGCATCTCAAACTGTCAGAACATGAACCTGTTCATCTAAGGTGCCTTGCTTCCCCGGGGGGTTAGAGAGAAAGAGAAGAGTGAGGGGGACAATGAAATGGGGGGGGGGGGGGGGGGGGGGGGGGTGAACTCCCATTGATTAGACCAGCTTGCAGGTTAGAGAGAGCCCAGAGATCTACATAGAGATACCCTGGGTCCGGAGGAAACAGACAACATACGTCAATTTGCTCTCCTGTAGACCCTATGGGACAGCTAGACTGGGAAGAGAGGGAGGGAACAGTGTTGGAGATACAGGATGGAGAAAGGAGGAGAAGAAACAGAAATAAGGAGAGGAGGACAGAGAGGGTGAGGGAAAGGGAGGGAGTGTTAGAAAGAGAGAAGGGGGAAAGAGAAAGAAGAAGTGGAGAGAGAGGGAAAGAGGGAAAGAGAAAGAGCTGGAGATAATACAAAAAACGTGAGAGATACAGAACTGGAAAGACAGAGGAAGGAGAAAGAGGAAGGAGACAGAGGAAGGAGACAGAGGAAGGAGGCAGAGGAAGGAGAAAGAAGAAAAGACAGAGGAAGGAGGCAGAGGAAGGAGGCAGAAGATGGAGACAGAGGAAGAAGGCAGAGGAAGAAGGCAGAGGAAGGAGACACAGGAAGGAGGCAGAGGAAGGAAACAGAGGAAGGAGGCAGAAGATGGAGGAAATGGAAGGAGACAGGGGAAGGAGACAGAGGAAGGAAACAGAAGGAGGAGTCGGAGGAAGGAGTCGGAGAAAGGAGAAAGAGGGAGGCAGAGGAAGGAGGCAGAGGAAGGAGGCAGAGGAAGTAGACAGAGGAATGAGACAGAGGATGGAGGAAATGGAAGGAGACAGGGGAAGGAGACAGAGGAAGGAAACAGCAGAAGGAGTCAGAGGAAGGAGTCAGAGGAAGGAGTCAGAGGAAGGAGACAGAGGAAGGAGGCAGAGAAATGAGACAAAGGAAGGAGAGGAAAGAGGCAGAGGAAGGAGTCAGAGGAAGGAGACAGAGGAAGGAGGCAGAGAAATGAGACAAAGGAAGGAGAGGAAAGAGGCAGAGGAAGGAGACAGAGGAAGGAGACAGAGGAAGGAGGCAGAGGAAGGAGGCAGAGGAAGGAGACAGAGGAAGGAGGCAGAGGAAGGAGGCAGAGGAAGGAGGCAGAGGAAGGAGACAAAGGAAGGTGACAAAGGAAGGAGACAGAGGAAGGAGCCAGAGGAAGGAGACAAAGGAAGGAGACAGAGGAAGGAGACAGAGGAAGGAGGTAGAGGAAGCAGTCAGAAGAAGGAGGCAGAGGAAGGAGGCAGAGGAAGGAGAAAGAAGAAAAGACAGAGGAAGGAGGCAGAGGAAGGAGGCAGAAGATGGAGACAGAGGAAGAAGGCAGAGGAAGAAGGCAGAGGAAGGAGAAAGAAGAAAAGACAGAGGAAGGAGGCAGAGGAAGGAGGCAGAAGATGGAGACAGAGGAAGAAGGCAGAGGAAGAAGGCAGAGGAAGGAGACACAGGAAGGAGGCAGAGGAAGGAAACAGAGGAAGGAGGCAGAAGATGGAGGAAATGGAAGGAGACAGGGGAAGGAGACAGAGGAAGGAAACAGAAGAAGGAGTCGGAGGAAGGAGTCGGAGAAAGGAGAAAGAGGGAGGCAGAGGAAGGAGGCAGAGGAAGGAGGCAGAGGAAGTAGACAGAGGAATGAGACAGAGGATGGAGGAAATGGAAGGAGACAGGGGAAGGAGACAGAGGAAGGAAACAGAAGAAGGAGTCAGAGGAAGGAGTCAGAGGAAGGAGTCAGAGGAAGGAGACAGAGGAAGGAGGCAGAGAAATGAGACAAAGGAAGGAGAGGAAAGAGGCAGAGGAAGGAGACAGAGGAAGGAGACAGAGGAAGGAGGCAGAGGAAGGAGACAGAGGAAGGAGACAGAGGAAGGAGGTAGAGGAAGCAGTCAGAGGAAGGAGGCAGAGGAAGGAGTCAGAGGAAGGAGACAGAGGAAGGAGGCAGAGAAATGAGACAAAGGAAGGAGAGGAAAGAGGCAGAGGAAGGAGACAGAGGAAGGAGACAGAGGAAGGAGGCAGAGGAAGGAGGCAGAGGAAGGAGACAGAGGAAGGAGGCAGAGGAAGGAGGCAGAGGAAGGAGGCAGAGGAAGGAGACAAAGGAAGGTGACAAAGGAAGGAGCCAGAGGAAGGAGACAAAGGAAGGAGACAGAGGAAGGAGACAGAGGAAGGAGACAGAGGAAGGAGGTAGAGGAAGCAGTCAGAAGAAGGAGGCAGAGGAAGGAGGCAGAGGAAGGAGAAAGAAGAAAAGACAGAGGAAGGAGGCAGAGGAAGGAGGCAGAAGATGGAGACAGAGGAAGAAGGCAGAGGAAGAAGGCAGAGGAAGGAGAAAGAAGAAAAGACAGAGGAAGGAGGCAGAGGAAGGAGGCAGAAGATGGAGACAGAGGAAGAAGGCAGAGGAAGAAGGCAGAGGAAGGAGACACAGGAAGGAGGCAGAGGAAGGAAACAGAGGAAGGAGGCAGAAGATGGAGGAAATGGAAGGAGACAAGGGAAGGAGACAGAGGAAGGAAACAGAAGAAGGAGTCGGAGGAAGGAGTCGGAGAAAGGAGAAAGAGGGAGGCAGAGGAAGGAGGCAGAGGAAGGAGGCAGAGGAAGTAGACAGAGGAATGAGACAGAGGATGGAGGAAATGGAAGGAGACAGGGGAAGGAGACAGAGGAAGGAAACAGAAGAAGGAGTCAGAGGAAGGAGTCAGAGGAAGGAGTCAGAGGAAGGAGACAGAGGAAGGAGGCAGAGAAATGAGACAAAGGAAGGAGAGGAAAGAGGCAGAGGAAGGAGACAGAGGAAGGAGACAGAGGAAGGAGGCAGAGGAAGGAGACAGAGGAAGGAGACAGAGGAAGGAGGCAGAGGAAGGAGGCAGAGGAAGGAGACAAAGGAAGGTGACAAAGGAAGGAGACAGAGGAAGGAGCCAGAGGAAGGAGACAAAGGAAGGAGACAGAGGAAGGAGACAGAGGAAGGAGGTAGAGGAAGCAGTCAGAAGAAGGAGGCAGAGGAAGGAGGCAGAGGAAGGAGAAAGAAGAAAAGACAGAGGAAGGAGGCAGAGGAAGGAGGCAGAAGATGGAGACAGAGGAAGAAGGCAGAGGAAGAAGGCAGAGGAAGGAGAAAGAAGAAAAGACAGAGGAAGGAGGCAGAGGAAGGAGGCAGAAGATGGAGACAGAGGAAGAAGGCAGAGGAAGAAGGCAGAGGAAGGAGACACAGGAAGGAGGCAGAGGAAGGAAACAGAGGAAGGAGGCAGAAGATGGAGGAAATGGAAGGAGACAGGGGAAGGAGACAGAGGAAGGAAACAGAAGAAGGAGTCGGAGGAAGGAGTCGGAGAAAGGAGAAAGAGGGAGGCAGAGGAAGGAGGCAGAGGAAGGAGGCAGAGGAAGTAGACAGAGGAATGAGACAGAGGATGGAGGAAATGGAAGGAGACAGGGGAAGGAGACAGAGGAAGGAAACAGAAGAAGGAGTCAGAGGAAGGAGTCAGAGGAAGGAGTCAGAGGAAGGAGACAGAGGAAGGAGGCAGAGAAATGAGACAAAGGAAGGAGAGGAAAGAGGCAGAGGAAGGAGACAGAGGAAGGAGACAGAGGAAGGAGGCAGAGGAAGGAGACAGAGGAAGGAGACAGAGGAAGGAGGTAGAGGAAGCAGTCAGAGGAAGGAGGCAGAGGAAGGAGACAGAGGAAGGAGTCAGAGGAATGAGACAGAGGATGGAGGAAAGGGAAAGAGACAGGGGAAGGAGACAGGGGAAGGAAGCAGAAGAATGAGGCAGGGGAAGGAAGCAGAAGAAGGAGACAGAGGAAGGAGTCAGAGGAAGGAGACAGAGGAAGGAGTCAGAGGAAGGAGTCAGAGGAAGGAGAGGAAAGAGGCAGAGGAAGGAGACAGAGGAAGGAGACAGAGGAAGGAGGCAGAGGAAGGAGACAAAGGAAGGTGCCAGAGGAAGGAGACAGAGGAAGGAGACAGAGGAAGGAGACAGAAGAAGGAGGCAGAGGAAGGAGGCAGAGGAAGGAGTCAGAGGAAGGAGGCAGAGGACGGAGACAGAGGAAGGAGTCAGAGGAAGGAGTCAGAGGAAGGAGGCAGAGGAAGGAGGCAGAGGAAGGAGACAAAGGAAGGTGCCAAGGAAGGAGGCAGAGGAAGGAGACAGGGGAAGGAGACAGAGGAAGGAGGCAGAGGAAGGATGCAGAGGAAGGAGACAGAGGAAGGAGTCAGAGGAAGGAGTCAGAGGAATGAGACAGAGGATGGAGGAAAGGGAAAGAGACAGGGGAAGGAGACAGGGGAAGGAAGTAGAAGAAGGAGACAGGGGAAGGAAGCAGAAGAAGGAGTCAGAGGAAGGAGTCAGAGGAAGGAGTCAGAGGATGGAGACAGAGGAACGAGGCAGAGAAATGAGACAAAGGAAGGAGGCAGAGGAAGATGCCAGAGGAAGGAGTCAGTGGAAGGAGAGAGAGGATGGAGGAAAGGGAAAGAGACAGGGGAAGGAGACAGGGGAAGGAAGCAGAAGAATGAGGCAGGGGAAGGAAGCAGAAGAAGGAGACAGAGGAAGGAGTCAGAGGAAGGAGACAGAGGAAGGAGTCAGAGGAAGGAGTCAGAGGAAGGAGAGGAAAGAGGCAGAGGAAGGAGACAGAGGAAGGAGACAGAGGAAGGAGGCAGAGGAAGGAGACAAAGGAAGGTGCCAGAGGAAGGAGACAGAGGAAGGAGACAGAGGAAGGAGACAGAAGAAGGAGGCAGAGGAAGGAGGCAGAGGAAGGAGTCAGAGGAAGGAGGCAGAGGACGGAGACAGAGGAAGGAGTCAGAGGAAGGAGGCAGAGGAAGGAGGCAGAGGAAGGAGGCAGAGGAAGGAGACAAAGGAAGGTGCCAAGGACGGAGGCAGAGGAAGGAGACAGGGAAAGGAGACAGAGGAAGGAGGCAGAGGAAGGATGCAGAGGAAGGAGACAGAGGAAGGAGTCAGAGGAAGGAGTCAGAGGAATGAGACAGAGGATGGAGGAAAGGGAAAGAGACAGGGGAAGGAGACAGGGGAAGGAAGTAGAAGAAGGAGACAGGGGAAGGAAGCAGAAGAAGGAGACAGAGGAAGGAGTCAGAGGAAGGAGTCAGAGGATGGAGACAGAGGAACGAGGCAGAGAAATTAGACAAAGGAAGGAGGCAGAGGAAGATGCCAGAGGAAGGAGTCAGTGGAAGGAGAGAGAGGATGGAAACAGTGGAAGGAAGCAGAGGAAGGAGGCAGAGGAAGGAGACAGAAGAAGGAAACAGAGGATGGAGACAGAGGATGGAGACAGAGAAAGGTGCCAGAGGAAATAGACAGAGGAAGGAGACAGAGGAAGGAGGCAGAGGTAGGAGAGGAAGGAGAAAGAGGAAGGAGACAGAGGAAGAAAGAATCACCAAGTTAGGCAGGGATAGAAATAGAGTGGTATCATATTCAGTCTGTGATCTACAGTGATTTGTGTGGAATCTTTCAGAGGTGATTTGGTTAATAATGGTGAGATAAAGCAGCTCTCTGCTGCCTATGCCTGTCATAAATCTTTCATTGTTTCTCTCTCTCTCTCTCTCCTCCCCCTCTCCTATCCTCTCCTCCCTCTCTCTCACCCACCCTCTCTCTCTCTCTACCGCTTCTCTCTCTCTCTCTCCTTTCGTTTCCTCTGTAGCTGGCCCTCAGCTCCACAATACACCCGTCACAGCACTCAGTGATGCATTTTTAAACAGACACAGATGAAGACCCACTGTGATAGCAATGTAAAATTTTCACCACCAACTTGGATAGACATGTAGGGGAAGAAGAAAAATAGGTACTTGTTACTCTATTGCATCACTAGGGGCAACACTAACACACTGGGGTAACACTAACTATATGGGGTAACACTAACACACTGGGGTAACACTAACACACTGGGGTAACACTAACTATATGGGGTAACACTAACACACTGGGGTAACACTAACTATATGGGGTAACACTAACACACTGGGGTAACACTAACACACTGGGGTAACACTAACTATATGGGGTAACACTAACACACTGGGTGTAACACTAACACACTGGGGTAACACTAACTATATGGGGTAACACTAACACACTGGGGTAACACTAACACACTGGGGTAACACTAACTATATGGGGTAACACTAACACACTGGGGTAACACTAACACACTGGGGTAACACTAACTATATAGGGTAACACTAACTATATGGGGTAACACTAACCACTGGGGTAACACTAACACACTGGGGTAACACTAACTATATGGGGTAACACTAACATACTGGGGTAACACTAACACACTGGGGATTAACACTAACACACTGGGGTAACACTAACATACTGGGGTAACACTAAAACACTGGGGTAACACTAACACACTGGGGTAACACTAACACACTGGGGTAACACTAACACACTGGGGTAACACTAACACACTGGGGTAACACTAACACACTGGGGTAACACTAACACACTGGGGTAACACTAACACACTGGGTGTAACACTAACACACTGGGTGTAACACTAACACACTGGGTGTAACACTAACACACTGGGGTAACACTAACACACTGGGGTAACACTAACACACTGGGGATTAACACTAATACACTGGGTGTAACACTAACACACTGGGGTAACACTGACACACTGGAGGGGTAACACTAACACACTGAAGGGGTAACACTGACACACTGGAGGGGTAACACTGACACACCTGAGGGGTAACACTGACACACTGGGGGGTAACACTAATACACTGGGAGGTAACACTAACACACTGGAGGGGTAACACTAATACACTGGAAGGGTAACACTAATACACTGAAGGGGTAACACTAATACACTGGAGGGGTAACACTAATACACTGGAGGAGTAACACTAATACACTGGAGGGGTAACACTAATACACTGGAGGCGTAACACTGTCACACTGGAGGGGTAACAGTAATACACTGGAGGGTAACACTAACACACTGGAGGGTAACACTAACACACTGGAGGGTAACACTAACACACTGGAGGTAACAGGAACACTAACACACTGGAGGTAACAGGAACACTAACACACTGGGGGTAACACTAACACACTGGAGGGTAACACTAACACACTGGAGGAGTAACACTAATACACTGGAGGGGTAACACTGTCACACTGGAGGGGTAACAGTAATACACTGGAGGGGTAACACTAACACACTGGGGTAACACTGACACACTGGAGGGGTAACACTAACACACTGGAGGGGTAACACTAACACACTGGAGGGGTAACACTAACACACTGGAGGGGTAACACTTACACACTGGAGAGGTAACACTAATACACTGGAGGGGTAACACTAATACACTGGAGGGGTAACACTTACACACTGGAGGGGTAACACTAAACACTGGGTGGTAACACTAATACACTGGAGGGGTAACACTAATACACTGGAGGGGTAACACTAATACACTGGAGGGGTAACACTGACACACTGGAGGGGAACACTAAACACTGGAGGGGTAACACTAATACACTGGAGGGGTAACACTAACACACTGGGAGGTACAGTAATACACTGGAGGGGTAACACTAATACACTGGAGGGGTAACACTAATACACTGGAGGGGTAACACTTACACACTGGAGGGGTAACACTAAACACTGGGTGGTAACACTAATACACTGGAGGGTTAACACTAACACACTGGAGGGGTAACACTAATACACTGGAGGGGTAACACTTACACACTGGAGGGGTAACACTAAACACTGGGTGGTAACACTAATACACTGGGGGGGTAACAGTAAAACCCTGGGTGGTAACACTAATAGACTGGATTGGTAACACTAACGCACTGGGGGGGGGGGGGGGGGTAGCACTAATACACTGGGGGGTAACACTAATACACTGGGGGGGTAACACTTGAACACTGGGGGATAACACTAAAACACTGGGGGGTAACACTAATACACTGGGGGTAACGCTAAAACACTGGAGGGGTAACACTAATACACTGGAGGGATGACACTAATACACTGGAGGGGTAACACTAATACACTGGAGGGGTAACACTAACACACTGGAGGGGTAACACTAATACACTGGAGGGGTAACACTAATACACTGGAGGGGTAGCACTAATACACTGGGGGGGAACACTAATACACTGGGGGGGTAACACTTGAACACTGGGGGATAACACTAAAACACTGGGGGGTAACACTAATACACTGGAGGGGTAACACTTATACACTGGAGGGGTAACACTAATACACTGGAGGGATAACACTAATACACTGGAGGGGTAACACTAATACACTGGAGGGGTAACACTAACACACTGGAGGGGTAACACTAATACACTGGAGGGGTAACACTAATACACTGGAGGGGTAACACTAATACACTGGAGGGGTAACACTAAACACTAGAGGGGTAACACTAATACACTGGAGGGGTAACACTAACACACTGGGAGGTACACTAATACACTGGAGGGGTAACACTAACACACTGGGAGGTACACTAATACACTGGAGGGGTAACACTAATACACTGGAGGGGTAACACTAATACACTGGAGGGGTAACACTAATACACTGGAGGGGTAACACTAATACACTGGAGGGGTAACACTAACACACTGGAGGGGTAACACTTACACACTGGAGGGGTAACACTAAACACTGGGTGGTAACACTAATACACTGGAGGGGTAACACTAATACACTGGAGGGGTAACACTAATACACTGGAGGGGTAACACTAATACACTGGAGGGGTAACACTAACACACTGGAGGGATAACACTAATACACTGGAGGGGTAACACTAATACACTGGAGGGGTAACACTAACACACTGGAGGGGTAACACTAATACACTGGAGGGGTAACACTAATACACTGGAGGGGTAACACTGACACACTGGAGGGGTAACACTAAACACTGGAGGTGTAACACTAATACACTGGGAGGTACACTAATACACTGGAGGGGTAACACTAATACACTGGAGGGGTAACACTAATACACTGGAGGGGTAACACTAATACACTGGAGGTGTAACACTAATACACTGGGAGGTACACTAATACACTGGAGGGGTAACACTAATACACTGGAGGGGTAACACTAATACACTGGAGGGGTAACAATTACACACTGGAGGGGAACACTAAACACTGGAGGGGAACACTAAACACTGGAGGGGTAACACTAATACACTGGAGGGGTAACACTAACACACTGGGAGGTACAGTAATACACTGGAGGGGTAACACTAATACACTGGAGGGGTAACACTAATACACTGGAGGGGTAACACTAATACACTGGAGGGGTAACACTAATACACTGGAGGGGTAACACTTATACACTGGAGGTGTAACACTTATACACTGGGAGGTACACTAATACACTGGAGGGGTAACACTAATACACTGGAGGGGTAACACTAATACACTGGAGGGGTAACACTTACACACTGGAGGGGAACACTAAACACTGGAGGGGAACACTAAACACTGGAGGGGTAACACTAATACACTGGAGGGGTAACACTAACACACTGGGAGGTACAGTAATACACTGTAGGGGTAACACTAATACACTGGAGGGGTAACACTAATACACTGGAGGGGTAACACTTACACACTGGAGGGGTAACACTAAACACTGGGTGGTAACACTAATACACTGGAGGGTTAACACTAACACACTGGAGGGGTAACACTAATACACTGGAGGGGTAACACTTACACACTGGAGGAGTAACACTAAACACTGGGTGGTAACACTAATACACTGGGGGGGTAACAGTAAAACCCTGGGTGGTAACACTAATAGACTGGATTGGTAACACTAACGCACTGGGGGGGTAACACTTGAACACTTGGGGATAACACTAAAACACTGGGGGGTAACACTAATACACTGGGGGTAACTCTAAAACACTGGGGGTAACACTAAAACACCCTACCCCCTTCTCCCTCTTCTCCCTATACCCTACCCACTTCTCCTTCTTCTCCCTCTGCTCCCTATACCCTACCCCCTTCTCCCTCTTCTCCCTCTGCTCCCTATACCCTACCCCCTTCTCCCTCTTCTCCCTATACCCTACCCCCTTCTCCCTCTTCTCCCTCTTCTCCCTATACCCTACCCCCTTCTCCATCTTCTCCCTATACCCTACCCTCTTCTCCCTCTATTCCCTCTACCCTATCCCCTTCCTCCTATTTTCCCTATACCCTATCCCCTTCCTCCCCCTTCCCCTTCCACCTCCCCCTTGTATGAAGCACTTTCCCCTTACTCCCTTCCTGTTCTTCCAAGTTCCCAACACCCCCGTCTCTCCCATCTGGGCACAGACGTCAGTTCAACATCTAGTTTAGATTTACATTTGGTTGAGTTGTCAACGAACGTGAATTCAACGTGAAATCATCAACAAAATTCCCCATGTCATTGGATTTAGGTTAAAAGCTGGGTAAAGAAAATATGGAATGCCTTTATATTGATTACTTAGTTACCCATGTTGATTCAACATGATCACATACATTTTTGGGGTTGAAATGACGTGGAAACAATGTTGATTCAACGAGTTTTTGCCCATTGGGCCTTTCCTTTCCTTCACTACCTAAGACCCCCCCCCCCCCCCCCGCCCTGTACCCACCACCTGTTAAGGAACTGTCCCTCGTTGTCCAATACCATCCCTTCCTCCTATCCTTGTATGTAGAGGTTGCCATGAAACCACACTACTAGGCAACAGTTTAAACTCACTGTGATAGTGAAACTCACTGTGACACCTGTGTGTGTGTGTGTGTGTGTGTGTGTGTGTGTGTGTGTGTGTGTGTGTGTGTGTGTGTGTGTGTGTGTGTGTGTGTGTGTGTGTGTGTGTATGGCATCTTGTGTGCGTTCCGGTGCAGTGACACGGTCATAAATCACCATACTGACTGACTCTTGTTTACGTTGCAGGGGTAATTATGCCCACAGTGTCTAAGCACTCACTGCCATGATGAATTAGCCACCGTAAATAGGTCAATTCTGACTGACACCGACAGCTAGACTAGCGTCGGTTAGCCCCTAACCATTTTAGCCACACCCACTGGCATAGCAAGGGAATGGGAAAAAGGGAAAGGTAGAGTGGAAGAAATAAAGAGAGGAATGAACGCATAAAATGGATGGTAGCCTTGTGTTGCCATGGATGCTAACACAGCTCGGAGAGAATGAGCAAGGGAGAGAGGGAGAGAGGGAGAGAGGTAGAAAGGGTGAGAGGGAGAGAGGTCGAAAGGGTGAGAGGGAGAGAGGTGAGAAATAAAGAAAGGGAGAGAGGGAGAGAGGTGAGAAATAAAGAAAGGGAAAGAGGGAGAGAGGTGAGAAATAAAGAAAGGGAAAAAGGGAGAGAGGTGAGAAATAAAGAAAGGGAGAGAGGGAGAGAGGTGAGAAATAAAGAAAGGGAAAAAGGGAGAGAGGTGAGAAATAAAGAAAGGGAAAAAGGGAGAGAGGTGAGAAATAAAGAAAGGGAAAAAGGGAGAGAGGTGAGAAATAAAGAAAGGGAGAGAGGGAGAGAGGTGAGAAATAAAGAAAGGGAAAAAGGGAGAGAGGTGAGAAATAAAGAAAGGGAAAAAGGGAGAGAGGTGAGAAATAAAGAAAGGGAAAGAGGGAGAGCGAAAGGAGGAATATAGTAAAGAATGATTGCGGGATTAAAGGGATGGTAGCTAGAAGTAGAGAGGGATAGAGAGAGGGACGAGAAGAGAGGCAGAGCAATTGGGTGAGAATGGTATGAGATGGTAGAATAATAAGGATAGTGGCTAAGTGTTAGCAGACACTGCTACAGTATGCTGCCATTCAGCAGGCCAGCAATGCACAGTCCCCTATGAGTCCTTACGCGGACGACAAAATGGTCTATCGCTCCGTCAGCTGGCCAGACAGCGTAAAGAGAGAGGGAGAGAGAAAGAGAGAGAGAGAAAGGGAGAAAGAGAGGGAGGGAGGGAGAAGAGGGCAGGTTGAGACGTGAGGGAGAGGAAAGAGGGGAGGGAGAAAGCAACACAGAGAGGTTAAGACAAGAGGTGAAAGAGTTACAAGGGGAGAGGGAAAAAAATGTATAAGGAGAAGCAGAGAGAGAGAGAGAGAGAGAGAGAGAGAGAGAGAGAGAGAGAGAGAGAGAGAGAGAGAGAGAGAGAGAGAGAGAGGCAGAGACAGAGACAGAGACAGACAGAGAGAGAGACAGAGACAGACAGAGAGAGAGACAGAGAGAGACAGAGAGAGAGAGAGAGAGACAGAGAGAGAGAGAGAGAGAGAATAGATAATACATTCAGGGTGTGGGATATAAATACACTTTTTTTTCTCCTCATGCTAATGTTTTTATTCATCACTGGCAAGACATTGTTCCTGTGAATAATATATCTTCCATGCACGAGCAGGGCTATAGTGTGTGTTTGTGCGTGTGTGTTAGAGAGAGAGAGAGAGGAGAATTCTTGTCAGACAGTCTTGGCAGGTTCAATATTTCTCAGACACACACACACTAGTATTGTGCAAGTTGACTCACAACCCTCAGTCCCCGTGGTTATATCCCACGAGGCGGGCAAGTTTAGGGTTATATAATATTGTGTGGATTAGTGATGCGAGGGTTGACTCGTAACCCTCAGTCCCCGTGGTTATATCTGCGGGGCAGGCAGGTTTAGGGTTATATAATATTGTGTTGATGAAGGGTGGGTGGGTGGCGGGTGGGTTGAATAAAGAGAAAACAATATCTTAAAAAATCCATAAATGTATCAAATAGCCTACAATGCTTTTGGTAATGGGCAGAAAAAGCTAATGTCACCCATGGAGTCAAGAAGGACAACAGCAGCAGGCAGTGGGAGAAAAGCTGTGAAATGGAGAGTTGAAAATAAATAGAAGGAAGGGCCAGAAAACATTTGGTGATGTGGTAAAAGAGGATGATTGAAGCTATGTTATGTGTGATGTGAGGCACTATGCAAATGTGATAGTCACATGAAGGGCACTTCAAATAGGCCTATAGCACGTCAAGACTACTGGTCAGACGGCTTGAATGGAAACTGAAATCTGGACACTGATTGCAGGTCTATAACCTCTCACATAGTTTTAATACTAATTCTTGCAGAAATAAGCATTTCTTGTCGTAAAATGATACCCCAAATACAGGCAACAAAAAAGGACCGGGAAGAGGAGTGGAGGAATAAGATTTCTTTCATTCGGCATCTTAAAAGAATGCACATGCACAGTTAGATACCGTGTGTAGAGGTGGTAGAGCTGGAATCTTTATAAAATATGCATCCAAGCTGAAATCTTATTAGAAACATGTTAGGGTCATTTTCACAGGTTTCTATTTCAAACTGATGTCATTTGGACAAAATGTTTTGCTTTGAGTTATTGCATTTTCTCCCTGGTACCTAAACGTCTTTCCGCCGTGAAAGAAGCAGAAATTACAGAACAACTTTTAATCAAATCAAATGGGATTTATCACATGCGCCGAATACAATAGACCTTACAGTGAAATGCTTACTTACAAGCCCTAAACCAACAATGCAGTTTTAAGAAAATACCCCAAAAATACATTTAAAAAAGTAAGAGATAGGAAAAACTAATAATTAAAGAGCTACAGTAAATAACAATAGCGGGGCTATATAAAAGGGGTTCCAGTACAGAGTCAATGTGTCAATGTGTGGGGGCACCGGTGTCAAGGTAGTTGAGGTAATTATGTACATGGAGGTAGGGTTATTAAAGTGGCTAGATGAGAACAGAGAGTAGCAGCACTGTAAAGGGGGGGGGGGGGGGGGGGGGTGGTGGTAGTCTGGGTAGCCATTTGATTAGCTGTTCAGGAGTCTTATGGCTTGGGGTAGAAGCTATTTGGAATCCTCTTGGACCTAGACTTGGAGCTCCTGTACCGCTTGCCATGCGGTAGCAGAGAGGACAGTCTTTGACTAGGGTCATACGTACTTTGTACTGGGCCATACGTACTACCCTCTGTAGTGCCTTGAGGTCGGAGGCCGAGCAGTTGCCATACCAGGCAGTGATGCAACCCGAGTACACATCCTGGTAATCCGTCTGGCCCAGTGGCCTTGTGAATGTTGACCTGTGTAAAGGTCTTACTCACATCGGCTGCGGAGAGCGTGATCACACAGTCATCCGGAACAGTTGATGCTCTCATGCATGTGTTACTTTCCTCAGCTCTCAGCTGAGCTTTCCTTTGTAGTCTGTAATAGTTTGCAAGCCCTGCCACATCCGACCAGCGTCGGAGCCAGTGTAGTACGATTCGATCTTAGTCCTGTACTGACACTTTGCCTGTTTGATGGTGCGTCAGAGGGCATAGCGGGATTTCTTATAAGCTTCTGGGTTAGGGTCCCGCTCCTTGATAGCGGCAGCTCTACCCTTTAGCTCCGTGCGAATGTTGCCTGTAATCCATGGCTTCTGGTTGGCGTATGTACGTACAGTCACTGTGGGGACGACATCCTTGATGCACTTATTGATAAAGGCAGTGACTGATGTGGTGTACTCCTCAATGCCATCGGAAAATCCCGGAACATATTCCAGTCTGTGCTAGCAATACAGTCCTGTAGTTTAGCATCTGCTTCATCTGACCACTTTTTTATAGACTCAGTGCTTCCTGCTTTAATTTTTGCTTGTAAGCAGGAATCAGGAGGATAGAGTTATGGTCAAATTTGCCAAATGGAGGGGGAGGGGGAGCTTTGTAAGCGTCTCTGTGTGTAGAGTAAAGGTGGTGTAGAATTTTTTTCCCTCTGGTTGTACATTTAACATGCTGATAGAAATTCAGTAAAACTGCATTAAAGTCACTGGCCATTAGGAGCGCCACCTCTGGATGAGCATTTTCCTGTTTGCTTATGGCGGAATACAGCTCATTGAGTGTGGTTTTAGTGCCAATCTCACTCTGTGGTGGTATGTAGACACCTATGAGAAATACAGATGAAAACTCTCTAGGCAGATAGTGTGGTCTACAGCTTATCATGAGATACTCTACCTCTGGCAAGCAAAACTTTGAGACTTCCTTAGATATCGTGCACCAACTGTTGTTTACATAGATGCATAGACCCCCGCCCTGTGTCTTACCAGAGGCTGCTGTTCTGTCTTGCCGATAGTGTAAAAACCCGCAAGCTGTATGTTCTTAATGTCGTCGTTCAGCCACGACTCGATGTCAACTAGATTGAATCATTCATTCTATTGATTTAAGACATTACTCTGGTGGGGTTATGTCGTCTTCTAGGGCAACACAAAATAATGACCGAAGATAGACAAGTTGTTTTCTCAATAGGGGGGCGCCATTTCGACTTTGTAAAAATTAGTTCCCAAATTAAACTGCCTCGTACTCAATTCTTGCTCGTACAATATGCATATTATTATTACTATTGGATAGAAAACACTCTCTAGTTTCTAAAACCGTTTGAATTATATCTGTGAGTAAAACAGAACTCATTTTGCAGCAAACTTCCTGTAAGGAACTGAAAAATCTGAAATCGGGGGCTCTGTTCCAGGGTCAGTTTATAAATTTGCATGTAATCTATGGGTCTACATGCACTGCATACGCATTCCCCTAGATGTCAGTAAGCAGTGAGAATTGGAATGGGGTGTCTGGGTAGTTCTGAGGCCGTATAAAAGCTCTTGGAACCGGGGGTGCAATCTTTTCAACGTTCGTCATGACGCAAGACAGACCTCAGGATTGCATTCTGAAAAGCTCTCGTTATAGGCTTTAGATATATCCGGCTCTGATTTTATTCGATATAGGTGTTAAAAACATCATAATGTAGTTATTTTAAACCGAGTTATATCAGTTTATATCAGTATATTGCGATTTTCGGTATTTCATTTGTGCTGCGTTATAGTGAGTTGGACACGTCTTCGCCACATGGCTAATGTTTGCTGCTAATTCCAAAGTTGAAGACGACAATCTACAACCGAGCAACGATTCTTCTGGACAATGGACAACTTGCACAAGATTCTGATGGAAGCTCATCAAATAGTAAGAACTATTTATGATGTTAATTCGTTGTTCTGTTGAAAAATGTTAAACTATTATTCCGCCATTAATTTCGGTGCGGTCTCGCTTTAACGCACGCTGTATGTCGTAGTAACGTTAATTTTAAAAATCTAACACAGCGGTTGCATTAAGAACTAATGTATCTTTCATTTGCTGTCCAACCTGTATTTTTTAGTCAAGTTTATGATTAGTTATTGATTAGATTAGGTGCCTCTCCCAAGATTTCTCCCGACATTTTGTTTGCAGCTTGGCTACTATTCTCATTGTATAACCACGATTTGTGCCGCTAAATATGCACATTTTCGAACAAACATTATATGTATTGTGTAATATGATGTTATAGGACTGTCATCTGATGAGGTTTTGAGAAGGTTAGTGAAAAATGTAATATCTTTTGCTGGTTTATTCGCTATCGCTAACGTGCATGAATCAATGCTGCTGTGTGGTTGGCTATTGTAGTAAGCTAATATAATGCTAAATTGTGTTTTCGCTGTAAAACACTTAAAAAATCTGAAATATTGGCTGGATTCACAAGATCTTTGTCTTTCATTTGCTGTACACTGTGTATTTTTCATAAATGTTTTATGATGAGTATTTAGGTAATTCACGTTGCTCTCTGTAGTTATTCTAGTTCCTTTGGTGAGAGTTGTGATGGTGGCTGCAATGTAAAACTATGATTTATACCTGAAATATGCACATTTTTCTAACAGAACATATGCTATACAATAAATATGTTATCAGACTGTCATCTGATGAAGTTGTTTCTTGGTTAGTGACTATTTATATCTTTATTTGGTCGAATTTGCGATAGCTACCTATGCAGTAAAAAAATGGTGGGAGAAAAAAAGTTGTGTCTTTTGCTATCGTGGTTAGCTAATAGAAATACATATTGTGTCTTCCCTGTAAAACATTTTAAAAATCAGAAATGATGGCTGGATTCACAAGATGTGTATCTTTCATCTGGTGTCTTGGACTTGTGATTTCATGATATTTAGATGCTAGTATTTACTTGTGGCGCTATGCTAGGCTATGCTAGTCAGCTTTTTTACTGATGAGGGTGCTCCCGGATCCGGGATTGGGACCAACTAGAAGCTAACAAATAGCTGTCCAAAATATCCAAAATTATAAGCAGAAAAATATCTAAATCAGGCCCAAAAAATTGTGCATGTCATGTCAAAAAATCTGCACGTGATTTTGATCCCTGAGCTGAGCAGACGTTGACAAACCGAGCTCTTCAAAGTTATCCTATTATTATCTAAATAACTATGTTGAAACAATTTTCTTACATCGGCTGTTAAACTGTCAAGTACCTACCTTCCCAACTGTCAAGTACTTACCTTCTTGATTCCCAAGATAATGATAATGCCACAGCTAGCAAGATTAGCATTAGCCCTCATAACTCCAAAGACAGATCCAGACTGTTGCTCTCAGCAGCCTCTTCCAAGCCTGCCGACATGCTTGCTAATTCACGATGGTAACAAAGGTCTTTCTCTGAAAATTGACAAGAAATCTGCTGAACTCCATTCTTCCATTGACAACCTGAAATCCTCCCTGAATGATCTCCTTTTGAGAACGATTGAGGCTGAGTTGTGCATTAGCACAGTTGAAGATACCGTCACTCGACATGACCAGGTTCTGATACAGCTGCAGAAGGACAATGCCTACCTCAAAAACAAGGTAGACCAGATGGAGAACCAGATGTAGCAATATCTTTTTTTTATTTATTTTATTTTTATTTTTTTTAATCCCATTTTCTCCCCAATTTTCATGGTATCCAATCGCTAGTAATTACTATCTTGTCTCATCGCTACAACTCCCGTACGGGCTCGGGAGAGACGAAGGTTGAAAGCCATGCGTCCTCCGAAGCACAACCCAACCAAGCCGCACTGCTTCTTAACACAGCGCGCCTCCAACCCGGAAGCCAGCCGCACCAATGTGTCGGAGGAAACACCGTGTACCTGGCCCCCTTGGTTAGCGCGCACTGCGCCCGGCCCGCCACAGGAGTCGCTGGAGCGCGATGAGACAAGGATATCCCTACCGGCCAAACCCTCCCTAACCCGGACGACGCTATGCCAATTGTGCGTCGCCCCACGGACCTCCCGGTCGCGGCCGGCTGCGACAGAGCCTGGGCGCGAACCCAGAGACTCTGGTGGCGCAGTTAGCACTGCGATGCAGTGCCCTAGACCACTGCGCCACCCGGGAGGCCAGCAATATCTTTTGTGGTGGGATTGAAAGAGGACAGCGAGGGCTGTGACCCAGTCCGATTCTGCACTCAATGGATCCCGGATGTCCTAGGCATAATCATCTTCACCAAGCCGCTGGAAATCGAAGGTGCCCGCAGAACATCAGCACCAAAACCCCGGCCAGGTGAGCCCCCACAGGCCATCCTGGTTCCTCCGTTTCCAGAACAGGGAGAACAGGGAGAAGATACTGCGATTCACAAGAGCCAAAGGGGACATCACCATTGATGGCAAGAGGGTCAGCCTTTTCCCGGATATGAACGTGGATCTTGCCAGATGTTGCAAGCAGTTCAGACCAGCCGCCAAAGCACTGAAGGAGAAGAACATCACCGGCTACCACATTCACCCTGCGAGGATGAAAGTTCAGTACAATGGCCGAAGCCATCTTTTCGACACACCAGGAAAAGTATTCACTTTTCTCAAAGAACTGAACCGCGTTTGATTCACGATGATCTTTCTGGGGGATAAGATGCAGTATATTGTTTTTTTTCTTATTCGTGCTATCCTGGGACTGAACTGCTGCTGTCTACTTGGAATTTTGATCCGTTTAACCCGCTATCGGGTTGCTACAGTTGATTTGGACATTTTCAACTGACAGTTTTTTTTCCCTGTGGTGAGTTCTATTACATTTACAGGAGAGTATATCTTGGTTTTTGTCAATATCCACTGGGAGAAGCAAATTAGTAGGCTTAGTCCCACTGCTTTTTCCTCCATTTATGTTTCTCCTCTCCTGAAAAGACCCACAAGCAGCCCTTACTGTGGTCAGTAAATATTCAGCCATAAATGTCTATTCACAACGTTTGTTTTCAACATAGAGAGCTTGTAGGTTTTAGTTAACGCCAAGGTTTAGCTAGTAAGAGCAAGAAGGAAAGTGAGCAACAACGTATCTCTACAAGTGTTTTCATGTTTGATTGTTGGGATTGTGGTTTTAGTCCGACAGTCGGGGTGGGTGGGGTTTCTGTTTGTTCTATGTTTATTGTCATTTCCTTCCTAAAGAGACACATAGGTCACTGCAGTGTTCAAACTAAAGTTGAAACATTACCTGACTATTTACATATGAGGGATTACCATTCTGTTATACTGTATATTTGAAACTCAACCTACGCCTAATCCACTAAAATATGTCACATTCAACATACAAGTTCTTAACAGCCCGATTAAGAGGAAAAGAGTCTATACATACCCTAAGAAATTAAAGGCAGACATGTTTTTACAGGAAACACATCTTACAGCCAGTGAACACAACGAACTAAAGAGGGATTGGGTAGGACAAGTTTTTTGCGTCCTCTTTAACCTGTTTGGGCTGCAGGGGCAGTATTGAGTAGCCGGATAAAAGGTGCCCATTTCAAACGGCCTCGTACTCAATTCTTGCTCGTACAATATGCATATTATTATTACTATTGGATAGAAAACACTCTCTAGTTTCTAAAACCGTTTGAATTATATCTGTGAGTAAAACAGAACTCATTTTGCAGCAAACTTCCTGACAGGAAGTGGAAAATCTGAAATCGATGCTCTCTTCTAGGGGCTGCCTATAAAGGTCCTTGATATTTATTAGATTACATGCACTTCATACGTCTTCCACTAGATGTCGACAGGCAGTGAGAGAAGAAATTGAGTGTATAACTTGATCTGGGCTCGAATAAATGCTCTTTGTATGACGTGTCACCAGTTTCCTGTTTTCTGGAGAGCCCGCGAAGGGACCTGGTTTTGCCTTCTGTACAGCTATCGTTATAGACGACTAATATCTCCGGCTTTGATTTTATTTGATACATGTGACAATATCATCGTAAAGTATGTTTTTTCAATATAGTTTCATTAGATTATTGAAATTTTTTCGGGACGTTAGGCGTGTTGCGTTGTCTGCGTTTGTTCACGAAGGAGAGCTTAGCGCCACTTTGCTAGCTTTCCGTGCTAATTGACTGGAGAAGAGGACATTCTAAATCCAAACAACGATTGTTCCCGACAAAGGACCCCTTGTACAACATTCTGATGAAAGATCATCAAAAGTAGGACCCATTTTATGATGTTATTTCATATATCTGTCGAACATGTTGTACTAGTAGGTTGCGGCCAGGTTTTGGGCACGCTCTCGCCATAACGTAAACTGCATATCGTAATGAAGTTATTTTTAGAATTCTAACACGCCGATTGCATTAAGAACTAGTGTATCTATCATTTCCTATACAACATGTATTTTTTAGTTATGTTTATGAATAGTTATTTGGTCAGAATATGTGAGTGCCAGAAAAATATCCGGACGTTGTGGGAAAAAGATGCTACGTTAGCACAATGTATAACCACTGATTTCAGCTCTAAATATGCACATTTTCGAACAAAACATAAGTGTATGTATAACCTGATGTTATAGGACTGTCATCTGATGAAGCTTATCAAGGTTAGTCAAAAATTATATATCTTTTGCTGGTTTGTTACGATCGCTAACCTTTGCTGCTGGGGAATGGCTTGTGTTTCTGGCTATTGTGGTAAGCTAATATAATGCTATATTGTGTTTTCGCTGTAAAACACTTAAGAAATCGGAAATATTGGCTGGAATCACAAGATGCCTGTCTTTCATTTGCTGTACACCATGTATTTTTCAGAAATGTTTTATGATGAGTATTTAGGTATTTGACGTTGGTGTCTGTAATTACTCTGGCTGCTTCGGTGCCATTTCTGACGGTAGCTGTGATGGTAGCTGCAATGTAAAACTGATTTATAGCTCAAATATGCACATTTTTCGAACAAAACATAGATTTATTGAATAACATGTTATAAGACTGTCATCTGATGAAGTTGTTTCTTGGTTAGTTTGGTTGGTTCTTGGTTAGTTAGGTTGGCTTTGTGCATGCTACCTGTGCTGTGAAAAATGTCTGTCCTTATTTGTATTTGGTGGTGAGCTAACATAAATATACGTGGTGTTTTCGCTGTAAAACATTTTAAAAATATCGGACATGTTGGCTGGATTCACAAGATGTTTATCTTTCAAATGCTGTATTGGACTTGTTAATGTGTGAAAGTTAAATATTTCTAAAAAATATATTTTGAATTTCGCGCCCTGCACTTGAAGTGGCTGTTGTCATATTGTGCCCGGCTTCGGGCTTGCAGCCATAAGAAGTTATTAAACTCCAAAACAAGAGGAAATGCAATTTTAATAAGTAGACACATCCCCTTCTGCGTCAATAACACCATCTCTGATCCCTCAGGCTGGTTTGTTTTGGTGCAGGGGCATATGTTCTCGGAGTCTTGGACCCTATTGAATATTTATGCTCCTAACTTCGATGACCAAATGTTTATTCAGAATGTCTTCCTTCAGGTTGCTCAAGCACCACCAGGATGGCTACTGGCTGGAGAAGATTTTAATTTTAGTTTAGATACAGTTATTGATAGGTCCTCTGATAAACCTTCTCTTCTTAACAAAGCCTCCAAGCTCACCATGTCATTCATGGATCTCAATTTACTAGACATCTGGATACAGTTGCACCCACAGGATAGGGACTACTCTTTTTATTCACACCCACACAAGACACACACACGCATAGATAACTTTTTACTATCGACCCAACTGTTTCATAGAGTGTTTGATACCGATTATCTCCCCAGATTGCTTAGTGAATATTCTCCTCTGGTATTATCAATCTCCATTCCTACCAAGGTAAATGGAGCATATAGATGGAGACTAAATTCTACACTCCTGAAGCCACCTGAATTTTGTGCATTCATCAAAGAGCAGATCAATTTCTTTACTTTGACATACAAACCCTTTAATTCTTTGGGACGCATTGAAAGCCTATCTGAGGGGACAGATCATTTCCTATACTAAAGGGTTGAAGAGAAAACATGGTGCCGAATTGAATGTCCTTGAATCTGAAATCTCGGAGCTAGAGAAAACCTACCAAAGAGGCCGACTAAAGACCTATACGGGCTTTTGGTAAATAAAAAACTGAAATATAATACTCTGAACACATATCAATCTGAGAGGGACATCATTAAATAAAAACAGCGTTACTACGAGCTTGGAGAGAAAGCACACAAAGTATTGGCATGGCAACTGAAAGCAGAGGAAAGTAAGATGACAATTAATGCGATAGAAACTCTTACTAATGAGATATCTTTCGACCCTACTGAAATGAATGATACTTTTAAGAAATATTACGAAGACCTCTACACTTCCCAATCAAGCGATGATCTATCAGAGATCGACTCCTTTCTCTCCTCTCTCAACCTCCCATGCCTGTCAGAGGAAGACAGAGAGTGCCGGAGTGAACAGTTCTCAGTCCCTGAATTGTTGGAGGCCATTAAATCCTTACCTTCTAATAAATCTCCTGGGGAGGATGGCTTCCCTCCAGAGTTCTATAAAGAATTTAAGGAGCTGTTGGTCCCCTACCTTATGGAGGTACTTAAAAAATCCGGAGAGGACAATTGCTTTCCAGTGTCTTTCTCTCAAGTGGTGATTACAGTAATTCACAAGAAAGGGAAAAAGTGCGCCTCCTATAGACCAATCTCTCTCCTTAACACAGATTGTAAACTTGTCACAAAGATGCTATCTAAGAGACTGGAGCCATGTCTTCCCCTGTTGGTCAATCCAGATCAGACTGGCTCATAATGAATAGATTTCATTTTTTTAAAAATATAATTCACCTTGCTAACAAAAACAAAATACCTAGCGTCGCAGTCTCTCTAGATGCCGAAAAAGCCTTTGATAGGGTTGAATGGCCATATCTCTTTCGCGTCAGGGAAAAGTGTTTGTAAATTTGATAAACTCACTCTACAAATCTCCTAAAGCTATAATTGTTACCAATGGGATTACTTCCTCCTCTTTCCCTCTCTATAGGGGGAACAGACAAGGTTGCCCAATTAGCCCCACCTCTTCGCCCTCACCATCAAACTGTTTGCTGAGGCCATTAGAACGTGCCCTGACACACATGGCTTTGAGGTGGGCCCCCATACCCATAAATTATCACTCTTTGCGGACAACCTTATCTTATTTCTAACAAACCCAGAACACTCCCTCTCTCACTTACAGATCCTACTACAGTGTTATAGTTCTTTCTCTGGATATAAGGTCAATTTTGATGAAAGCTAAATCTTTCCATTGTCTGTCTTTGACCATCATACCATCAAGCATAAGTTTCCTTTTAGATGGTCGCCTATGGGCTTCACATATTTGGGCATAAAGGTGGATGGTAACCTGAACAACCTCAATCTGGCCAGCTTGTTGCAAAAGGTGTAGGGTGACCTATGTAAATGGAGGACTTACCTCTCACTCTACTGGGTAGAATCAATGTAATTAAAATGAATGTCCTGCCCAGATTTCTATATCTGTTTCAATCTCTCCCTATCCCTGTGCCCACAGTATTCTTTTCCTCTCTCGACAAGCTGACCAGACGGTTTATCTGGCAAGGCAAAACCCCTAGGGTTGGCCTGGATAAACTGACCCTTGATTACAGTCAAGGGGGCTTAAACCTCCCCAATTTCAGAATTTACTACTGGGCTGCGCAGTCTAGATTTCTGGCTCAGAGGTTTGACTATGGTCCTTCTCCCTCATGGTTGAACATTGAAAAGTTTGAGGTAAATGAGGACACTGAGGCAGAATTGTTTTAAAAATGGAACAGGAAATCTATAAAAACCATCCAAGACAACCCTTTAATTATACATTCTGTCCTGGCATGGTGCAAACTACATGAGCTGTTCAGACGAGAGGGATTTCTTTCCCCTAAAACCCCTTTATGGAACAACAGATTGATTCCTATGTATTTCCAGAATAGTAACTTTAGACCATGGTCAGATAAGGGGATCAGTCTTCTGGAACATTGTTATGAGGAGGGAATTCTTATGTCTTTCGTACAGCTGAAACAGAAATACCACTTGTCTAACAGGGACTTCTTTAGTTGCCTACAACTACAACATTTTATTAGGGTGTCCCTCAAGGGACAATGGAACCTACTTAAGATGTCACCTATTGAACAACTCTGCCACGCAGACCAACCACTGTTCAAGACCATTTCCCGTGTTTACGATGCTCTTATGTCAGGACTAACACTGACCGGGCTAGATAAACCCCGACTTAGATGGGAAAAAGATCTGGGTATTGATCTTGATGAGGGTCTATGGAGTGACCTATGTTGTTACATCCACATTGAACTCCAGATACAGACTGATCCAGTTTAATTTCCTCCATCAGCTCTATATCACCCCATCTAGATTGCACAAGTTCAACCCTGATATCTCCTCTCTATGTTTTAGATGTGGCTCAGATGAAGGAAAATTCCTCCATTCCACTTGGCAGTGTTCAAAACTACACAGTTTCTGGCAGGGGGTATGCGATACCATATCCTCAATTCATGGGGTGATATTCCTTTTAGACCCGGACGTCTGGCTACTGGGTAACTTTACTAATTCTAATCTTAGGCAAAGCCATACTATAAAGCTAACAGAAATATTGCAAGTGATTGCCAAGAAATGTATTGCCTTGAATTGGAAATTGGATTCCCCATCTGCCAGTTGCAATGTCAGAAGTTAAGTTAGAGACATTTTACAGAATTTGCCAACCTTTTATTGGTTATATGGAGAATCTCCCCTCACCGCACATTGATTGAATCTCTATATAATCCTCACGTAATGTTTCACACGTAATGTATAATATGTATGTAACGTTCGTCGTCTGAAGATGAGGAATCATCGGACCAAAGCGCAGCGTGGCAAGTGTTCATGTTATTTTTATTAGAACAGAAACACTAAACAAAATAACAAAGAGAGTGAAACGATGCAGCAACACAAAACAGAAAACAACTACCCACAAAACCAACATGGAAAATGGCAACCTAAATATGCTCCCCAATCAGAGACAACGAGAAACAGCTGTCTCTGATTGGGAACCAATTCAGGCCACCATAAACCTACAATCCCCTAGACCATACAAAATCCCCATAGATAAACAAAAACCCTAGATAAGACAAAACCCCTAGACAATACAAAAACTAAACAAACCATCCTTGTCACACCCTGACCTAACCAAAAAATAAAGAAAACAAAATATAACTAAAGTTAGGGTGTGACAATGTAGTCTACGGCAGGTGACCATATGATCAAATGTCTCATTATTTTTGTATTATGACTTTAATTTATTGTACTTTTGTATATATATGTATTTTTTTTACACACATCTGTTGTCTTGTAAGGTTATTGTCACTTTATTATATTGTTGTCTAATATCTTTTCATTTTTGTTTTGAATGTTCTTAATTGGAAAATGCAAAAATAAAATATTTAAAAAAAATTCTAATCTTTCCTCCATCTGACTGTAGACAACAGTGCATTTTCTATATTAGCGGGTTAGTGTCAGGTGTGGGCCTCAGATTTTCACTTTATCACATGTAGTTGGGTGGTTGCGGATGGGTTATTAGCAATTGCGGGTGGGTGCGGGTGAACAAACCAGGCTGAGCAGTGCACCACTAATGCACACACAAGCGCACACACACACACACGTGCACAAACACACCCACAAAGACACGCACGCAGGCACGCACAAGCACATCAACCAGGTCGCTCAAGATCTACTGTGAAATGTGTACTTCATGACGTGCAGCAGTCTCATCGCCAGAACACACGCACGCACACACACACAGTCTTGTACAGCTAACCTTATGGGTACACACAATTTAATTTTCACTAACCCCTAAGCATAAACCTAACCCTAACACTAACCCGTGCTCTTACCTTTACCCTAACCCTAACCTTAACCTTAACCCTAACCTTAACCCAAAAACCTAACCTTAACCCTAATATTAAACCTAACCCTAGCCCTAATATTAAACCTAACCCTAGCCCTAATATTAAACCTTAGCCCTAATATTAAACCTAACCTTAACCCTAATATTAAACCTAACCTTAGCCCTAATATTAAACCTAACCCTAGCCCTAATATTAAACCTAACCTTAACCCTAATATTAAACCTAACCCTAGCCCTAATATTAAACCTAACCTTAACCCTAATATTAAACCTAACCCTAGCCCTATTATTAAACCTAACCTTAACCCTAATATTAAACCTAACCCTAGCCCTAGTATTAAACCTAACCTTAACCCTAATATTAAACCTAACCCTAGCCCTAATATTAAACCTAACCTTAACCCTAATATTAAACCTAACCCTAGCCTTAATATTAAACCTAACCCTAGCCTTAATATTAAACCTAACCCTAGCCCTAATATTAAACCTAACCCTAGCCCTAATATTAAACCTAACCCTAGCCCTAATATTAAACCTAACCCTAGCCCTAATATTAAACCTAACCCTAGCCCTAATATTAAACCTAACCCTAGCCCTAATATTAAACCTAACCCTAGCCCTAATATTAAACCTAAACCTAACCCTAGCCCTAATATTAAACCTAACCCTAGCCCTAATATTAAACCTAACCCTAGCCCTAATATTAAACCTAACCCTAGCCCTAATATTAAACCTAACCCTAGCCCTAATATTAAACCTAACCGTAGCCCTAAAACTGAACTCTATCTCCTAACCCTTAATGTAGTAACACTAATTCTAACCTTAACCCTAAACCCCCTAGAAATAGCATTTGACCTTGTCCCCAGCTGGTTGAATTTTTGTTTGTTTACTATTTTTGTGTGACTTCTGGTCCCCACAAGACAACAAGAATTAAAGACGTCCACACACACACAAACGCACACACAAACGCACATGCGCACGCACGCACGCACGCACGCACGCACGCACGCACGCACGCACGCACGCACGCACGCACGCACGCACACAGCCGGGTTGCTCAAGATCGACTGTGAGCAGAATGTCGGGAGTTGACTACAAAACCGGCCACTAGGGGCAACGATGAGTGCTTATATCCATCAAGTTGGCTTGGGTATGCCGCTCCCAAGATCACATATTCAATCCCAGTACTTGACACACATTTATTTGTATTTTTTTAACCCTATCCCAAACCTTAAAGGTCCAATGAAGCCGCATTTATCTCAAAATCAAATCATTTCTGGGTAACAATTAAGAACTTTACTGTGATTGTTTTCACACACTCGCATACACACACACCTCCCATCCCACACACCACCAGTTATATTTAATCTGATTATTAAACAACTGTAACTGTAATCAGTTACGTTACCAGCTAAAATATTCAGGTTGCAGATTATATTGAAAAACTAGAAAATTAATTATTGGACTTTTAAAATCTGAAAGGATGTTTTTTTTGGGGGGGGGGGCTTTAATATTGCAGATATATTTCCATCAATGTAATTGTCTCCATCATTTCCAATACCCCATAGTTTATTTTTGTAAATTTACACAGTTGAAGTCGGAAGTTTACATACACTAAGGTTGGAGTCATTAAAACTCGTCTTCCAACCACTCCACAAATGTCTTGCTAACAAACTATACTTTTGGCAAGTTGGTTAGGGCATCTACTTTGTGCATGACACAAGTAATTTTTCCAACAATCGCTTACGGACAGATTATTTATTTTAGAATTCACTGTATCACAATTCCAGTGGGTCAGAAGTTTAGATACACTAAGTTAACTATGCCTTTAAACAGCTTGGAAAATTCCAGAAAATGATGTCATGGCTTTAGAAGCTTCTGATAGACTAATTGACATAATTTGAGTCAATTGGCGGTGTACCTGTGGATGTATTTTAAGGCCTACCTTCAAACTCAGTGCCTCTTTGCTTGACATCATGGGAAAGACCAAAGAAATCAGCCAAGACCTCAGAAAAAAAAATGTAGACCCTCTACAAGTCTGGTTCATCCTTGGGAGCAATTTCCAAACGCCTGAAGGTACCACGTTCATCTGTACAATAGTACGCAAGTATAAAAACCATGGGACCACGCAGCCATCATACCGCTCAGGAAGGAGACGCGTTCTGTCTCCTAGAGATTAACGTTCTTTGGTGCGAAAAGGGCAAATCAATTCCAGAACAACAGCAAAGGACCTTGTGGAGATGCTGGAGGAAACAGATATAAGAGTATTTATATCCACAGTAAAACGAGTCCTATATCGACATAACCTGAAAGGCCACTCAGCAAGGAAGAAGCCACTGCTCCAAAACCGCCATAAAAAAGCCAGACTACGATTTGCAACTGCACATGGGGACAAAGATCGTACTTTTTGGAGAAATGTCTTCTGGTTTGATGAAACAAAAATTGAACTGTTTGGCCATAATTACCATTGTTATGTTTGGAGGAAAAAGAGGGAGGCTTGCAAGCCGAAGAATACCATCCCAACCGTGAAGCACAGGGTGGCAACATCATGTTGTGGGGGGGCTTTGCTGCAGGAAGGACTGGTGCACTTCACAAAATAGATGGCATCATGAGGCAGGAAAATGATGTGGATATATTGAAGCAACATCTTAATTAAGACATCAGTGAAGAAGTTAAAGATTGGTTGCAAATGGGTCTACGAAATGGACAATAACCCCAAGCATACTTCCAAAGTTGTGGCAAAATGGCTTAAGGACATCAAAGTCAAGGTATTGGAGTGGCAATCACAAAGTCCTGACTTCAATCCTTTAGAAAATTTGTGGGCAGAACTGAAAAAGCGTGTGTGCGCAAAGAGGCCTACAAAACGGACACAGTATATTTTACGTCTTTTGTTTGTTTTTAGTCCCACCTTTTAGTTACCGTCACCCCCTCCAATCTATCTCTGAACACCATCCAGTTTTGATTTCTATTTGCCATATAATGTTCTGTGATGTTTCACAAAAGTTCTGAACCTTTCTATTCTAGTTTCTTCAGATTGTAAAATAAAGATAAGCATTTTTGCTATAAGTATTATTATATTTTTGATTGATTGACTATGACTTTTCAAATCACCCAGCATGAAAGGATTTTTGTGAAAAATTACATTGACACATTTCTGTTTCTAAATGACATTTAAAAAAGGTACAAGTTTAAAAGTTTGTTCCACCTGAGCACAATGATGACACACCAAATGTGTTTGTCTTTTTCTAACGCCTCTTAAGAGGAAAATAATCCAAAAGTAACTGGATTACATTACTGCGTTTGGCTAATCCAAAAATTACTGATTAGAATTTTGGACAGGTAACTAGTAACTGTAACAGATTACAGAAAGTAACCTACCCAACCCTGCACACTCGCAGGCACACTTGCATTGGCATCTTCAGATCTACAGTACAAAGGGAGGTGCAGGGGCTAAGTTTTTTTCTTATGGACAACCCAATATATGCCATGTAGCAGACGCTTTTATCAAACCCACAATCCTGGTGCTGCAAGCACCATGCTCGACCAACTGAGATATACAGGTTCCCAAGTGCCCTTTAAGTCTGCCCACGTATATGCCTGGACTTCATCCATTAAACATCAGAAGAGAAGGAAAGAGGGAAAGAGGAAGAGAGTAGGCGATGAACTTGAAAACATCTGAAGATTGATGAGTTGCATAAAAAAAACGGATGATAAATCCAACTTTCCTATTTGAGCAGAGCAGGGCAGAGCCAGAAGGATCTCTGGATCCTATCCTTGTTTTGACTTCAAAACCATCTGGCCCTGTAAATGATTTAAGAAACCTAGATCATATTTTATACAACAAGTTTATGGATGTATACACATAAATGCATAAAAACACATATCTGGGCGCACACATGCACACAGAGACACGTACACGTGCACACACATTGCTGAAACTAGAGAAGCAAGATGCGACGCTCCATCTGTGTGTTAGTGAGTCAGAGGTACTTGGACACCTGTGTGTGTGTGTGTGTGTGTGTGTGTGTGTGTGTGTGTGTGTGTGTGTGTGTGTGTGTGTGTGTGTGTGTGTGTGTGTGTGTGTGTGTGTGTGTGTGTGTGTGTGTGTGAGAGAGAGAGAGGGGGGGGGGAGAGAGAGAGAGAGGGGGGGGGGAGAGAGAGAGAGAGAGAGAGGAAAAGAGAGAGAGAGGGAGAGAGAGAGAGAAAGAGACGGAGAGGGAGAGGGAGAGGGATAGGGAGAAAGGGAAAGGGAGAGGGAGAGATCACTGAGAAGAGAAAGATGAAGACGAGAGCAAAGCAAGGGACAGACTGAGGGTAAAAGATCTGGAGATGGGGAGAGAAAAAGAGAGGGGGAGAGAGGTAGAGGGAGAGAGAGGTAGAAAGGAGAGGTAGAGGAGAGCGATGTAGAATGGAGAGATGGGTAGAACGAGCTGGAGGGAGAGGGCTTCAGATGAAGTGAGAGAGTCAATGAAAAAGAGACAAGGAGATAAAAAGAGGGTGTGAGATAGTGATGAAGATGCAAAGAGCAAGCAAGGGAGAGGGATGAGAAAGAGGGATGGAGAGAGGGTTTGGACAGAGAAGGATGGAGAGAGAGGGATGGACAGAGAAGGGTGGAGAGAGAGGGATGGAAAGAGAGGGGTGGAGAGAGGGATGGAGAGAGGGTTTGGACAGAGAAGGATGGAGAGAGAGGGATGGACAGTGAGAGGTGGAGAGATGTGGGTGGACAGAGAGGGATGGAGAGAAAGGGATGACAGAGAGGGACGAGAGAGTGGTTGTACAGAGAGGGATGGACACAGAGGGATGAACAGAGAGGAATGGAGAGAGAGGGATAGAGAGAGAGGGATGGAATGAGAGGGATAGAAAGAGAGGGATGGAGAGAGGGATGAGAGAGGGATGGAGAGAGAGGGATGGAGAGAGGGATGGAGGGAGAGGGATGGACAGAGAGGGATGGACAGAGAGGGGGAGAGTGAGATTGGTGTGGTGGAGCGTGTGGTGGCAGGCACACACAGCTACATTATTAATGAGAGAATACCCCCTGCCTTCCATTCTCCCATGCATACATACACCTAACTCTCTACCCCGAGGGCAACTGTCACTCAAACAAGTCTGGATATATTAATTGGAGGTGGAGACGTGAGAATCCCAGAATCCATTTCTGTTTCCTCTCTGTATTCGGACTGTCTCCACAGGGCAAAGCCATCCAGTGCTACGCATTCTTTCTCTGTCAGCTTTTTCTGTGTTTGTGTTTTGCGTGTGTGTGCATGTGTGCGTGTGTGGGTGCTTGCATGCGTGTGTGTGCGTGCGTGCGTGCGTGCGTGCATGTGTGTGTGTTTGGTTCTCTGTCTGTTCTCTGGCTTTCTCCCCTCATCCCTCCAATATTATATAAGAGCTGATTACATCCAATCAGAAGGCCTGATAACGGAGGGCTATTATTGGCTCAAATCACTCAATCCTCACTTGGCAATCAGAGGAAATACCTCTGTTGTTGAAAGACCAAAGAGAAGACAGGATAAATGAGAAAGAGACAAAGAAAGATATCACTCTGAGAGATAGAGGGATAGAGAGAAGGGTTAGGATAGACAGTAAGAAAGACAAAGAGATACAACATAGCAGTTGAGGCTCCTCAGAGGAGAAAGGGGAGGACCATCCTCCTCAGCGAAATTTCATAGAAATATAAATTGTGAAACACGAAAAAAGTTATCCTTTTTAGATAAAACTATACGAAATATGTCAGCAAATAATTGATTAAAACATACTGTTTTTGGGGGGTTGGAGGGACGCCATGTGCGACTGACGTGTTTTCCGTTTGCTCCCATGGTATTCTTAAAGTTTATGTGAATTTTGCAGAAGAACCGTATTTATTTTCAAATATTAGTTTGGTGATCCCTTTCCGTAAAAACCAAGACTACTTTGCTTTAGAATGTCAGCATGTCGACGAAACATAAGGCCAAAAACATGACTTTGAGAAAACACGGCCTACAAGACCCACTCTCATCACCGCCCTCTCCTGAGTCTGAGGGCCCGGGGACTCATACTTTACCCGGGGGTGCGGCTTGGCCTGGCGGCGCTGAAATTAACATTCTCAAGGCCATCAAACTACTACGCTCTGAGATAGTTGAAATGAAAACGGAGGTAGTTGCTACGATTGAGGGCCGAATACAGGAGGTTTCTGATACTTTAAAAGCAGATCTAACCATCCTGCGGAACCAGACGGTGCCAGCAATCACATCACTCAAAACAACAACAGCGTCGCACACTACAACGATTGCAGCACTGGAGACCTCTGCTACAAATGTCTCCGACTTAACTACATCCCTGGAGACCTCTGCTACAAATGTCTCCGACTTAACCACCTCCCTGGAGGCTGACGTGAAACGCCTGGCTGCGGATTTGAAAAAGGTGAAGGAGAGCTGTGTGAGTTTAGAGGGATTCTCTCGCCGCAATAACCTGAGACTTGTATCGGTCCCAGAGTCAGCGGAAATGCCTCGCGCCACGTATTTCATTTCTGGGCTACTGAAGGATGTTCTTGGCTTAGATGAGAAGACTCTGATTGATCGTGCCCACCGGTCGCTGCGCCCAAAGCCCCGGGATGGTGAGAGGCCCCGTGACATAATTCTTCGAGTGCACTTTTTCCATGAGAAGATGGAGATTTTCCGAGGAGCCCGCAATATCACTCTGAGCTTTCAAGGACAGAGCTTCATCTACCAGGACTACTCCCCCACTGTTTCCAAGCAGTGCGCAGCGGGACCATCCAGGTGTGAAGTATGGACTGCGATCCTGGCCCATTTATGGCTATCTCATGATGGTAAAGACTACACATTTGAGTCGAGTCTCCGGATGAGACTATGACTCACATTCAACGTCACATCAAGACGTCTTGAACTTGCTCATAGATCAGCAACTGTTGCTTGCGAACTGTGGATAGTAAGTAGCCCACCTGTGGTACAATTATGTTTAGTTATAACTTGTATAGTTGCGGAGTTGGCGAACCCATTCAGGCTTATTTGATGTGATCTAATGTTTTGATCATCTAGTGTGCTTGCCTTACAAGCATTCAGTCATTTTAATTTCATTGTATTAAGGTTTTACTTAACTCCTGTGTTCCTAGGCTGTCTCGTTCACCTATTCAGTTTGTTTACATAGTGTCTCAGTGACTCAAAATATAGTTGGTTATTTGTTTAATGCATCCGCTGGCACCGACCCAGTAAACAGTAAATGTTCCGAGGCTACACGTTTTTGGGGGTCTTCACTTAACTTCTTGAGCCTATGGGGGCGCCATTTCGACTTTGTAAAAATGAGTTCCCAAATTAAACTGCCTCGTACTCAATTCTTGCTTGTACAATATGCATATTATTATTACTATTGGATAGAAAACACTCTCTAGTTTCTAAAACCGTTTGAATTATTTCTCTGAGTGAAACAGAACTCATTCTGCAGCACATTTCCTGTCAGGGAGTGAGATTTCAGAAATCGAGGTCCCTGTTCTGAGGTCAGTTTATAAGTCCCCATGTAAGCCATCGGGCTACATGCACTGTATACGTCTTCCTCTAGATGTCAGTAAGCGGGGAGAATTTGAATGGAGTGGATTGCGCAATCTGGGACCTTATATAAGACCGTGGAACGGAAGTACCGTCCTTTTCAACGGTGCGCCTGGCGCAAGAAGACATCACAATGGCGTCCTGCAAACGCTTTCGTTTTAGTAGTTCTATATCTCCGGTCATGTTTTTATTCGTTATAGGTGTTAAAGACATCATAAGGTAGTTAATTTAAACCGACTTATAGCAGTTTATAGCAGTTTATTGCGATTTTCTGGGATTTCTTTGTCATGCGCTTTCACGAGTTGGACACGTCTCCAGTGGGTGGCTATCGTTAGCTGCTATTTCAACAGGAGAAGAGGACATCTTTCAACCCAAAGACGATTGTTCTGGAGAAAGGACACCTTGCCCAAGATTCTGATGGAAGCTCAGCTAATAGTAAGCAGTCTTTATGCTGTTAATTCGTACTTATGTTGACAAATGTAAAATAATAATTCCGCCATGAATTATGGTGCGGTCTCGCTTTGGCGCACGCTGTATTGCGCAGTAACGTTAATTTTAAAAATCTAACCCAGCGATTGCATTAAGAACTAATTTGTCTTTCAATTGCTGTCCAACCTGTATTTTTTAGTCAAGTTTTGGAATAGTTACTGATTAGAATAGGTGCCTCTTCAAAGATTTCTCCTGACATTTTCTGGGCAGCTTTGCTACTTTTCTCATTGTATAACCACGATTTGTGCTGCTAAATATGCACATTTTCGAACAAACTCTATATGCATTGTGTAATATGATGTTATAGGACTGTCATCTGAAGAATTCTGAGAAGGTTAGTGAAAAAATTTATATATTTTGGTGGTTTATACGTTATCGCTATTTTTGCCTTGAATCAATGCTGTTGTGATGTTTGCTATTGTGGTAAGCTAATATAACGCTATATTGTGTTTTCGCTGTAAAACACTTAGAAAATCTGAAATATTGGCTGGATTCACAAGATCTGTGTCTTTCATCTGCTGTACGCTGTGTATTTTTAAGAAATGTTTTATGATGAGTAATTAGCTAATTCACGTTGCTCTCTGTAGTTATTCTAGTCGCTTTGGTGAGAGTTGTGATGGTGGCTGCAATGGTAAACTATGATTTATACCTGAAATATGCACATTTTTCTAACAAAACATATGCTATACAATAAATATGTTATCAGACTGTCATCTGATGAAGTTGTTTCTTGGTTAGTGGCTATTTATATCTTTATTTGGTCGAATTTGTGATAGCTACTGATGGAGTAAAAAAATGGTGGAGTAAAAAAGTGGTGTCTTTTGCTAACGTGGTTAGCTAATAGATTTACATATTGTGTCTTCCCTGTAAAACATTTTAAAAATCAGAAATGATGGCTGGATTCACAAGATGTGTATCTTTCATTTGGTGTCTTGGACTTGTGATTTCATGAACATTTTATTATATGATATCCCTGTGGCTTTAGGCTAGGCTATGCTAGTCAGCTTTTTTGATGGGGGGGATCCCGGATCCAGGTTTGGGAGGTGTTAGAGGTTAAATTTTTTTAAAGGTTTTGAGCGTCATTTATGCCCAGCAAATGTTCAACGTTGCGCACACATAGTTTTTTTGGTCTTGGTTGTAAGTTGTCTCAGCGTCAAACTAGACAATTATTATAATTTTTTTGATTGTCTTACTACGATTTGCTTACTTCAAATGAGGTTTTTGGTAGAGAGCCTTTATACATTTAATTTATTTTCTCTCTCAATGCCTGTTATAAGACTGGGAATATAATTATATACATCTATGAGTGGTGCTTTTGTAATTTCGTTTGCACAAGGGATTCACTTTTATTTTTTTTAAATTTTGCTGCTTGATCCACTAACACAAAACGCAACTTTAAAGAGCGGGACTGTGGGTTTAGGTTTAAGACCGCACTCTCACAGACATACTGTGTGAAGAGAACATGTTCTATTTAGGTCTTGTACCTCGTTTGGGGAGGTACTGTCTGGGATGGGGGGAGGTAGGTTGAATTGTTCAGTTCTTATGTTGTCATTCTGTCTTTTTTGTTTTTTTTCTGTACTTTTTCCAAACATCTTGCACCGTACATTATTACTCTGAGACAAGTTATTCTGGGGTTTTTGGGCACTCATTGCTTTTCCACTCTATGCTCTAATGACAGGGTTGTATAACGAGAGTGCCCAGGGTGGCCGAAATAATGCGATCAAAGTACATTTCGTGGAACATCAAAGGGTTAACATCCCTGTGAAGCGTAAGAGGGTGTTGACACACTTAAAGGGTTTGAATGCAAATGTTGCATTTCTACAAGAGACTCACTTGAGGACTGGTGAGAATTTTAGGATGCGTAGGGACTGGGTTGGTCAAGTGTTCCACTCTAACTTTCATAGTAAATCAAGAGGTGCTGCCATTTTGGTTGATAAATCTACTCCCTTTGTAGCTTCTGAGGTTATTGCTGATCCTTAGGAACGATACCAGGAAGTTCTCATCACAAAATATTTCTGCGAGGTCATACTTGTGCTCCTGCTCCGAAAACATTCTTATCTGCTCTCTGAGCTCTGGACAAACTCTGGACAAGACTTTTCCTCGCAACAGCCACCTTGCTTCACTGTGAAACAGCACAGCTTGATGTTCAGCTCCCATCTCCTCACAGATAGCAGAGAAGACACTTGTTTTTAGTGGTCTGGTCTTTATAAAATTGACTACACCTACAATGTCAGTCATAACCTCACTTAATTCAGAGGAAATGTGCCTTGATGCCAGTGCTTCTCTATGTATAACACAGTGTGTCCACTCAGCATTAGGTGAGGCTTTCTTGATGATTGCCCGAAGTCCTTTTCTCATCCCTGCCATGGTCTGTGCACCATCACTGCAAACACCAATGCAGTTCTCCCACTTTAGCCCATTCTCAGTCAGGAAGCAGTCCAGGATTTTGAATAGCTCTTCAGCTGTGGCTCTGTCTCTGACATATTTACAAAAAAGTAGATCCTCACACAGGGAGTTTGTCATGTCAAAACGTACATAAGCGATAAACAAACAGTCTTTGTTGCTGTCAGTTGCTTCATCGAACTGTAAGGCAAAACGTTTGTCTTTGAGTTTATCTACCAGCTGTTCTTTAAGATCGTTAGCAATGTCATGTATACGTCTGGCGACAGTGTCATTGGACAGAGGGATAGTTTTTATTTTTGCAGCACTTGCGTCATCCAGCATGACAGAGATCCAGCATGACAGAGATGTCTAATGCTGCAGGCAGTATCAGCTCCTCTGCTATGGAGTGTTTTTTTTTGCACTGAGCAATTTGGTACGCAACCTTATATGATGCTAACAGTGCGCGCTGGTTTACTGAAGTAGCATTCACAAAGCGGGACGATTGTTGGCAATATTCGGCACGTTTTCGCTGAAAAAACTCAAGCGGCTTATCAGCGTGATTGGGGTGTAATGTCTTTAAGTGACGCCTTAATTTATTTGGCTTCATGCTGTCCGCTGCCAACATTTTTAGACACAGTAAACATACCGGTCTTTCCTCGTCTCCCACCGTAGTCACAGTGAAGCCAAGCGCTACATACGCTTCGTCATATTTCCTCGTCTTAGCTTTCGGGAGACTTACGTTTGTCTAATTATCTCCGTCTCTCTCCGCCTTTCTTTTCATCCCTGTTAAATATTTTTTCCATGGTGTCTCTTAAGGGTTTGTTATCTGCACTTCATATCTCCTGCTCTGTGCTGTGTGCTCTTGTTCGGTGCAAAAAAAACCCTACTCCCTGCGGCAAAAAAAGCATGTTACCTGGGGTCACACGCTGGCATCGCTCCGAGCCCCCCCAGGGGGGCGCGCCCCACTATTTGAGAAGGACTGGTCTAGATGAACAATTTACACCTGAGGATATTGCAAGGTGTCCACAATGAAAGTGGTAAATCACCGGCTCCGGACGGTTTTCCAACCGAAATTTACAGGACATTTTCTGGTCTGCTTTGCCCATTCTTGTCTCGATTATTTGCAGATTGCCGTAATACCTCAAAGCTACCACATAGTCTTTATCAGGCTTCAATTTCATTACTATTAAAGAAAAACAAAGACCCCCTGGAATGTGGAGCCTATCGCCCAATCTCGCTTTTAAGGAGAAGTATATCTTTAAATCTGTGAATAACACTTGTATCTTTTATTAATGTTTAGTATGAGTATTTCTGTGATTTGATGTGGCTCTGTGCAAATTCACGGGATGTTTTGGAGGCAAAGCCAAATGTAAACTGAGGGTTTTGGATATAAATATGAACTTGATCGAACAAAACATACATATATTGTGTAACATGTTGTCCCGGGAGTGTCATCTGATGAAGAATATCAAAGGTTAGTGATTAATTTTATCAATATTTCTGCTTTTTGTGACTCCTCTCTTTGGTTGGAAAATCGCTGCATGCTTTCTGTGACTAGTTGCTGACCTAACATAATGATATGTTCTGCTTTCGCCGAAAAGCTTTTTTGAAATCGGACATTATGGTTGGATTAACGAGAATTTTATCTTTAAAATGGTGTCTAATACTTGTATGTTTGAGAAAGTTGAATTATGAGATTTCTGTTGATTGAATTTGGCGCCCTGCAATTTCATTGGCTGTTGGCGAGGGGTTCGGAACCCCAGTCCTAGACAGGTTAAACTGTGATTACAAAATCCTATCCAAGCTTTTAGCCATCCGTATGGAAGGCTCGCTGCATCAAGTAATACATTCTGACCAGACTGGCTTTGTGAGAAATAGGTATTTGTCTTATGAAGGCGCCTAATATCCCACTCATATCCCACTTACTCCCCAGCGTCAGGGGACCCGGAGGTGGTGGTCTCACTTGATGCGGAAAAAGCTTATGACCGCGTTGAGTGGGACAACCTAACAGCTGCCCTTTATAGATTTGGCTTTGGCCCCAAATTCACTGCGTGGATAAAGATTCTTTATTTTTCCCCCATGGCTTCGGTATGGACTAACAACTGTCCTCTGACTATTTTCCCTTGCACCGCGGATCTAGACAGGGTTGTCCACTCTCCCCCTTGTTGTTTGCTTTGGCAATCGAGCCTCTCGCCATTGCACTACGCTCTAATGATGCCATTCAAGGAATAATCAGGACGGGCATAGAGAAGAAAGTCTCGCTATATGCTGACGATCTCCTTTTGTTTATCTCTAACCCTGGAACCACATTGCTACGTGCCTTATCTGTTCTTAAAAAGTTTGGATCAATCTCAGGGTACAAGCTGAATCTAGGCAAGAGTGAGCTTTTTCCTGTAAATAACATTGCTTTAAAGTTGACAAGTTTTCAGTTTAGGATTGTCCGGGATCAATCCACCTACTTGGGAGTTAAAGTGACAAGGACATATTCAAAATAGTTTCAGGAAAACTTTGTTGCTCTAGCAGACAGTTTGAGGCAATATTTTATTTTTTGGAATTCGCTACCTCTTTCTCTCATCGGAAGGATTACTGTCATTAAAATTAATCTGTTACCCAAATGTTTATATTTATTTCAATGTTTACCCATTTTCATTCCAAAATATTTTTTTAATTCACTGGATCAAACATTCATGTATTTTATTTGGGATGGCAAGGTACCACGGATTGGTAGAACACATTTACAGAAGCCTAAGGCATTGGGGGGTTTAGCTCTACCAAATTTTCAGACATACTATCGGGCTGCAAATTTCAAAGCCCTTCTGTACTGGCTGCAGACTGATCCCACTGGCCCTAGACCACTCTGGGTCCAGATGGAGTCTGAATCGTGTAAACCTTCTGCACTTTCTTCTGTGTTGTGCTCGTCTCTCCCAGTGTCCCTAGGCAAACGGTGTGTCAACCCAATTGTAAAGCAGTCTCTTAAAATGTGGAATCAGTTCCGTTTAGCCTTTAGCCTCTGAGGCTTTTCTCTATCAGGCCCAATCAATCAGAACATTTTATTTCCTCCATCTTTGAATGATGGGGCTTTTGCCATCTGGCACTCACCAGGCCTCTCCTCACTAGCCCAATTATTCTTTGATGATACATTTGCCTCTTTTGCTCAGCTACAGGAAGAGTTCAACCTCCCCCAATCCCACTTTTTCTGCTATCTCCAGACTAGGAACTTTGTCAGAGCTAACACACCTGAATTTCCCCATAGGCCTGCAAATAAAGCTATAGAGAGCTTCTTTGAGCTGAACAAGCTTCCTAGGGGCGCAATTTCAGATGTATATGCCATCATTCATGACTTACAGAACCCTTCTTTGGTGCCTTTAAAGACTCGATGGGATAAAGATTTTGGGGAGGAACTTGGGGAAGACAACTGAGAATCTGTGCTGCACAGGGTGCATTCATCCTCTTTTAGCACTAGACACAGCCTCATTCAATTCAAGGTGGTTCACCATATCCACTGGTCCGGGGCCAAACTTGGAAGAATATTCTCTGATTTTGATCCTACCTGTGTCAGATGTAAAATGGAACCAGCCACACTGTTGCATATGTTTTGGGGCTGTCATAAACTGTCAGGTTTCTGGGAATTAATATTTAAATGTTTCTCTGATATATATGACTGATGATATATATTCTGATATAGATCCGTCTCCCCTTACAGCTCTTTTTGGAGTACTGCCCATAGGTACCCCCCTGTCAAGAATCCAGTTGGACACTGTTGCTTATACAACTCTTTTAGCTAGATGGCTAATACTACAGAACTGGAAGATGGCAGGTCCCCCATCTTATACATATTGGGTGAGAGATGTATTGTGCTCGCTGAAACTAGAAAAAATGTAATTCAATACACGTGGGAACCCCAAACTGTTTTATGAGGCTTGGGCTCCATTCCAGTCTCACTTTAAACAGTCCATCCTCTGATGGCATTCATATTAAAACAAAAATAAGTCTGTATTTGACCCCCACTGTGACTTAAGGGTTGGATGAGCATTTCTTTGTGCTTTTTCTGGGGGAGGGGGGGCATTATTAAGGTTGATGATGTTCTTATTGATTGTGACCTGCGGATGCCTTGTTCATCTTGCCCGGTCAGAGACTAAAATGTGAGCTTGTTTTTCCCAGTTTTTATTTATATTTTTTATTTAAAAATTTAGATCACCCTTACATAAAATGATTATTATTCATTTTTTAAATCATTTTTTTGTAAACTTTTTATTTTTGGTCCAGTGGATGGTCGGTCTGTGGCCATGACTGTCTGTGAGTGGTTGCATTTCTCCACCCCTATCCCTTGACTGTTTACAGGAACAATGGTGAGGTGTTTGCTCTGTCCCTGTACTATAGATTGACCTTTAACCTTTGTAGCCTTCTGCCTGGTGTGTTTAACTTGTCTAAAGTATGGTATCTTTAAAGCTATTTTTTAAATGTTTTATTACTTGAATTCTTTCTAGTTGAGTATGATATTTATGTTGCTTTGTGTTGTCTTGTGTGTGTAAAACTGAATAAACAGAGTTTTCAACCAAAAAAACATGCTGTTTTGCAATGAAGATCTATAGCAACTTTAACAGCACTCTGGGGTAGCATAATGGTGTAGCTGGAGGACAGCTAGCTTTCTGTCCTGCTCTGGGTACATTGATTTAAATACAAAACCTAGGAGGCTGGTAGGCCTCACCCCCTTCCATAGACCTACATGGTAATTATGACCACTTCCGGAGGACGACCTCTAACCAATCAAAGCTTTTGCAGTATGAACTGACATGTTGTCCATCCAATCATAGGATTAGGATCAGAGAATTAACGTAGTGTGTTGTATTGGGAGTGTGCCGCAGAGCATTATGGGGGAGTTATATGTGTTGAGAAGCTTGGTGAGTTGGTGACATTATTGGATAGAGATTAAAAAATTATAGTTGAGCATTTTTGGGATATTATTCAATTCAAAACGAGTTTCTTTAAATTAGAGGAGAGAGAGGAGGTAGATTATAAATAGTTTTCTTGGTTTTAGAACTTTATTTTTGTGGCCAGTTAGTGCAATATATTTCAATTTACCTTGCTTACTTCCGTAGCAAGGAGAAGTATCTAGCAAATTTTGTTGAGTTTTTGTTGAAGAACCCCTTTCATTCACTTTCATACACTGAAAAGGTGCAAATTAAAACCAAGGATCGACCTCTGCCTGTTTATTGAAGAAGGATGAAAAGGTGAGGGGGTTCACTACCAACTGGTATCAAAAGTATAGCTGATTAACAGGGAGCCTTTCATCAAGCCGCCTGTATTGCTGGCCTTTTTGAAAAGTCTGACCCTGGGCGAAAGAGGGCTACAGTGACCTGAAGAATACTGATCGTTCAGTTAAACGGCAAAACAAAAGAAGGGAGCATATAAATACCCACATCAGTTTCAAGCTTCTGGGAAAAAGCCGCATCGATCATGACGAAGGTCTACGTATTCAAACTGGAAAACATGAGAGAGTAAGAAGAAGCACTAAAATAATCATCTCTCCCTATGTTCTTTATCTCCATCTCTTTCTGTAGCTACAGATGTAGGATCTTAATGTTAGCCAGTTTGCTACAGCAGGAAAATATTCCTGGTGTGGCAGGTAGCATAATGGATAGAGCAATGGGCCAGTACTCCAAAGGTTGCTGGATCAAATCCCTGAGCTGACAAGGTAAAAATATTTTGTTCTGCTCCTGAACAAGGCAGTTAACCCACTGTTCTTCAGTAGGCTGTCATTGTAAATAAGAATTTGATTGTAACTGACATGCCTAGTTAACTTCTTCGGGATAGGGGGCAGCATTTTCACTTTTGGATAAATAGCGTGCCCAATTTCAACTTCCTTCTACTCATCCCCAGAATATAAGATATGCATATTATTAGTATATTTGGATAGACAACACTCTGAAGTTTCTAAACCTGTTTGAATCATGTCTGTGAGTATAAAATAACTTATGTAGCAGGCAAAACCCCGAGGACTAACCATTCAGATTTTAATTTTTTGAGGTCACTGTCTGTTCAATGAGCTTTCATTGTAAAGTAATAGTAGTATAGTATAGTATAGCATAGTAATATATTTGAATTTGCGAATTTGCTGAATTTGCTACCGTCCCACATATCCCAGAGAAGTTAACTTCTCTAGGATATGTGGGACGCTAACGTCCCACTTGGCCAAAAGTCAGTAAAAATGCAGAGCGCCAAATTCAAATATATTACAATAAAAATCAAACTTTCATGAAATCACACATGAAAGACACCAAATTAAAGCCACACTTGTTGTGAATCCAGCCAACATGTCTGATTTCAAAAAGGATTTACGGCAAATGCACACCAAACGATTATGTTAGGTCAGTACATAGCCACAGAAAAACACAGCCATTTTTCCAGTCAAAGAGAGGAGTAACAAAAAGCAGAAATAGAGATAAAATTAATCACTAACCTTTGATGATCTTCTTCAGATGACACTCATAGGACTTCATGTTACACAATACATGTATGTTTTGTTCGGTAAAGTTCATATTTATATCCAAAAATCTGAGTTTAGGCGGGACGCTACTGTCTCACTTGGCAAAAAGCCAGAGAAAATGCAGAGCGCCAAATTCAAATTATTTACTATGAATATTACTATAAAAATCTAACTTTCATGAAATCACACATGAAAGATGCCAAATTTAAGCTACTCTAGTTGTGAATCCAGCCAACATGTCAGAATTCAAATAGGCTTTTCGGCGAAAGCAAACGATGCTATTATCTGAGGATAGCACAATAGTAAACAAAGACAGAGAAGCATATTTCAACCCTGCAGGCGCGACACAAAACGCAGAAATAAAAATATAATTCATGCCTTACCTTTGACGAGCTTCTGTTGTTGGCACTCCAATATTTCCCATAAACATCACAAATGGTCCTTTTGTTTGATTAATTCCGTCGATATATATCCAAAATGTCCATTTATTTGGAGCGTTTGATCCAGAAAAACACTGGTTCCAACTTGCTCAAACGTGACTACAAAATATCTCAAAGGTTACCTGTAAACATTGCCAAAAAATGTCAAACTACTTTTGTAATACAACTTTAGGTATTTTTTAACGTTAATAATCAATAAAACTGAAGACGGGATGATCTGTGTTCAATACAGGATTAAAACCAACTATAGCTAGCTTTCTGGTCACGCGCTTCTATCTAACAGGACCCTTCCTGTGACTCTCGTTCAAGATGGCCGTACTTCTTCATTACACAAAGGAATAATCTCAACCAATTTCTCAAGACTGTTTACATCCAGTGGAAGCGGTAGGAACTGCAAGCAGGTCCCTTAGTAATCTGGTTTCCCAATGAAAATCATTGAAAAGAGAGTGACCTCAAACAAAAAACAAATCTGAATGGTTTGTCCTCGGGGTTTCGCCTGCTAAATAAGTTCTGTTATACTCACAGACATGATTCAAACAGTTTTAGAAACGTCAGAGTGTTTTCTATCCAAATATACTAACAATATGCATATCTTATCTTCTGGGGATGAGTAGCTGGCTGTAACGGCCGTCGTAATCCTCCTCCTCGGACGAGGAGGAGAGGCGAGAAGGATCAGACCAATATGCGGAGTGGTTTGTGTCCATGATTATTTATTAACAAAAATAACCGGAACACTAATGAAACAAAATGACAAAAGAGAAACTAACCGACAAACAGTCCCGTGAGGCACGAATACAGACACGAGATACAAACACCCACAAAACACACGTGAAACCCCGGCTGCCTTAGTATGATTCTCAATCAGGGACAACGATTGACAGCTGCCTCTGATGGAGAATCATACCAGGCCGAACACAAAATCCCAAAATAGAAAATCACACATAGACAAACCCACCCAACTCACGCCCTGACCAACTAAATAAATACAAGACAAAAGAAAACAGGTCAGGAACGTGACACTGGCAGTTGAATTTGGGTATGCTTTTCATCCAAACGTGCTGCCCCCTATCCTAGCGAAGTTTTAAATAAAGTTGACATTTTAAAAAAAACAAGCAGATGCATCACGAAAGTTAGAAATAGCGATAAAATAAATCGCTTACATTTGAAGATCTTCATCTTTTTGCAGTCCCAAATGTCCCAGTTATACAATGAATACCCAAAAACTCAGTTTAGCTGGCGCGCTTGATTCAATTATCCACCGGTTTCCCTCCTTCAAAATGCATACAAAATGAATCCCAAACGTTACCAGTAAACTTCTCCAAACAAATCAAACAACGTTTATTATCAAACCTCAGGTACCCTAATACGTAAATAAACGATAAAAATGAAGACGGAGAATCGTTATTGTCATTACCGGAGATAAACAACAAAGTACACGCATTCGCCAGTACAGGTAACAAACACTACAGCCAAAATGGGAGCCACTTAGAAAAACTACAAATTCTAGCTCATTTTTCCAAAAACAAGCCTGGAACTCTTTCTAAAGACTGTTGACATCTAGTGGAAACCCTAGGAACTGCAATCTGGGAGGTTTTCCCTTCATATTAAAATTGAGAGCCATAGGAATCAATGGTGGGCTGAATTCTTTTTTTTTCTGGGTGGTTTGTCCTTGGGTTTCGCCTGCCATATCAGTTATGTTTTACTCACAGACATTATTTTAACAGTTTTGGATGCTTTAGAGTGTTTTCTATCCTAGCTTCTGGGCCTTAGTAGCAGGCAGTTTACTTTGGGCACGCTTTTCATCCAAAATTCAGAATGCTGCCCCCTACCCTAGTGAGGTTAAAGAATGAATCAATCAGCAAAGGGTCTTGAGGGGATTCAGAGGTGTATAGCTCAGAGTACAATTGTTTGAATTGATCATTGATCTATTTATGTATAACTGTGGTGGCACCAGATGGGGTACTTATTTGTGGGATTAAACGTGAGGCCTCAGATTTACGGATCTGATGTGCAAGGAGTTTATATGCATATTCTAGCTCCTGGGCCAGAGTAACAGGCAGTTTTCTTTGGGCATGCTTGTCATCCACACGTCAAAATACTGCCCCCTAGCCAAAAGAGGTTAATATCCTGCGTCTGTTTCTCTTCCACTGACCTTCACTTTTGTTAATCCAAAACTTTTACTTTGCAGAGCATATAAATTATCTTGTCTATGGATGCAAACATAGCCTGGATCTCTCTCTTTTTATTCTAGCTGTCTTCCTTTTCAACCACATCTCATCCTATTTCAGTCTGTCTTTTTACCCTTCCTCAATCCCCCCTCTGTCTCTCTCCCTCTCCCTCTCACTTTACCATTCTCCCTCCCTCCCTCCCTCTCTCCCTTATTCTCTCTCCAGCTGTGGGGTGATGTATGGTTCCTGTCAGTGCTGGAATCAAGTGGATGCCGCTTGTTTTAATTTAGCCCCGGAGCCCAGCGGATCCGGATCCTCCGCGTCAGGGAAGAGCGATGACCGTGGCCTTTCTCCCTCTGTTTTTACTCTCCTCCCCCATCCTCCCTCGCCTCTTCCCTTGTTCGCTACACTGATCAACACTTAGCCTCTGTCCCAAATGCAACCTATTCCCTATATAGTGACCTACTTTGGACCAGGGGCCCCCTATGGGCCCTGGTGAAAAGAAATTGCACTACGTAGGGAATAGGGTGCTATTTGGGACAGAGCCTAAACTAGAGTAGAACAGGCTCTGTGGGGACACCTGCCTGCTAGCATCTCAAAGTCCAGTGTGGTTGCTGACACTTTCTAAAATGATAGTGCCTACCTAATGATCAAAGAGACACATGTGCATGCTAGCATTTGAAGCTAACGTATACCTGACCAGAAAAACACTCATTTGATGCTAAGCTAACACACACCTTACTCTTCGAACCAAGTGAAGTTGAGAAATTATGCTAATTGCGGCTAGTACCTGTGGTGATTAATCAATAAACATTGATGAAGACCGAGAGGTCCCGGTCTGACAGAGACACTGAGTCTCAAATGGAACCCTATCCCCCTATGGGCCTTGGTCAACAGTAGTGCACTGTAGGGAATAGGGTGCCATTTTGGATACAGGCAGATTGAGTGATGATCAGGACCTCCTCATCACCTAGATGTGCCATGACAGCTTTCTCTCTCTCTCTCTCTCTCTCTCTCTCTCTCTCTCTCTCTCTCTCTCTCTCTCTCTCTCTCTCTCTCTCTCTGTCTCATGTCATCTTCCTTCTCCTCCTCACCCCCTCCCTTCATCCATTCATCAGCACCATCATTAATATAAATCATTTATCTCCATATTGCTCCGCTGGCACACTGCTCGTATGAGGGCTGTCGTGCAGAGATGGCCTGTACATGTGTGTGTGTGTGTGATCTGTGCGTGTGATCTGTGTGTGTGATCAGAGTCTAAGCAATTAATTAAGACAGAGAGAATGAGACAATGGATGGAACAGAAGAGAGGAATGAAAGAGAAAGAATATGCATGCAAAAACCAGGCATTTGGCAGAGTAGCCTATTACTTCACTACAACAGGAATGAAATATCTACCCGGGCTTACTAACAGAGAATACATGGATTTTGGACTGGTTAAAAATACATGTAGACAGATTAACACTTTGGGAATATTCTGCCATGGATCAAAAGACACATTTTCTATCATTTACTCAACAAGATCTCATGGTTTTAAAAATGTGACGTTTATCCATGTTTCTCCAATCGTCAAATTTGAAAGTGTTTTTAAATTCCTGGGTTGCTCCTCCTCCGTATCATTCCGTTTCTCCAAACATAACATTTTGAAGTTGTCTCAAACTTTAAGGGGTAAGAGTTAAGGTTAGGGATATAGTTTAACCTCTTGAGCCTATGGGGGCGCCATTTCGACTTTGTAAAAATGAGTTCCCAAATTAAACTGCCTCGTACTCAATTCTTGCTCGTACAATATGCATATTATTATTACTATTGGATAGAAAACACTCTCTAGTTTCTAAAACCGTTTGAATTATTTCTCTGAGTGAAACAGAACTCATTCTGCAGCACATTTCCTGTCAGGGAGTGAGATTTCAGAAATCGAGGTCCCTGTTCTGAGGTCAGTTTATAAGTCCCCATGTAAGCCATCGGGCTACATGCACTGCATACGCCTTCCTCTAGATGTCAGTAAGCGGTGAGAATTTGAATGGAGTCGATTGCGCAATCTGGGGCCCTATATAAGACCGTGGAACGGAAGTACCGTTCTTTTCAACGGTGCGCCTGGCGCATCAGGGACATCACTATGGCCTCCTGCAAAGCTTTCGTTTTAGCAGTTCTGTTTCTCCGGTCATGTTTTTATTCGTTATAGTTGTTAAAGACATCATAAGGTAGTTAATTTAAACCGATTTATAGCAGTTTATATCAGTTTATTGCGATTTTCCTGGATTTCTTTGTCATGCGCTTTCACGAGTTGGACACCTCTCCAGTGGGTGGCTAACGTTAGTGGCTATTTCGACAGGACAAGAGGACATCTTTCAACCAAAAGACGATTGTTCTGGAGAAAGGACACCTTGCCCAAGATTCTGATGGAAGCTCAGCAAATAGTAAGCAGTCTTTATGTTGTTAATTCGTACTTATGTTGACAAATGTCAAATAATAATTCCGCCATGAATTATGGTGCGGTCTCGCTTTAGCGCACGCTGTATTGCGCAGTAACGTTAATTTTAAAAATCTAACACAGCGATTGCATTAAGAACTAATTTATCTTTCATTTGCTGTCCAATCTGTATTTTTTAGTCAAGTTTATGAATAGTTTTCGATTAGATTAGGTGCCTCTCCAAGATGGCGCCGGACAGATTGCTTGAAGTTTTGGCCACTAATCACATTGTATAACCACGATTTGTGCCGCTAAATATGCACATTTTCGAACAAACTCTATATGCATTGTGTAATATGATGTTATAGGACTGTCATCTGAAGAATTCTGAGAAGGTTAGTGAAAAAATGTATATATTTTGGTGGTTTATACGTTATCGCTATGTTTGGCTTGAATCAATGCTGTTGTGATGTTTGCTATTGTGGTAAGCTAATATAACGCTATATTGTGTTTTCGCTGTAAAACACTTTCACAAGATCTGTGTCTTTCAATTGCTGTACGCTGTGTATTTTTAAGAAATGTTTTATGATGAGTAATTAGGTAATACACGTTGCTCTCTGTAGTTATTCTAGTCGCTTTGGTGAGAGTTGTGATGGTGGCTGCAATGGTAAACTATGATTTATACCTGAAATATGCACATTTTTCTAACAAAACATATGCTATACAATAAATATGTTATCAGACTGTCTTCTGATGAAGTTGTTTCTTGGTTAGTGGCTATTTATATCTTTATTTGGTCGAATTTGTGATAGCTACTGATGGAGTAAAAAAATGGTGGAGTAAGAAAGTGGTGTCTTTTGCTAACGTGGTTAGCTAATAGATTTACATATTGTGTCTTCCCTGTAAAACATTTTAAAAATCAGAAATGATGGCTGGATTCACAAGATGTGTATCTTTCATCTGGTGTCTTGGACTTGTGATTTAATGATATTTAGATGCTAGTATTTACTTGTGACGCTATGCTAGGCTATGCTAGTCAGCTTTTTTACTGATGGGGGTGCTCCCGGATCCGGGTTTGGGAGGAACTAGAAGTTAAAAAAAGGTCTAATACCACTGGTATTGAACCTACAAATCCAGAGTCATGGGATTACACCCCCGTCCACAACACCCTGGAAAAACAGCATGGATAGATTCAGCCGCGAGCCGGTTTTTTATTTTTACATGCATTCGCCAGTACGCGTAACAAACACTACAGCCAAAATGGGAGCCACTTAGAAAAACTACAAATTCTAGCTCATTTTTCCAAAAACAAGCCTGGAACTCTTTCTAAAGACTGTTGACATCTAGTGGAAGCCCTAGGAACTGCAATCTGGGAGGTTTTCCCCCGTCCACAACGCCCTGGAAAAACCCATTACACCCCCGTCCACATCGACCTGGAAAAACCCATTACACCCCCGTCCACAACGCCCTGGCAAAACCCATTACACCCCCGTCCACAACGCCCTGGAAAAACCCATTACACCCCCGTCCACAATGCCCTGGCAAAACCCATTACACTCACGTCCACAACACCCTGGAAAAACCCATTACACCCCCGTCCACAACGCCCTGGAAAAAGCCATTACACCCCTGTCCACAACGCCCTGGAAAAACCCATTACGCCACCGTCCACAATGCCCTGGCAAAACCCATTACACCCCGTACCACAACGCCCTGGCAAAACCCATTACACCCCCGTCCACAATGCCCTGGCAAAACCCATTACACCCACGTCCACAACACCCTGGCAAAACCCATTACACCCCCGTCCACAACGCCCTGGAAAAACCCATTACACCCCCGTCCACAACGCCCTGGAAAAACCCATTACACCCCCGTCCACAACGCCCTGGCAAAACCCATTACACCCCCGTCCACATCGCCCTGGAAAAACCCATTACACCCCCGTCCACATCGCCCTGGCAAAACCCATTACACCCCTGTCCACAACGCCCTGGCAAAACCCATTACGCCTCCGTCCACAACACCCTGGCAAAACCCATTACACCCCCGTCCACAACGCCCTGGAAAAACCCATTACACCCCTGTCCACAACGCCCTGGAAAAACCCATTACACCCCCGTCCACAACACCCTGGAAAAACCCATTACACCCCCGTACCACAACGCCCTGGCAAAACCCATTACACCCCCGTCCACAACGCCCTGGAAAACGCCATTACACCCCTGTCCACAACGCCCTGGAAAAACCCATTACGCCACCGTACCACAACGCCCTGGCAAAACCCATTACACCCCCGTCCACAATGCCCTGGCAAAACCCATTACACCCACGTCCACAACACCCTGGCAAAACCCATTACACCCCCGTCCACAACGCCCTGGAAAAACCCATTACACCCCCGTCCACAACGCCCTGGAAAAACCCATTACACCCCCGTCCACAACGCCCTGGCAAAACCCATTACACCCCCGTCCACATCGCCCTGGAAAAACCCATTACACCCCCGTCCACATCGCCCTGGCAAAACCCATTACACCCCTGTCCACAACGCCCTGGCAAAACCCATTACGCCTCCGTCCACAACACCCTGGCAAAACCCATTACACCCCCGTCCACAACGCCCTGGAAAAACCCATTACACCCCTGTCCACAACGCCCTGGAAAAACCCATTACACCCCCGTCCACAACACCCTGGAAAAACCCATTACACCCCCGTACCACAACGCCCTGGCAAAACCCATTACACCCCCGTCCACAACGCCCTGGAAAACGCCATTACACCCCTGTCCACAACGCCCTGGAAAAACCCATTACGCCACCGTCCACAACGCCCTGGCAAAACCCATCGCGCCCCTGTCCACAACGCCCTGGCAAAACCCATTACGCCTCCGTCCACAACGCCCTGGCAAAACCCATTACGCCTCCGTCCACAACGCCCTGGCAAAACCCATTACGCCTCCGTCCACAACGCCCTGGCAAAACCCATTACGCCTCCGTCCACAACGCCCTGGCACAACCCCAAAAGCTCACTGTTGGTTCCTAGTGGCTGGTGTTGAAAGCATTTGTAGATGTCCTCAAGACGTTGGAAAGACGTCCAATTTCAAAGTCTGTTTTTTTCTTTTCTTCACTCTATTTACAGCATCAACCGTGATGTATGATACATTATGAAGAAGGAAAGGTGGCGAAGGAAGGAGAGAGAGAGACGCAGGGTGAGGAAGAGAGAACGGTAGATGGCATATGGAAATTCTGATTGGGGAGACTGAAGGTTAGAAGGGTAGGAAGAGGCAAGAGACGAGGAACGGAAAGTGAGAGGGAAGATTAGAGTGAAAGGTAGAGAAACATTTTAGAGGAGGAGTGACAGGGGTTAGTGTAGCCTTAGGGAAGCACCTGTGTCTCTCCCTGGTTCTACGGAGCGTACCATGTTTGCATCCCAAATGGCACGCTATAAATATAGTGCACTACCTTTGACCTTACACTATAGCGAATAGGGAGCCATTTGGGATGCACACTAGTACTTCATTTAGCTTGCTGCTTTGTGTTTGGCCCTGGGGCCGAGGCAGAGGAAGTGTTAACTGTTATCTCCAGCTGTCAGCTTGGATCTGTGTCACCCTCCGACTTATATGGATCTCCTGCTTATGACACCACAGAGGAGAGGAGTGATGGTTAGATGAGGGTAGGGCAGGGAGGGAGGATGGGAGGATGGTGGTTAGAGAGAAGTGATGGGGGAGGGGAGGGAGGGAGGGTGGAGAGAAGGGGGATATGGCGAGAGAGCGGAAGGAAGGTGTTAGAAGCAGAGAGGGGTGGGAGAGAGGAAGGGAGGGATAGTGGTTAGAGAGAGAGGTAGCAGTCCGGTAACAGTCCGTGGGGCGACGCACAATTGGCATAGCGTCGTCCGGGTTAGGGAGGGTTTGGCCGGTAGGGATATCCTTGTCTCAGTATGTAAAAAAAATGTAATAAAATGTATGCACTCTACTGTAAGTCGCTCTGGATAAGAGCGTCTGCTAAATGACTAAAATGTAAAAATGTAAATGTAAGGTAGAGATGGCAACAGACAGGTGGATGGGGAAGGAAGTTAAATGAAGAAAGAGAAAGAAAGAGGAGGGTGGAAGAAGGAGAGATACAGGGATCGACAGAAGAAAGGGAAAGCAGGAAAGGTGAAAATTGGAGGGAGAAAACTAGAAAGAGGTAACAGGAGAAGACTAGAGACAGTTAACAGAAGACTTGAGAGAGTTAAAAGGAGAAGACTAGAGAGAGGTAACAGGAGAAGACTAGAGAGAGGTAACAGGAGAAGACTAGAGACAGGTAACAGAAGACTTGAGAGAGGTAACAGGAGAAGACTAGAGAGAGGTAACAGGAGAAGACTAGAGACAGGTAACAGAAGACTTGAGAGAGGTAAAAGGAGAAGACTAGAGAGAGGTAACAGGAGAAGACTAGAGAGAGGTAACAGGAGAAGACTAGAGAGAGTTAACAGAAGACTACAGAGAGGTAGCAGAAGACTAAAGAGAGGTAACAGAAGACTAGAGAAAGGAAACAGGAGAAGACTAGAGACAGGTAACAGTAGACTAGAGAGAGGTAACAGAAGACAAGAGAGAAGTAACAGGAGAAGACTAGAGAGAGGTAACAGGAGAAGACTAGAGAGAGGTAACAGGAGAAGACTAGAGAGAAGAAACAGGAGAAGACTAAATAGGTAACATGAGAAGACTAGAGAGAGGTAACAGAAGACTCAATAGAGGTAACAGGAGAAGACTAGAGAGAAGTAACAGAAGACTAGAAAGAAGTAACAGGAGAAGACTAGACAGAGGTAACAAAAGACTGGAGAGAGGTCACTTGAGACTAGAGAGAGGTAACAGAAGACTAGAGAGAGGTAACAGAAGAATAGAGAGAGGTAACAGAAGACTAGAGAGGGTAACAGAGGACTAGAGAGAGGTAACAGAAGACTAGAGAGAGGTAACAGGAGAAGACTAGAGAGAGGTAACAGAAGACTAGAGAGAAGTAACAGAAGAGTAGCGAGAGGTACCGGAGAAGACTAGAGAGAAGTAACAGAAGACTAGAGAGAGGTAACAGGAGAAGACTGGAGATAAGAAACAGGAGAAGACTAGTGAGAAGTAACAGGAGAAGACTAGAGATAAGTAACAGAAGACTAGAGAGAAGTAACAGGAGAAGACTAGAGAGGTAACTTGAGAAGACTAGAGAGAGGTAACAGAGGACTAGAGAGAGGTAACAGGAGAAGACTAGAGAGAAGTAACAGAAGACTAGTGAGAAGTAACAGAAGACTAGCGAGAGGTACCGGAGAAGACTAGAGAGAAGTAACAAAAGACTAGAGAGAGGTAACAGGAGAAGACTAGAGAGAAGTAACAGAAGACTAGAGAGAGGTAACAGAAGACTAGAGAGAGGTAACAGGAGAAAATTACAGGAGAAGACTAGTGAGAAGTAACAGGAGAAGACTAGAGAGAAGTAACAAAAGACTTGAAAGAAGTAACAGGAGAAGACTAGAGAGAGGTAACAAAAGACTGGAGAGAGGTCACTTGAGACTAGAGAGAGGTAACAGAAGACTAGAGAGAGGTAACAGAAGACTAGAGAGAGGTAACAGAAGACTAGAGAGGAGTAACAGGAGAAGACTAGAGAGAGGTAACAGGAGAAGACTAGAGACAGGTAACAGAAGACTTGAGAGAAGTAAAAGGAGAAGACTAGAGAGAGGTAACAGGAGAAGACTAGAGAGAGAAACAGAAGACTACAGAGAGGTAGCAGAAGACTAAAGAGAGGTAACAGAAGACTAGAGAGAGGAAACAGGAGAAGACTAGAGACAGGTAACAGTAGACTAGAGAGAGGTAACAGAAGACAAGAGAGAAGTAACAGGAGAAGACTAGAGAGAGGTAACAGGAGAAGACTAGAGAGAGGTAACAGGAGAAGACTAGAGAGAAGAAACAGGAGAAGACTAAAGAGGTAACATGAGAAGACTAGAGAGAGGTAACAGAAGACTCAGTAAATGTAACAGGAGAAGACTAGAGAGAAGTAACAGAAGACTAGAAAGAAGTAACAGGAGAAGACTAGAGAGAGGTAACAAAAGACTGGAGAGAGGTCACTTGAGACTAGAGAGAGGTAACAGCAGACTAGAGAGAGGTAACAGAAGACTAGGAAGTAACAGGAGACTAGAGAGAGGTAACAGAAGACCAGAGAGGGTAACAGAGGACTAGAGAGAGGTAACAGAAGACTAGAGAGACTAGAGAGAGGTAATAGAAGACTAGAGAGAGGTAACAGAAGACCAGAGAGAGTAACAGAGGACTAGAGAGAGTTAACAGGAGAAGACTAGAGAGAGGTAACAGAAGACTAGAGAGAGGTAACTGGAGAAGACTGGAGATAAGAAACAGGAGAAGAATAGTGAGAAGTAACAGGAGAAGACTAGAGATAAGTAACAGAAGACTAGAGAGAAGTAACAGGAGAAGACTAGAGAGGTAACTTGAGAAGACTAGAGAGAGGTAACAGAGGACTAGAGAGAGGTAACAGGAGAAGACTAGAGAGAAGTAACCGAAGACTAGTGAGAAGTAACAGAAGACTAGCGAGAGGTACCGGAGTAGACTAGAGAGAAGTAACAAAAGACTAGAGAGAGGTAACAGGAGAAGACTAGAGAGAAGTAACAGAAGACTAGAGAGAGGTAACAGAAGACTAGAGAGAGGTAACAGGAGAAAATTACAGGAGAAGACTAGTGAGAAGTAACAGGAGAAGACTAGAGAGAAGTAACAGAAGACGTCTAGAGAGAAGTAACAGGAGAAGACTAGAGAGAGTTAACAGAAGACTGGAGAGAGGTCACTTGAGACTAGAGAGAGGTAACAGAAGACTAGAGAGAGGTAACAGAAGACTAGAGAGAGGTAACAGAAGACAAGAGAGGGTAACAGAGGACTAGAGAGAGGTAACAGAAGACTAGAGAGAGGTAACAGGAGAAGACTAGAGAGAGGTAACAGGAGAAGACTAGAGAGAGGTAACAGGAGAAGACTAGAGACAGGTAACAGAAGACTTGAGAGAGGTAAAAGGAGAAGACTAGAGAGAGGTAACAGGAGAAGACTAGAGAGAGGTAACAGAAGACTACAGAGAGGTAGCAGAAGACTAAAGAGAGGTAACAGAAGACTAGAGAGAGGAAACAGGAGAAGACTAGAGACAGGTAACAGAAGACTTGAGAGAGGTAAAAGGAGAAGACTAGAGAGAGGTAACAGGAGAAGACTAGAGAGAGGTAACAGAAGACTACAGAGAGGTAGCAGAAGACTAAAGAGAGGTAACAGAAGACTAGAGAGAGGAAACAGGAGAAGACTAGAGACAGGTAACAGAAGACTTGAGAGAGGTAAAAGGAGAAGACTAGAGAGAGGTAACAGGAGAAGACTAGAGAGAGGTAACAGAAGACTCAATAGAGGTAACAGGAGAAGACTAGAGAGAAGTAACAGAAGACTAGAAAGAAGTAACAGGAGAAGACTAGACAGAGGTAACAAAAGACTGGAGAGAGGTCACTTGAGACTAGAGAGAGGTAACAGAAGACTAGAGAGAGGTAACAGAAGACTAGAGAGAGGTAACAGAAGACTAGAGAGAGGTAACAGAAGACTACAGAGAGGTAGCAGAAGACTAAAGAGAGGTAACAGAAGACTAGAGAGAGGAAACAGGAGAAGACTAGAGACAGGTAACAGTAGACTAGAGAGAGGTAACAGAAGACAAGAGAGAAGTAACAGGAGAAGACTAGAGAGAGGTAACATGAGAAGACTAGAGAGAAGAAACAGGAGAAGACTAAAGAGGTAACATGAGAAGACTAGAGAGAGGTAACAGAAGACTCAATAGAGGTAACAGGAGAAGACTAGAGAGAAGTAACAGAAGACTAGAAAGAAGTAACAGGAGAAGACTAGACAGAGGTAACAAAAGACTGGAGAGAGGTCACTTGAGACTAGAGAGAGGTAACAGAAGACTAGAGAGAGGTAACAGAAGACTAGAGAGAGGTAACAGAAGACTAGAGAGGGTAACAGAGGACTAGAGAGAGGTAACAGAAGACTAGAGAGAGGTAACAGGAGAAGACTAGAGAGAGGTAACAGAAGACTAGAGAGAAGTAACAGAAGACTAGCGAGAGGTACCGGAGAAGACTAGAGAGAAGTAACAGAAGACTAGAGAGAGGTAACAGGAGAAGACTGGAGATAAGAAACAGGAGAAGACTAGTGAGAAGTAACAGGAGAAGACTAGAGATAAGTAACAGAAGACTAGAGAGAAGTAACAGGAGAAGACTAGAGAGGTAACTTGAGAAGACTAGAGAGAGGTAACAGAGGACTAGAGAGAGGTAACAGGAGAAGACTAGAGAGAAGTAACAGAAGACTAGTGAGAAGTAACAGAAGACTAGCGAGAGGTACCGGAGAAGACTAGAGAGAAGTAACAAAAGACTAGAGAGAGGTAACAGGAGAAGACTAGAGAGAAGTAACAGAAGACTAGAGAGAGGTAACAGAAGACTAGAGAGAGGTAACAGGAGAAAATTACAGGAGAAGACTAGTGAGAAGTAACAGGAGAAGACTAGAGAGAAGTAACAAAAGACTAGAAAGAAGTAACAGGAGAAGACTAGAGAGAGGTAACAAAAGACTGGAGAGAGGTCACTTGAGACTAGAGAGAGGTAACAGAAGACTAGAGAGAGGTAACAGAAGACTAGAGAGAGGTAACAGAAGACTAGAGAGGGGTAACAGGAGAAGACTAGAGAGAGGTAACAGGAGAAGACTAGAGAGAGAAACAGAAGACTACAGAGAGGTAGCAGAAGACTAAAGAGAGGTAACAGAAGACTAGAGAGAGGAAACAGGAGAAGACTAGAGACAGGTAACAGAAGACAAGAGAGAAGTAACAGGAGAAGACAAGAGAGAAGTAACAGGAGAAGACTAGAGAGAGGTAACAGGAGAAGACTAGAGAGAGGTAACAGGAGAAGACTAGAGAGAAGAAACAGGAGAAGACTAAAGAGGTAACATGAGAAGACTAGAGAGAGGTAACAGAAGACTCAGTAAATGTAACAGGAGAAGACTAGAGAGAAGTAACAGAAGACTCGAAAGAAGTAACAGGAGAAGACTAGAGAGAGGTAACAAAAGACTGGAGAGAGGTCACTTGAGACTAGAGAGAGGTAACAGCAGACTAGAGAGAGGTAACAGAAGACTAGGAAGTAACAGGAGACTAGAGAGAGGTAACAGAAGACCAGAGAGGGTAACAGAGGACTAGAGAGAGGTAACAGAAGACTAGAGAGAGGTAACAGAAGACTAGAGAGACTAGAGAGAGGTAACAGAAGACTAGAGAGAGGTAACAGAAGACCAGAGAGAGTAACAGAGGACTAGAGAGAGGTAACAGGAGAAGACTAGAGAGAGGTAACAGAAGACTAGAGAGAGGTAACAGGAGAAGACTGGAGATAAGAAACAGGAGAAGACTAGAGATAAGTAACAGAAGACTAGAGAGAAGTAACAGGAGAAGACTAGAGAGGTAACTTGAGAAGACTAGAGAGAGGTAACAGAGGACTAGAGAGAGGTAACAGGAGAAGACTAGAGAGAAGTAACAGAAGACTAGTGAGAAGTAACAGAAGACTAGCGAGAGGTACTGGAGTAGACTCGAGAGAAGTAACAAAAGACTAGAGAGAGGTAACAGGAGAAGACTAGAGAGAAGTAACAGAAGACTAGAGAGAGGTAACAGAAGACGAGAGAGAGGTAACAGGAGAAAATTACAGGAGAAGACTAGTGAGAAGTAACAGGAGAAGACTAGAGAGAGGTAACAGGAGAAGACTAGAGAGAGGTAACAGGAGAAGACTAGAGAGAGTTAACAGAAGACTGGAGAGAGGTCACTTGAGACTAGAGAGAGGTAACAGAAGACTAGAGAGAGGTAACAGAAGACTAGAGAGAGGTAACAGAAGACTAGAGAGGGTAACAGAGGACTAGAGAGAGGTAACAGAAGACTAGAGAGAGGTAACAGAAGACTAGAGAGAGGTAACAGGAGAAGACTAGAGAGAGGTAACAGGAGAAGACTAGAGAGAGGTAACAGGAGAAGACTAGAGGCAGGTAACAGAAGACTTGAGAGAGGTAAAAGGAGAAGACTAGAGAGAGGTAACAGGAGAAGACTAGAGAGAGGTAACAGAAGACTACAGAGACTACAGAGACTACAGAGAGGTAGAGAAGACTAAAGAGAGGAAACAGGAGATGACTAGAGAGAAGTAACAGGAGAAGACTAGAGAGAAGAAACAGGAGAAGACTAAAGAGTAACATGAGAAGACTAGAGAGAGGTAACAGAATAATCATTAGAGGTAACAGGAGAAGACTAGAGAGAATAACAGAAGACTAGAAAGAAGTAACAGGAGAAGACTAGAGAGACGTAACAAAAGACTGGAGAGGGTCACTTGAGACTAGAGAGAAGTAACAGGAGAAGACTAGAGAGAAGTAACAGAAGACTAGAGAGAAGTAACAGGAGAAGACTAGAGAGAAGTAACAGGATAAGACTAGAGAGAGGTAACAGGAGAAGACTAGAGAGAAGTAACAGAAGACTAGAGAGAGGTAACAGAAGACCAGAGAGAGTAACAGAGGACTAGAGAGAGGTAACAGGAGAAGACTAGAGAGAGGTAACAGAAGACTAGAGAGAGGTAACAGGAGAAGACTGGAGATAAGAAACAGGAGAAGACTAGAGATAAGTAACAGAAGACTAGAGAGAAGTAACAGGAGAAGACTAGAGAGGTAACTTGAGAAGACTAGAGAGAGGTAACAGAGGACTAGAGAGAGGTAACAGGAGAAGACTAGAGAAAGTAACAAAGACTAGTGAGAAGTAACAGAAGACTAGCGAGAGGTACTGGAGTAGACTCGAGAGAAGTAACAAAAGACTAGAGGAGGTAACGGAGAAGACTAGAGAGAAGTAACGAAGACTAGAGAGAGGTAACAGAAGACGAGAGAGAGGTAACAGGAGAAAATTACAGGAGAAGACTAGTGAGAAGTAACAGGAGAAGACTAGAGAGAGGTAACAGGAGAAGACTAGAGAGAGGTAACAGGAGAAGACTAGAGAGAGTTAACAGAAGACTGGAGAGAGGTCACTTGAGACTAGAGAGAGGTAACAGAAGACGAGAGAGGTAACAGAAGACTAGAGAGAGGTAACAGAAGACTAGAGGGTAACAGAGGACTAGAGAGAGGTAACAGAAGACTAGAGAGAGGAACAGAAGACTAGAGAGAGGTAACAGGAGAAGACTAGAGAGAGGTAACAGGAGAAGACTAGAGAGTACGTAGAGGCAGGTAACAGAAGACTTGAGAGAGGTAAAAGGAGAAGACTAGAGAGAGGTAACAGGAGAAGACTAGAGAGAGGTAACAGAAGACTACAGAGAGGTAGCAGAAGACTAAAGAGAGGTAACAGGAGATGACTAGAGAGAGGTAACAGGAGAAGACTAGAGAGAAGAAACAGGAGAAGACTAAAGAGGTAACATGAGAAGACTAGAGAGAGGTAACAGAATAATCATTAGAGGTAACAGGAGAAGACTAGAGAGAAGTAACAGAAGACTAGAAAGAAGTAACAGGAGAAGACTAGAGAGACGTAACAAAAGACTGGAGAGAGGTCACTTGAGACTAGAGAGAAGTAACAGGAGAAGACTAGAGAGAAGTAACAGAAGACTAGAGAGAAGTAACAGGAGAAGACTAGAGAGAAGTAACAGGATAAGACTAGAGAGAGGTAACAGGAGAAGACTAGAGAGAAGTAACAGGAGAAGACTAGAGAGAGGTAACAGGAGAAGACTAGAGAGAAGTAACAGAAGACTAGAGAGAAGTAACAGGAGAAGACTAGAGAGAGGTAACAGGAGAAGACTAGAGAGAGGTAACAGGAGAAGACTAGAGAGAGGTAACAGAAGACTAGAGAGAAGTAACAGGAGAAGACTAGAGAGAGGTAACAGGAGAAGACTAGAGAGAGGTAACAGGAGAAGACTAGATAGAGGTAACAGAAGACTAGAGAGAGGTAACAGGAGAAGACTAGAGAGAGGAAACAGGAGAAGCAGAAGGATAGATACAGTGACAGTAACAGTAACAGTGACAGTAACAGTAACAGTGACAGTGGCAGTAACAGTAACAGAGACATACACAGTGACAGTGACAGTGACAGTCACAGTGACATTGACAGTGACACTGACAGTGACAGTAACAGTGAAATAATGACTTTAGGGGGAGCAGCAGGTAAGGGACCATTGAGGGTTTGGGGGGGATGTCCATAGCAGGGGGAGGTGGAGCAGGTAGCTGACTAGTGGTGGCTATTCAGCAGCCTGATGGTCTGAAGGTAGAAACTATTGGCCAGTCGTTTTTTACATGATGCTCCGGTACTGCTCGTGTCTGAGTGATTGAAGTGGGGAGAACAGGTAAGGTAAGTGAGAGTTAAGGGTGTGTGGGGGGGGGGTCCATGATGCTCCGGTACTGCCCGTGTCTGAGTGATTGAAGTGGGGAGAACAGGTAAGGTAAGTGAGAGTTAAGGGTGTGTGGGGGGGGTCCATGATGCTCCGGTACTGCCCGTGTTCTGAGTGATTGAAGTGGGGAGAACAGGTAAGGTAAGTGAGAGTTAAGGGTGTGTGGGGGGGGGGGTCCATGATGCTCCGGTACTGCTCGTGTCTGAGTGATTGAAGTGGGGAGAACAGGTAAGGTAAGTGAGAGTTAAGGGTGTTTGGGGGAGCTGAAGGGTGGGACTAATAACAAGATAAACAATGTAGGGCATACGGGATCTGTGAAATGTGTATAGGTGCGGAGCTATTGTGAAATAGCACAGTTACAAGTGGAAATCAACTGGATGACAACAGAAATAGAGGAAGGACTAAGAACAAACAAGAGAGAACTATTATAAAGTAGACTGTGTCTGTAAAATGTGTATAAGAGTATAAATTGAAGGTAAAAACAGAAATGTTTATCAGTTTACTCCAATTGGGGGATCGTGGTAGGGTTTGCAGGGAATAATAATAAAGGTATACTCTTTAAAAAAGTATGTATGTTTATGTAGGTTGTGTATGTATATATGTGTATATGTATGCATACGTGAATGGATATATATATTTACCCCAAAAAATATGGGGGATTGGAAATGATGCAGACAATTACATTGGAAGCAACATTCTTTCTGCAATATTAAGCTGATCCACCCCCCCCAAAAAAAAAAAAAAAAAAAAAAAAGGGTGTGTGGGGGGGGGGGGGGGGGGGTCCATGATGTTCCGGTACTGCTCGTGTCTGAGTGATGTGAGTGGGGAGAACAGGTAAGGTAAGTGAGAGTTAAGGGGTGTGTGGGGGGGGGGGGGTCCATGATGCTCCGGTACTGTCGTGTCTGAGTGATTGAAGTGGGGAGAACAGGTAAGGTAAGTGAGAGTTAAGGGTGTGTGGGGGGGGGTCCATGATGCTCCGGTACTGCCCGTGTCTGAGTGATTGAAGTGGGAGAAACAGGGCATGGGTTGGGTGGCTGGGGTCCCTGATGATGTTCTTGGCCTTCCTGCGACACCTGGTGTTGTAGGTGTCCTGTAGGGCAGGTAGTGTGATGTTCTTGGCCTTCCTGCGACACCTGGTGTTGTAGGTGTCTGTAGGGCAGGTAGTGTGATGTTCTTTGCCTTCTGCGACACCTGGTGTTGTAGGTTCCTGTGGGCAGGTAGTGTGATGTTCTTGGCCTTCCTGCGACACCTGGTGTTGTAGGTGTCCTGTAGGGCAGGTAGTGTGATGTCTTGGCCTTCCTGCGACACCTGCTGTTGTAGGTGTCCTGTAGGGCAGGTAGTGTGATGTTCTTGGCTTCCTGCGACACCTGGTGTTGTAGGTGTCCTGTAGGGCAGGTAGTGTGATGTTCTTGGCCTTCCTGCGACACCTGGTGTTGTAGGTGTCCTGTAGGTCAGGTAGTGTGATGTTCTTGGCCTTCCTGGACACCTGCTGTTGTAGGTGTCCTGTAGGGCAGGTAGTGTGATGTTCTTGGCCTTCCTGCGACACCTGGTGTTGTAGGTGTCCTGTAGGGCAGGTAGTGTGATGTTCTTGGCCTTCCTGCGACACCTGCTGTTGTAGGTGTCCTGTAGGGCAGGTAGTGTGATGTTCTTGGCCTTCCTGCGACACCTGCTGTTGTAGGTGTCCTGTAGGGCAGGTAGTGTGATGTTCTTGGCCTTCCTGCGACACCTGCTGTTGTAGGTGTCCTGTAGGTCAGGCAGTGTGCACCCAATCGAGTGTTTCGGCTTTATGTTTCTAATGTTGAGAGAGAGTTGTTTTATCTGGCACCATGTCATCAGAGTCTCTACCTCCTCCCTGTAGACTGTCTCGTTGTTGTTGGTAATCAACATCATAAGTTAACTTGATGATGCAGTTAGAACTGTGGGAGGCCACACAGTCGTGGATATACAGAGAATACAAGAGGGGACTGAGGACGCACCCTGGTGGTCCCCGTGCTGAGAACCAGTGGGGAGGAGGTAATGTTGCCTACCTGTCAGGAAGTCCAGAGCCCAGCTGCACAGGGAGGAGTTCAGACCCAGAGCCCTGAGCTTTGTAATGAGCTTAGGACAGTCACAGTAACAGTGACAGTAACAGTGGAAGTGACAGTGACATTAGCAGTCACAGTGACTGTGACAGTGACAGTAACAGTGACAGTAACAGTGACAGCAACAGCAACAGCAACAGTGACAGTGACAGTGACAGTAACAGTAACATAGACAGTCACAGTGACAGTGGCAGTGAAAGTGATAGTCACAGTGACAATAACAGTGACAGTGACAGTAACAATAACAGTAACAGTTCCAGTGACAGTAACAGTAACAGTCACCGTGACAGTCACAGTGAAGG
>NC_052338.1:28551966-28612789 GCF_016432855.1 Salvelinus namaycush
AACCCCATCCCCTCCCCCCCCCCCCCTACTTTTTTTTTTTTGACACAGAGTCACTGTGTTGGTGTGTAGAGACAGAGTGGAGAAGACGAGTTCACTGGTGTGGTGTGTGAAGAGGACAGAGTTCACTGGTGTTGGTGTGTGAAGAGAGACAGAGTTCACTGGTGTTGGTGGTGAAAGAGACAGGGTTACTGGTGTTGGTGTGGAAGAGGACAGAGTTCACTGGTGTTGGTGGTGAAGAGAGTACAGAGTTACGAGTCATGGGTGTGGTGTGTGAAGAGAGACAGAGTTCACTGGTGTTGTTGTTGTGAAAGAGAGAGACAGAGAGAGTTCACTGTGTTGGTGTGTGAAGAGACAGAGGTTCACTGGTGTTGGTGTGTGAAGAAAAGACAGAATTCACTGGTGTTGGTGAGTGAAGATGACAGAGTTCACTGGTGTAGTGTGTGAAGAGACAGAGTCACTGGTGTTGGTGTGTGAAGAGAGACAGAGTTCACTGGTGTTGTGTCGTGTGAAGAGAGACAGGTTCAATGGTGAGGTGTGTGAAAGAGACAGAGTTCACTGGTGTTGGTGTGTGAAGAGAGACAGGGTTCACTGGTGTTGGTGTGAGTGAAGAGAGACAGAGTTCACTGTGTTGGTGTGTGAAGAGAGACAGAGTTCACTGTGTTTTGGTATGTGAAGAGAGCAGAGAAATTCACTGGTGTTGGTGTGTGAAGATAGAGACAGAGTTCACTGGTGTTGTGTGTGAAGAGAGAGCAGAGTTCACTGGTGTTGGTGTTGAAGACGAGACAGAGTTCACTGGTGTTGGTGTGTGAAAGAGACAGAGTTCACGGGTGTGTGTGTGAAGAGACAGAGTTCACTGGTGTTGGTGTGTGAAGAGACAGAGTTCACTGGTGTTGGTGGTGAAGAAAGACAGAATTCACTGGTGTTGGTGAGTGAATGAGAGACAGAGTTCACTGGTGTTGGTGTGTGAAGAGAGACAGAGTCACTGGCGTTGGTGTGTGAAGAGACAGAGTTCACTGGTGTTGGTGTTTGAAGAGAGACAGAGTTCACTGGTGTTGTTGTGTGAAGAGAGACAGAGTTCACTGGTGTTGGTGTGTGAAGAGACAGAATTCACTGGTGTTGGTGTGTGAAGAAAGACAGAATTCACTGGTGTTGGTGAGTGAAGACTGACAGAGTTCACTGGTGTTGGTGTGTGAAGAGAGACAGAGTTCACTGGTGTTGATGTGTGAAGAGACAGAGTTCACTGGTCTTGGTGTGTGAAGAGAGACAGAGTTCACTGGTGTTGGTGTGTGAAGAGAGACAGAGTTCACTGTTGTTGGTGTTTGAAGAGAGACAGAGTTCACTGGTGTTGGTGTGTGAAGAAAGACAGAATTCACTGGTGTTGGTGTGTGAAGAAAGACAGAATTCACTGGTGTTGGTGAGTGAAGACTGACAGAGTTCACTGGTGTTGGTGTGTGAAGAGAGACAGAGTTCACTGGTGTTGGTGTGTGAAGAGAGACAGAGTTCACTGTTGTTGGTGTTTGAAGAGAGACAGAATTCACTGGTGTTGGTGTGTGAAGAGAGACAGAGTTCACTGGTGTTGGTGTGTGAAGAGAGACAGAGTTCACTGGTGTTGGTGTGTGAAGAGAGACAGAGTTCACTGGTGTTGGTGTGTAAAGAGAGAGAGAGTTCACTGGTGTTGGTCTGTGAAGAGAGACAGTTCATTTGTGTTGGTGTGTGATGAGACAGAGGTCACTGGTGTTGGTGTGTGAAGAGAGACAGAGTTCACTGGTGTTGGTGTGTGAAGCGAGAGAGTTCACTGGTGTTGGTGTGTGAAGAAAGACAGAATTCACTGGTGTTGGTGAGTGAAGACTGACAGAGTTCACTGGTGTTGGTGTGTGAAGAGAGAGAGAGTTCACTGGTGTTGGTGTGTGAAGAGACAGAGTTCACTGGTGTTGGTGTGTGAAGAGAGACAGGGTTCACTGGTGTTGGTGTGTGAAGAGAGACAGAGTTCACTGGTGTTGGTGTGTGAAGAAAGACAGAATTCACTGGTGTTGGTGAGTGAAGACTGACAGAGTTCACTGGTGTTGGTGTGTGAAGAGAGACAGAGTTCACTGGTGTTGATGTGTGAAGAGACAGAGTTCACTGGTGTTGGTGTGTGAAGAGAGACAGAGTTCACTGGTGTTGGTGTGTGAAGAGAGACAGAGTTCACTTGTGTTGGTGTGTGAAGAGAGACAGAGTTCACTGGTGTTGATGTGTGAAGAGACAGAGTTCACTGGTGTTGGTGTGTGTGAAGAGAGAGAGTTCACTGTTGTTGGTGTTTGAAGAGACAGAGTTCACTGGTGTTGGTGTGTGAAGAGAGACAGAGTTCACTGGTGTTGGTGAGTGAAGACTGACAGAGTTCACTGGTGTTGGTGTGTGAAGAGACAGAGTTCACTGGTGTTGGTGTGTGAAGAGAGACAGAGTTCACTGGTGTTGGTGTGTGAAGAGAGACAGAGTTCACTGGTGTTGTTGTGTGAAGAGAGACAGAGTTCACTGGTGTTGGTGTGTGAAGAGACAGAGTTCACTGGTGTTGGTGTGTGAAGAAAGACAGAATTCACTGGTGTTGGTGAGTGAAGACTGACAGAGTTCACTGGTGTAGGTGTGTGAAGAGACAGAGTTCACTGGTGTTGGTGTGTGAAGAGAGACAGAGTTCACTGGTGTTGGTGTGTGAAGAGAGACAGGGTTCACTGGTGTAGGTGTGTGAAGAGACAGAGTTCACTGGTGTTGGTGTGTGAAGAGAGACAGGGTTCACTGGTGTTGGTGTGTGAAGAGAGACAGAGTTCACTGGTGTTGGTGTGTGAAGAGAGACAGAGTTCACTGGTTTTGGTATGTGAAGAGAGAGAGAACTCACTGGTGTTGGTGTGTGAAGATAGAGACAGAGTTCACTGGTGTTGGTGTGTGAAGAGAGACAGAGTTCACTGGTGTTGGTGTTTGAAGAGAGACAGAGTTCACTGGTGTTGGTGTGTGAAGAGAGACAGAGTTCACTGGTGTTGGTGTGTGAAGAGACAGAGTTCACTGGTGTTGGTGTTTGAAGAGAGACAGAGTTCACTGGTGTTGTTGTGTGAAGAGAGACAGAGTTCACTGGTGTTGGTGTGTGAAGAGACAGAGTTCACTGGTGTTGGTGTGTGAAGAAAGACAGAATTCACTGGTGTTGGTGAGTGAAGACTGACAGAGTTCACTGGTGTTGGTGTGTGAAGAGAGACAGAGTTCACTGGTGTTGATGTGTGAAGAGACAGAGTTCACTGGTCTTGGTGTGTGAAGAGAGACAGAGTTCACTGGTGTTGGTGTGTGAAGAGAGACAGAGTTCACTGTTGTTGGTGTTTGAAGAGAGACAGAGTTCACTGGTGTTGGTGTGTGAAGAAAGACAGAGTTCACTGGTGTTGATGTGTGAAGAGACAGAGTTCACTGGTGTTGGTGTGTGAAGAGAGACAGAGTTCACTGGTGTTGGTGTGTGAAGAAAGACAGAATTCACTGGTGTTGGTGAGTGAAGACTGACAGAGTTCACTGGTGTTGGTGTGTGAAGAGAGACAGAGTTCACTGGTGTTGGTGTGTGAAGAGAGACAGAGTTCACTGGTGTTGGTGTGTGAAGAGACAGAGTTCACTGGTGTTGGTGTGTGACGAGACAGAGTTCACTGGTGTTGGTGTGTGAAGAAAGACACAATTCACTGGTGTTGGTGAGTGAAGACTGACAGAGTTCACTGGTGTTGGTGTGTGAAGAGACAGAGTTCACTGGTGTTGGTGTGTGAAGAGAGACAGAGTTCACTGGTGTTGGTGTGTGAAGAGAGACATGGTTCACTGGTGTTGGTGTGTGAAGAGAGAGAGTTCACTGTTGTTGGTGTTTTGAAGAGAGACAGAGTTCACTGGTGTTGGTGTGTGAAGAGACAGAGTTCACTGGTGTTGGTGTGTGAAGAAAGACAGAATTCACTGGTGTTGGTGAGTGAAGAAAGACAGAATTCACTGGTGTTGGTGAGTGAAGACTGACAGAGTTCACTGGTGTTGGTGTGTGAAGAGAGACAGAGTTCACTGGTGTTGGCGTGTGAAGAGACAGAGTTCACTGGTGTTGGTGTGTGAAGAGAGACAGAGTTCACTGGTGTTGGTGTGTGAAGAGAGAGAGTTCACTGGTGTTGGTGTGTGAAGAGAGAGAGAGTTCACTGGTGTTGGTGTGTGAATAGAGACAGAGTTCACTGGTTTTGGTATGTGAAGAGAGAGAGAGTTCACTGGTGTTGGTGTGTGAAGATAGAGACAGAGTTCACTGGTGTTGGTGTGTGAAGAAAGACAGAATTCACTGGTGTTGGATGAGTGAAGACTTACAGAGTTCACTGGTGTTGGTGTGTGAAAAGAGACAGAGTTCACTGGTGTTGGTGTCTGAAGAGGGACAGAGTTCACTGGTGTTGGTGTGTGAAGAGAGACAGAGTTCACTGGTGTTGGTGTGTGAAGAGAGACAGAGTTCACTGGTGTTGGTGTCTGAAGAGGGATAGAGTTCACTGGTGTTGGTGTGTGAAGAGAGACAGAGTTCATTGGTGTTGGTGTGTGAAGAGAGACAGAGTTCACTGGTGTTGGTGTGTGAAGAAAGACAGAGTTCACTGATGTTGGTGTGTGAAGAGGGACAGAGTTCACTGGTGTTGGTGTGTGAAGAGAGACAGAGTTCACTGGTGTTGGTGTGTGAAGAGAGACAGGGTTCACTGGTGTTGGTGTGTGAAGAGAGAGAGTTCACTGTTGTTGGTGTGTGAAGAGAGACAGAGTTCACTGGTGTTGGTGTGTGAAGAGACAGAGTTCACTGGTGTTGGTGTGTGAAGAAAGACAGAATTCACTGGTGTTGGTGAGTGAAGACTGACAGAGTTCACTGGTGTAGGTGTGTGAAGAGACAGAGTTCACTGGTGTTGGTGTGTGAAGAGAGACAGGGTTCACTGGTGTTGGTGTGTGAAGAGAGAGAGTTCACTGGTGTTGGTGTGTGAATAGAGACAGAGTTCACTGGTTTTGGTATGTGAAGAGAGAGAGAACTCACTGGTGTTGGTGTGTGAAGATAGAGACAGAGTTCACTGGTGTTGGTGTGTGAAGAGAGACAGAGTTCACTGGTGTTGGTGTGTGAAGAGAGACAGAGTTCACTGGTGTTGGTGTTTGAAGAGAGACAGAGTTCACTGGTGTTGGTGTGTGAAGAGAGACAGAGTTCACTGGCGTTGGTGTGTGAAGAGACAGAGTTCACTGGTGTTGGTGTTTGAAGAGAGACAGAGTTCACTGGTGTTGTTGTGTGAAGAGAGACAGAGTTCACTGGTGTTGGTGTGTGAAGAGACAGAATTCACTGGTGTTGGTGTGTGAAGAAAGACAGAATTCACTGGTGTTGGTGAGTGAAGACTGACAGAGTTCACTGGTGTTGGTGTGTGAAGAGAGACAGAGTTCACTGGTGTTGATGTGTGAAGAGACAGAGTTCACTGGTCTTGGTGTGTGAAGAGAGACAGAGTTCACTGGTGTTGGTGTGTGAAGAGAGACAGAGTTCACTGTTGTTGGTGTTTGAAGAGAGACAGAGTTCACTGGTGTTGGTGTGTGAAGAAAGACAGAATTCACTGGTGTTGGTGTGTGAAGAAAGACAGAATTCACTGGTGTTGGTGAGTGAAGACTGACAGAGTTCACTGGTGTTGGTGTGTGAAGAGAGACAGAGTTCACTGGTGTTGGTGTGTGAAGAGAGACAGAGTTCACTGTTGTTGGTGTTTGAAGAGAGACAGAATTCACTGGTGTTGGTGTGTGAAGAGAGACAGAGTTCACTGGTGTTGGTGTGTGAAGAGAGACAGAGTTCACTGGTGTTGGTGTGTGAAGAGAGACAGAGTTCACTGGTGTTGGTGTGTGAAGAGAGAGAGAGTTCACTGGTGTTGGTGTGTGAAGAGAGACAGAGTTCACTGTTGTTGGTGTTTGAAGAGAGACAGAGTTCACTGGTGTTGGTGTGTGAAGAAAGACAGAGTTCACTGGTGTTGATGTGTGAAGAGACAGAGTTCACTGGTGTTGGTGTGTGAAGAGAGACAGAGTTCACTGGTGTTGGTGTGTGAAGAAAGACAGAATTCACTGGTGTTGGTGAGTGAAGACTGACAGAGTTCACTGGTGTTGGTGTGTGAAGAGAGACAGAGTTCACTGGTGTTGGTGTGTGAAGAGAGACAGAGTTCACTGGTGTTGGTGTGTGAAGAGAGACAGAGTTCACTGGTGTTGGTGTGTGACGAGACAGAGTTCACTGGTGTTGGTGTGTGAAGAAAGACACAATTCACTGGTGTTGGTGAGTGAAGACTGACAGAGTTCACTGGTGTTGGTGTGTGAAGAGACAGAGTTCACTGGTGTTGGTGTGTGAAGAGAGACAGAGTTCACTGGTGTTGGTGTGTGAAGAGAGACAGGGTTCACTGGTGTTGGTGTGTGAAGAGAGAGAGTTCACTGTTGTTGGTGTTTTGAAGAGAGACAGAGTTCACTGGTGTTGGTGTGTGAAGAGACAGAGTTCACTGGTGTTGGTGTGTGAAGAAAGACAGAATTCACTGGTGTTGGTGAGTGAAGAAAGACAGAATTCACTGGTGTTGGTGAGTGAAGACTGACAGAGTTCACTGGTGTTGGTGTGTGAAGAGAGACAGAGTTCACTGGTGTTGGCGTGTGAAGAGACAGAGTTCACTGGTGTTGGTGTGTGAAGAGAGACAGAGTTCACTGGTGTTGGTGTGTGAAGAGAGAGAGTTCACTGGTGTTGGTGTGTGAAGAGAGAGAGAGTTCACTGGTGTTGGTGTGTGAATAGAGACAGAGTTCACTGGTTTTGGTATGTGAAGAGAGAGAGAGTTCACTGGTGTTGGTGTGTGAAGATAGAGACAGAGTTCACTGGTGTTGGTGTGTGAAGAGAGACAGAGTTCACTGGTGTTGGTGTGTGAAGAGAGACAGAGTTCACTGGTGTTGGTGTGTGAAGAGAGACAGAGTTCACTGGTGTTGGTGTGTGAAGAGAGACAGAGTTCACTGGTGTTGGTGTCTGAAGAGGGACAGAGTTCACTGGTGGTGGTGTGTGAAGAGAGACAGAGTTCATTGGTGTTGGTGTGTGAAGAGAGACAGAGTTCACTGGTGTTGGTGTGTGAAGAGAGACAGAGTTCACCGGTGTTGGTGTGTGAAGAGAGACGGAGTTCACTGGTGTTGGTGTGTGAAGAGAGACAGAGTTCACTGGTGTTGGTGTGTGAAGAGACAGAGTTCACTGGTGTTGGTGTGTGAAGAGAGACAGAGTTCACTGGTGTTGGTGTTTGAAGAGGGACAGAGTTCACTGGTGTTGGTGTGTGAAGAGACAGAGTTCACTGGTGTTGGTGTGTGAAGAGAAACAGAGTTCACTGGTGTTGGTGTGTGAAGAGACAGAGTTCACTGGTGTTGGTGTGTGACGAGACAGAGTTCACTGGTGTTGGTGTGTGAAGAAAGACACAATTCACTGGTGTTGGTGAGTGAAGACTGACAGAGTTCACTGGTGTTGGTGTGTGAAGAGACAGAGTTCACTGGTGTTGGTGTGTGAAGAGAGACAGAGTTCACTGGTGTTGGTGTGTGAAGAGAGACAGGGTTCACTGGTGTTGGTGTGTGAAGAGAGAGAGTTCACTGTTGTTGGTGTTTTGAAGAGAGACAGAGTTCACTGGTGTTGGTGTGTGAAGAGACAGAGTTCACTGGTGTTGGTGTGTGAAGAAAGACAGAATTCACTGGTGTTGGTGAGTGAAGAAAGACAGAATTCACTGGTGTTGGTGAGTGAAGACTGACAGAGTTCACTGGTGTTGGTGTGTGAAGAGAGACAGAGTTCACTGGTGTTGGCGTGTGAAGAGACAGAGTTCACTGGTGTTGGTGTGTGAAGAGAGACAGAGTTCACTGGTGTTGGTGTGTGAAGAGAGAGAGTTCACTGGTGTTGGTGTGTGAAGAGAGAGAGAGTTCACTGGTGTTGGTGTGTGAATAGAGACAGAGTTCACTGGTTTTGGTATGTGAAGAGAGAGAGAGTTCACTGGTGTTGGTGTGTGAAGATAGAGACAGAGTTCACTGGTGTTGGTGTGTGAAGAAAGACAGAATTCACTGGTGTTGGATGAGTGAAGACTTACAGAGTTCACTGGTGTTGGTGTGTGAAGAGAGACAGAGTTCACTGGTGTTGGTGTCTGAAGAGGGACAGAGTTCACTGGTGTTGGTGTGTGAAGAGAGACAGAGTTCACTGGTGTTGGTGTGTGAAGAGAGACAGAGTTCACTGGTGTTGGTGTCTGAAGAGGGATAGAGTTCACTGGTGTTGGTGTGTGAAGAGAGACAGAGTTCATTGGTGTTGGTGTGTGAAGAGAGACAGAGTTCACTGGTGTTGGTGTGTGAAGAAAGACAGAGTTCACTGATGTTGGTGTGTGAAGAGGGACAGAGTTCACTGGTGTTGGTGTGTGAAGAGAGACAGAGTTCACTGGTGTTGGTGTGTGAAGAGAGACAGAGTTCACTGGTGTTGGTGTGTGAAGAGAGACAGAGTTCACCGGTGTTGGTGTGTGAAGAGAGAGAGAGTTCACTGGTGTTGGTGTGTGAATAGAGACAGAGTTCACTGGTTTTGGTATGTGAAGAGAGAGAGAGTTCACTGGTGTTGGTGTGTGAAGATAGAGACAGAGTTCACTGGTGTTGGTGTGTGAAGAGAGACAGAGTTCACTGGTGTTGGTGTGTGAAGAGAGACAGAGTTCACTGGTGTTGGTGTGTGAAGAGAGACAGAGTTCACTGGTGTTGGTGTGTGAAGAGAGACAGAGTTCACTGGTGTTGGTGTCTGAAGAGGGACAGAGTTCACTGGTGGTGGTGTGTGAAGAGAGACAGAGTTCATTGGTGTTGGTGTGTGAAGAGAGACAGAGTTCACTGGTGTTGGTGTGTGAAGAGAGACAGAGTTCACCGGTGTTGGTGTGTGAAGAGAGACGGAGTTCACTGGTGTTGGTGTGTGAAGAGAGACAGAGTTCACTGGTGTTGGTGTGTGAAGAGACAAAGTTCACTGGTGTTGGTGTGTGAAGAGAGACAGAGTTCACTGGTGTTGGTGTTTGAAGAGGGACAGAGTTCACTGGTGTTGGTGTGTGAAGAGACAGAGTTCACTGGTGTTGGTGTGTGAAGAGAAACAGAGTTCACTGGTGTTGGTGTGTGAAGAGACAGAGTTCACTGGTGTTGGTGTGTGAAGAGAAACAGAGTTCACTGGTGTTGGTGTGTGAAGAGAAACAGAGTTCACTGGTGTTGGTGTGTGAAGAGACAGAGTTCACTGGTGTTGGTCTGTGAAGAGGTTGATTATGTGCATTAAAAAAAGTCATCATGTTCTTCATGTGAACTGATAGAATGGTCAGATGCTATTTCTGGGGGCACTATTTCAGATCATTCTTCCTGGTTTAGTGGAAATGGAGAGGAAGTCGAAGCAGAGAACAGTGTTGGTTAGCTCTTGTCACGTGACCTGAGATGAAATGCACATAACTCAGGCAGGCCAGTGAAGATTTTTGAGTAGTGAGGGGGAGTTGAGAAAAACCATGAATGAAATGGTGGTTGCACTGCCCAATTGGCAGGATCATCTTCTGCATGACAATGAATGTGATTTCATTTCATGTTTTTTTTCTTATCACATATATCAATCTCTCTCTCTTGCCACAGCTCTACGTCATAACCACATTGTATACAACTGAATTGAGTGTTGATGCGAGCTTTCATATTTCAGACCAAAAAAGGTCTCAAAATGAAATTACAGAACATACCACCACAATTAGAGAGACATAGATCACTCCGATAAAACATGGATAAAGGCATGTGTACGATATCAAACCCAATGAGGCTCTTTCCTGTGGTTATGTTTCTCAAAGGGAAAGACAGATGCCTGCTGTTTCTGCAGGTGACATCTATTTCAAACACCACAAAGCAGCTAGCAGCAGACTTCTAGGAAGAACCACATAGTCAATGCTAACTGATGTGAGTGTTTAAGTACGTATATCCGCTGTTATTCGAAGGCTAGGCCACAGACAGACACAGCAGGAAGTGCATTGCAGTAAGTGTTGTTACCATGCAGAACTGGCCCGGAGAAGACTTGCTGCAACACACAGTAATGATTTGTGCCTTTAGAGAGCCATTTCCTGGTCCCAGATCATCATGTGTTTGGTATGGCATACATACACCAGGTACAGCAATGATCGTCAAAGGAGTGTGACTGGCTGGGCTTGAACCCTGACCCCTGAGCACCACAAGACTGCATTGGCCTGCGGAGCGAACGCCTAGGGCCTAGGTACTAGCCCAGGGAGCAAACTCAAGTCTTCAGGTCTCAGCTAAGGTTATTCATCACGCAAGTCAAGTGTTTGTGTCCCCTATGGGCCCTGGTCAAAAGTAGTGCACTACATAAGGAATAGGGTGCCATTCAGGATACAGTCAGAGTATTCCTTTCGTTCTATTTGACAACTATGCATACTTTATAATGGTTAAAGGGCAATCATTTGGCATTCCTGAAGAAATAATATGCTGCATGTACCAAGTGGAAGTGATTCATAAACACCTGCATAAAGCCTCATGGCCTTTATGCAGACCCAGAAAACGGCAGGCGTCACTACTGCTAAAGATGACCCGCTGAAGCGCACGCGTCCTTTGTTTCTCCTCTCTCTATAAAATATCTACACATCTCTTTATATAATCCTTATGTGTCTGTAAAACACATACAGTACGTCTCTCTGTATTCCAAGGAAGCATATACACCTCTGTCCTATGTCTCTGTCTGCACACAGACAATTCACTCTCTCTCTCCATAAAACACATCGGTCGGCATCTCTCTATAAATCAGGATATACTCTGTGAAATAACGGAGCAGTTGAACAGTAACTCAATCAAGACATGAAGACTTCTGATTGTGGAAAGAGGAATGTCCAATTCAACATGTACAACTTAAAGGGGCAATTTGGGATTGATACATCACTTTTTGGACTTTTAAATGAATGGTATATATCCCCAAAAAGAGGCAGGGTGAAAGCTTGGTTGTCCCCCGAACCCCCCTGTTTCAGTCTCCCGTATCTCTGCTGCAATATCTTATGTGCCGGGGGGGTTATGGTCAGTCTATCATATCTGGTTACTGTGTGATCTTAAATTCTCCTGTCCTATCTGGTTACTGTGTGATCTTAGTCATGTTCCCTCTAATTCTCCTCAGTCTCTCTCTCTAGGAGCCCCAGGACCGTGCCTCAGGATCCAGTTCTGCCGTTGTGTCTGCGGTTATGGAACCCTGACTTGTTTCACCGGATGTGCTACTTTGTCTCGGACCTACTCTTTCTCTCCCTCTCTCCCGGACTTGCCGTCTCGACCTCTGAATGCTTGGCTATGAAAAGCCAACTGACATTTATTCCTGAGGTATTGAATTGCTGCACCCTCTATAACCAGTGATTATTATTTGACCCTGCTGGTCATCTATGAACGTTTGAACATCTTCAAGAACGATCTGAACTTAATGGCCATGTACTCTTATAATCTCCACCCGGCACAGCCAGAAGAGGACAGGCCACCCCTCAGAGCCTGGTTCCTCTCTAGGTTTGTTCCTAGGTTTCTGGCTTTCTAGGGAGTTTCTTCTAGCCACAGTGCTTCTGCATCTGCATTGCTTGGTCTTTTAGGCTGGGTTTCTGTATAGTACTTTGAAACAACTGCTGATGTAAAAAGGGCTTTATAAAATATATTTGATTGATTGATTTGATTGTTTGAATCCCAGATTACGCTTTTAAGAAAAATTATTAATCAAGGCTGTTATCATACTGATCTAATTTGTAAAAAAATCTTCTAACTTTCTTTCTACAGTCGTGGCCAAAAGTTTTGAGAATGACACAAATATTACTTTTCACAACGTCTGCTGCCTCACTTCGTATGATGGCAATTTGCATATACTCCAGAATGTTATGAAGAGTGATCAGATGAATTGCAATTAATTGCAAAGTCCCTCTTTGCCATGCAAATGAACTTAATCTCAAAAAAACATTTCCACTGCATTTCAGCCCTTCCACAAAAGGACCAGCTGACATCAGGTCAGTGATTCTCTCATTAACACAGGTGTGAGTGTTGACGAGGACAAGGCTGGAGATCACTCTGTCATGCTGATTGAGTTCGAATAACAGACTGGAAGCTTCAAAAAGAGGGTGGTGCTTGGAATCATTGTTCTTCCTCTGTCAATCATAGTTACCTGGAAGGAAACACATGCCGTCATCATTGCTTTGCACAAAAAGGGCTTCACAGGCAAGGATATTGCTGCCAGTAAGATTGTTCCTAAATCAACCATTTATCGGATCATCAAGAACTTCAATGAGAGCGGTTCAATTGTTGTGAAAAAGGCTTCAGGGTGCCCAAGAAAGTCCAGCAAGCGCCAGAACCATCTCCTAAAGTTGATTCAGCTGCGGGATCGGGGTACCACCAGTACAGAGCTTGCTCAGGAATGGCAGCAGGCAGGTGTGAGTGCATCTGCACGCACAGTGAGGCAAAGACTTTTTGAGGATGGCCTGGTGTCCTGAAGGGCAGCAAAGAAGCCACTTCTCTACAGGAAAAACATCAGGGACAGACTGATATTCTGCAAAAGGTACAGGGATTGGACTGCTGAGGACTGGGGTAAAGTCATTTTCTCTGATGAATCCCCTTTCCGATTGTTTGGGGCATCCGGAAAAAAGCTTGTCCGGAGAAGACAAGGTGAGCGCTACCATCAGTCCTGTGTCATGCCAACAGTAAAGCATCCTGAGACCATTCATGTGTGGGGTTGCTTCTCAGCCAAGAGAGTGGGCTCACTCACAATTTTGCCTAAGAAAACAGCCATGAATAAAGAATGGTACCAACACATCCTCCGAGAGCAACTTCTCCCAACCATCCAGGAACAGTTTGGTGACGAACAATGCCTTTTCCAGCATGATGGAGCACCTTGCCATAAGGCAAAAGTGATAACTAAGTGGCTCGAGGAACAAAACATCGATATTTTGGGTCCATGGCCAGTAAACTCCCCAGACCTTAATCCCATTGAGAACTTGTGGTCAACCCTCAAGAGGCGGGTGGACAAACAAAAACCCACAAATTCTAACAAACTCTAAGCATTGATTATGCAAGAATGGGCTGCCATCAGTCAGGATGTGGCCCAGAAGTTAATTGACAGCATGCCATGGCGGATTGCAGAGGTCTTGAAAAAGAAGGGTCAACACTGCAAATATTGACTCTTTGCATCAACTTCATGTAATTGTCAATAAAAGCCTTTGACACTTATGAAAAGCTTGTAAATATACTTCAGAATTCCATAGTAACATCTGACAAAAATATCTAAAGACACTGAAGCAGCAAACTTTGTGATAATTAATATTTGTGTCATTCTCAAAACTTTTGGCCAGGACTGTATATCCCCACCCGTCTCACTGTCTCCCCTCCCGCCCCATTCTCTCTCTCTATTATTTTTCTCCCCCCTGTGCCTCCTTCCCACCCACCCTCCATCTCCTCTTCTTCTCCCATGTCTGTGCAGGCCAGGGCCAGGGGGCTGGGACTGTAGCCTGACTGACAGGTATGCAGGCCTCTCCTTTAGCTCTGCTTGTGTGGAGCTGCTGCTTGTCTGCTAACAGAACAGAGGCGGTCAGATAAAGCAGCCGTGTCCTGGGCTGGCTGACTCCAGATTAAAGGACAACATTCTGGGCATTCCTTTCTGCTGAGAGCATCCATCCCGTCTGGCCCAACTCGCTCTCTGCTACACACTGGAGAGGAAATGGCAAACAGGCAGCACAGGCAGACAGGCAGGCAGAACAGGCAGCACAGGCAGGCAGACAAGCAGCACAGGCAGGCAGACAAGCAGCACAGGCAGGCAGAACAGGCAGCAAAGAAAGCAGCCATGCAGCAGATCCTCCAAGGCAAGCTCCACTGGCCGAGCACATCCGCCTTCCTCCCTCTCGTGTTGCCCCTCTCGCTCTCTCTTTTGTTGCCTTTCTCCCTCTCCCTCTGCCTCTCTCTCTCTTTCCGTCTGCCCGTCTCATTCTCTCTCTCTTTCCCTCTGTCTTTATCTCTCTTTCCCTGTCTCTCTCACTCACTCTGCCTCTCTATTGTTCTTTCCCTCAGCCTCTTTCTTTATCTCTTTCCCTGTGCCTCCCTCTCTCTCCCTCTGCCTCTCGCTCTCTCACCTCTTTCCCTCTGCCTCTCTCTCTATTTCCCTCTGCCTCTCTCTCTCTCTTTCCCTCTGCCTCTCTCTTTCCCTCTGCCTCACTTTCCCTCTCTCTTTCTCTCTCCGTCGCAGCGCTGTGTCCAGTACAACTGTACTGTTAAAGACTGGACCAGTGTGGAGCGCTAAAGAGATCATTGGGCAGGCATTGTGCCCTGTTAATAGAGCCTTAAACTACCTCCATCCCCCCTTCTCCCCCCTCAGCCAGTACTATCCACCCACCCCAACCCAGCACTATTCCACTATTGCCCCAGCCAGCGTCTCTCTTTGATATCCCCTGTGGAATTAAAACAATCGAGACACAATGTGATTAGTCGTAAGCCTGGCTGATGGGCTTGGCCGGGGGCCCGTGTTTACATTCTCTCTCTCAAAGGAATCTCAGGATGAAAGGCCCCTGCCTTCAACACAGTCTGTGTCCCAAATGGCACCCTATTCCCTATGTAGTGCAATACTTTTGACCATGTGGCCCGCGGCCACATTCTTTTCTACATGTAGGGCTCCCGCCCCGGATGGACTGACACCTTTAAAAGGACCAGATCCACCAAACGTTTTGCTAAGGACAAAATGGCGATAAAGAAAGTCGCACACTCCATATTTAAACTCCCAGAAATGTAATGGGTATTTACCAACGTCTCGGCATCCCTGCGTCTTCCTCAGGGCCAGTTAGAGTTCATACAGTTCAAGTCGGAAGATTACATCCACCTTAGCCAAATACATTTAAACTCAGTTTTTGACAGTTCCTGACATTTAATCCTAGTAAAAAATTCCCTGTCTTAGGTCAGTTAGGATCACCACTTTATTTTAAGCATGTGAAATGTCAGAATAATAGTAGAGAATAATTATTTCAGCTTTTTTTCCCATCACATTCCTAGTGGGTCAGAAATTTACATATACGAAATTAGAAATTTGGTAGCATTACCTACAAAATTGTTTAACTTGGGTCAAACGTTTCAGGTAGCCTTCCACAAGCTTCCCAAAATAAGTTGGGTGAATTTTGGCCCATTCAGCCCAGAGTCAGGTTTGTAGGCCTCCTTGCGCACACACTTTTTTTCAGTTCTGCCCACAAATTTTCTATAGGATTGTGGTCAGGGCTTTGTGATGGCCACTCCAATATCTTGACTTTGTTGTCCTTAAGCCATTGTGCCACAACTTTGGAAGTATGCTTGAGGTCATTGTCCATTTTGGAAGACCCATTTGTGACCAAGCTTTAACTTCCCGACTGTTGTCTTGAGATGTTGCTTCAATATATCCACATAATTTTCCTGCCTCATGATGCCATCTATTTTGTGAAGTGTACCAGTCCCTCCTGCAGCAAAGCACCCCCACAACATGATGCTGCCACCCCCGTGCTTCACGGTTGGGATGGTGTTCTTCGGCTTGCAACCCTCCCCCTTATTGCTCCAAACATAACGATGGTCATTATGGCCAAACAGTTCTATTTTTGTTTCATCAGACCAGAGGACATTTCTCCAAAAAGTACGATCTTTGTCCCCATGTGCAGTTGCAAACCATAGTCTGGCTTTTTTGTGGCGGTTTTGGAACAGTGGCTTCTTCCCTGCTGAGTGGCCTTTCAGGTTATGTCGATATAGGACTCGTTTTACTGTGGATATAGATACTTTTGTCCCTGTTTCCTCCAGCATCTTCAAAAGGTCCTTTGCTGTTGTTCTGGGAGTGATTTGCACTTTTCACACCAAAGTACGTTCATCTCTAGGAGACAGAACGCGTCTACTTCCTGAGCGGTATGACGGCTGCGTGGTCCCATGGTGTTTAGACTTGCATACTATTGTTTGTACAGATGAACGTGGTACCTTCAGGCGTTTGGAAAAATGCTCCCAAGGATGAACCAGACTTGTGGAGGTCCACAATTTTCTTTCTGAGGTCGGCTGATTTCTTTTGATTTCCCCATGATTTTCCCAAAGAGGCACCGAGTTTGAAGGTAGGCCTTGAAATACATCCACAGGTACACCTCCAATTGACTCAAAAGATGTCAATTAGCCTATCGGAAGCTTCTAAAGCCATGACATCATTTTCTGGACTTTTCCAAACTGTTTAAAGGCACAGTCAACTTAGTGTATGTAAACTTCTGACCTACTGGAATTGTGATACAGTGAATTATAAGTGAAATAATCTGACTGTAAATAATTGTTGGAAAAATGACTTGTGTCATGCACAAAGTAGATGTCCTAACTGACTTGCCAAAACTATAGTTTGTTAACAATAAATTTGTGGAGTGGTTGAAAAACGAGTTTTAATGACTCCAACCTAACTTCCGACTTCAACGGTATATGGAGTGTGTGACTTTCTTTATTTTGATAGTTTATGGTTCATTCGACGTTAATCAACACCTCCACACAAACTACATTTTTCTGGGTGTGCGTCAGCTCATGTTTTTTAAGGACAAAATGGTGACAGAGAGAGAGACAGCAGGTTCCTTTCAGTGGTTTAGGGCCAAGAGTTTTACCTGCCTGGTCAGGTCGTGTGTTCAGGAAAATAATTAGGGCCCTGACCAGGAAAACCTCCTGACCCTAACTGTCATATGTAATAATGCATAATTTAGGGCCCTGACCAGGAATACCTCCTGAGTAGGTGGCTCGTTTCAGGTTGTTGTATCTTGTTCTTGATACCATGTCTTGTTTTTAGGTGTTTTGACTGATATCATGTCTATGCTAATATGGCTCAAATTCACTAGCAAGCTAACGACGTACAGTATTTGAGAGACAACAAGTGCTCATTGTGCAAATGTATTAATGTTCTCAATAAACATTCTAAACTAAATATAGTTGACATGTTGTCAACAGTCTAACCAACCCGTCTGTTTTGCCCCATAGTCAAGTCGGTTTTGTTGCTAAAAAAGCAAGCCGTCTATAGTGAAGCATGGTAGAGACGGTACTTACTGTACTTTACTGTACTTACTGTACTTTACTGTACTTACTGTACTTTACTGTTTTTACTGTACTTTACAGTACTTTACTGTTTTTACTGTACTTTACTGTACTTACTGTACTCTACTGTACTTTACTGTTTTTACTGTACTTACTGTACCCTACTGTACTTACTGTACTTTACTGTTTTTACTGTACTTACTGTACCCTACTGTACTTACTGTACTTTACTGTATTTACTGTACTTACTGTACTTTATTGTACTTTACTGTACTTACTGTACTTTACTGTACTTTACTGTTTTTACTGAACACTTCACCATGATAAACATGTCCTGTTTAGAAAGACACTTCACCATGATAAACATGTCCTGTTTAGAAAGTAAGCTCAGCAGTCAGATAGCCAATAGACACCACTATTTTCAACAGAGTCACTTTGACTTTTAACCTTTTCTCTTTCAAAAGAAAATTGACATGAAAGACAACAACAATACCCTCACTGCAGGCCAAGAAGGACAACAATACCCGCACCGCAGGCCAAGAAAGACGACAACAATACCCTCACAGCAGGCCAAGAAAGACAACAACAATACCCTCACAGCAGGCCAAGAAAGACAACAACAATACCCTCACAGCAGGCCAAGAAAGACAACAACAATACCCTCACAGCAGGCCAAGAAAGACAACAACAATACCCTCACAGCAGGCCAAGAAAGACAACAACAATACCCTCACAGCAGGCCAAGAAAGACAACAACAATACCCTCACAGCAGGCCAAGAAAAACAACAACAATACCCTCACAGCAGGCCAAGAAAAACAACAACAATACCCTCACAGCAGGCCAAGAAAGGAAAGAAGACTCAGAGTTAGAGTCACAAGCTTACAGTAGAGAGCAGCCGCAGCATAAACTGTATACAGTTATAAAATGGAGCACAACAGTTGCCAAAGTATACACAGTGTACAGGAATGCTGCATGGGGCCCTCTCCCAGCGAACAAAGACAGCACAGTCAGCCTCTTTCCCCTCAGTGCTATAGCTACCACATCCGCACATCATTAGTTGGAAAATTCCTCATATATGCTGTAATTTTATTTTCTTCATTGCTGTTACAGGCAAGGCTTTAATATCCAGATGCCCTTAACCTCCCCACTCCCCCATTCCCTCACCCCCCAATCATTCCCCCTTTTCTCGACCTGAACCGTGGCCAAGAGCCCGTCAACAATTAACACAGATGGGGCCTGAAGTGCAGGGGGTGCGCTGCCTGGCTGGCTGGCTGTAGAGGTTACACAGGAAATACCAAATAAGACGTTCACTGTGCATTGTGCTCTCCACCGCTGTGTGTGTGTGTGTGTGTGTGTGTGTGTGTGTGTGTGTGTGTGTGTGTGTGTGTGTGTGTGTGTGTGTGTGTGTGTGTGTGTGTGTGTGTGTGTGTGTGTGCATTCATATCCTCGTGCGTGTGTTTGGGGACAGCCCTCTTCTCCCGCTGCAGTTGGAGCATGGAGAGAGAGAGGAGAGAAAGAGGGAAGTTTTCCTTTTTCCGTTGAGGAGATATCTAAACATTCCCAGAGAGGGCTGCATGTGCTCTGCTGCATGATGTGTGGGGTTTTTCCCTTTCCAAACTAAGCTGAGTTGTTGCCTGAGTGTCTGTCCAGAGTGGAAGCACATTGTCTGGCAGTGAGAACATAAAGGACTGGAGTCAGACAAAACCTTCCAATGAGATTCATCCTTGGCTATGACTGAGAAATTCATATTAAAGCGTTTTATTTTTTCCTCCATTCTCACACAGTAGTGGACTAGACCGACATTAGCTGTTGAGGTACTGGGTCTCAAGAGACATGGAACGTACTGATAAATGTATTGATTACTTATCATTACTGGCACGGCCATGAAATCCAAGATAGGGTCATGGGGAATTCAAAAAAGTGAAAACAGAAAGCAATGAATCATTGAATAAGAGACATCTGACTGGCTTCTAATCAAAATCTGGATCCTAAAATGACTAAAAGTGGTGAGTAAACGGTAAGTGGTTTCCCCACCCACACTCATAGTTGAACTGAAATGCGTGCAATCATGCTTATTTAAGAGTTTTTCAAACTCAAACTGACCTCATCTAATTCAACACTACTTGCTGTGGAGCCGCGCAGCGTACGGTGACAATGTCAGACAGGAAAAGTGGAGCCTGGTCCCAGATCTGTTTGGTCATTGTCACAGAGCTGGCAAGAGGGCACAAACAGATCTGGGACCAGGCTACACTTTTCGCGCTGCGCGGCGACAACAAGTATGTTGTTGTCGTGGGAGTCATCTGGAGTCTGTCACTTCCTGCCCGGCCAACGGAATGAATTCCTCATGTTGGCAACACCTAGCGACCGACCAGCCGACCACTTCTCAGGTCAGCTTCCTGCTTGCACCCGCTGGCTTGCTTGCCAGCCTGCCTCATTCTGAATGTTCCCTGTATCTATGTGGAGAAACATACCCCACACTAACACCTGTATCTATGTGGAGAAACATACCCCACACTAACACCTGTATTTATGTGGAGAAACATACCCCACACTAACACCTGTATCTATGGGGAAAAACATACCCCACACTAACACCTGTATCTATGTGGAGAAACATACCCCACACTAACACCTTTATCTATGTGGAGAAACATACCCCACACTAACACCTGTATCTATGTGGAGAAACATACCCCACACTAACACCTGTATCTATGTGGAGAAACATAACCCAGACTAACACCTGTATCTATGTGGAGAAACATACCCCACACTAACACCTGTATTTATGTGGAGAAACATACCCCACACTAACACCTGTATCTATGTGGAGAAACATACCCCACACTAACACCTGTATCTATGTGGAGAAACATACCCCACACTAACACCTGTATCTATGTGGAGAAACATACCCCACACTAACACCTGTATCTATGTGGAGAAACATAACCCAGACTAACACCTGTATCTATGTGGAGAAACATACCCCACACTAACACCTGTATTTATGTGGAGAAACATAACCCACACTAACACCTGTATCTATGTGGAGAAACATACCCCACACTAACACCTGTATCTATGTGGAGAAACATACCCCACACTAACACCTGTATCTATGTGGAGAAACATACCCCACACTATCACCTGTATCTATGTTGAGAAACATACCCCACACTATCACCTGTATCTATGTTGAGAAACATAACCCACACTATCACCTGTATCTATGTTGAGAAACATACCCCACACTAACACCTGAATCTATGGGGAAAAACATACCCCACACTAACACCTGTATCTATGTGGAGAAACATACCCCACACTAACACCTGTATCTATGTGGAGAAACATACCCCACACTAACACCTGTATCTATGTGGAGAAACATACCCCACACTAACACCTGTATCTATGTGGAGAAACATACCCCACACTAACACCTGTATCTATGTGGAGAAACATAACCCAGACTAACACCTGTATCTATGTGGAGAAACATACCCCACACTAACACCTGTATCTATGTGGAGAAACATAACCCAGACTAACACCTGTATCTATGTGGAGAAACATACCCCACACTAACACCTGTATCTATGGGGAAAAACATACCCCACACTAACACCTGTATCTATGTGGAGAAACATACCCCACACTAACACCTGTATCTATGTGGAGAAACATAACCCAGACTAACACCTGTATCTATGTGGAGAAACATACCCCACACTAACACCTGTATCTATGTGGAGAAACATACCCCACACTAACACCTGTATCTATGTGGAGAAACATACCCCACACTAACACCTGTATCTATGTGGAGAAACATACCCCACACTAACACCTGTATCTATGTGGAGAAACATAACCCAGACTAACACCTGTATCTATGTGGAGAAACATACCCCACACTAACACCTGTATCTATGTGGAGAAACATACCCTACACTAACACCTGTATCTATGTGGAGAAACATACCCCACACTAACACCTGTATCTATGTGGAGAAACATACCCCACACTAACACCTGTATCTATGTGGAGAAATATACCCCACACTAACACCTGTATCTATGGGGAAAAACATACCCCACACTAACACCCGTATCTATGTGGAGAAACATACCCCACACTAACACCTGTATCTATGTGGAGAAACGTACCCCACACGAACACATGTATCTATGGGGGAAAACATACCCCACACTAACACCCGTATCTATGTGGAGAAACATACCCCACACTAACACCCGTATCTATCTGGAGAAACATACCCCACACTAACACCTGTATCTATGGGGAAAAACATACCCCACACTAACACCTGTATCTATGTGGAGAAACATACCCCACACTAACACCTGTATCTATGTGGAGAAACATACCCCACACTAACACCTGTATCTATGTGGAGAAACATACCCCACACTAACACCTGTATCTATGTGGAGAAACATACCCCACACTAACACCTGTATCTATGTGGAGAAACATACCCCACACTAACACCCGTATCTATCTGGAGAAACATACCCCACACTAACACCTGTATCTATGTGGAGAAACATACCCCACACTAACACCTATATCTATGTGGAGAAACATAACCCAGACTAACACCTGTATCTATGTGGAGAAACATACCCCACACTAACACCTGTATCTATGTGGAGAAACATACCCCACACTAACACCTGTATCTATGTGGAGAAACATACCCCACACTAACACCTGTATTTATGTGGAGAAACATACCCCACACTAACACCTGTATCTATGTGGAGAAACATACCCCACACTAACACCTGTATCTATGTGGAGAAACATACCCCACACTAACACCTGTATCTATGTGGAGAAACATACCCCACACTAACACCTGTATCTATGTGGAGAAACATACCCCACACTAACACCTGTATTTATGTGGAGAAACATACCCCACACTAACACCTGTATCTATGTGGAGAAACATACCCCACACTAACACCTGTATCTATGTGGAGAAACATACCCCACACTAACACCTGTATCTATGTGGAGAAACATACCCCACACTAACACCTGTATCTATGTGGAGAAACATACCCCACACTAACACCTGTATCTATGTCTCTTCACCCTGGGTATTACAACGACCACCGTTTATTTTGGTAGCTGGAAATATGTAACAACAATCAGTGGGAATGAAGCAACACAGTGCACATGATGCTTCCCCGGGAGAGAGAATGTGTGTGTTTGTGTGTGTGTATGTGTGTATGTGTGTGTGTGTGTGTGTGTGTGTGTGTGTGTGTGTGTGTGTGTGTGTGTGTGTGTGTGTGTGTGTGTGTGTGTGTGTGTGTGTGTGTGTGTGTGTGTGTGTGTGTGTGTGTGTGTGTGTGTGCCTAATTCCATTCATGGGACAATCCAGTCAGTCTGCTTCCCATTATAATGACTGACCGTGGTATGAATGGACGGACGGACAGGGAAACCCCCACAGGCCGAATCAATTATAATAATGAGCCACTATATGGTTCTAAATATGCCTTGAGGAAACAGACCATTAGGAGTTTGTTCTGGTGTGGCCAAAGCGTCTTGAAGCGAGGGACAAGATCTCATAGCTTTTGATTTAGGGACCAAAATACATAAAAAACAAACATGTTTTCCCCTCAATGTGCTGCATGTGCTTGTGAGAAAAGCAAAAGGTTGATAATCCTCAGTTTGATGGGAGGAAAAAGGACATGGTTGTCTCTTTTCCTCTTTCCTAAGCCATCAGCTTAACTCTGCAGCTTTACACATCGGCTTGTCACTCAGAGACAGACAATCAGGTGTCAGGAGCCTGAGGTCATTATAAAACAATAAACAAAGCATTGGACCCCCAGCCACTCCCAGGGTCAGCCTGATCTGCACCTCCGCGCCACCCGATGGGTGGTCCCTGAGTCCCCCTTTCACTCAGGGGAGGAACTGTCAGGGGGCCTCTGAGGGATGCAGCGACCCCATCACACACACACACACACACACACACACACACACACACACACACACACACACACACACACACACACACACACACACACACACACACACACACACACACACACACACACACACACAGACACATGTAACACATAAAAGAGAAGTTCAGTTGTCATAAACCGTCAACTGCCTTTCTGAATTAGAACAGTTTCAGTTGAGGAAAGAAAAATCCAGAAGAGGCCCTTTTTGTACCTTATGCAAATGCAGCTCTCATATACTCTGTAAGAAAGCAGAATATGAATCATATTGATTCATATCCTGACTGTGATGGAGACAGAACAGACACATCTTCTATTCAGAGACAGCATTTCTCAGTGCCCTGGGTAGTTTGGAATGAGTCAAGCGGAGCCAGGTGTGGTAATGAGTTGTATGTACCTGGGCTGCCTGTAACTGTGCCCTTTTATAACTAGACAGGCCACTCTCAGTGTGCTGGTAACTGGTGGGTATCATCCTTTATCATCGGACAGAAAGGGACAAATCCTACTATGAGTGTGTGTGTGTGTGTGTGTGTGTGTGTGTGTGTGTGTGTGTGTGTGTGTGTGTGTGTGTGTGTGTGTGTGTGTGTGTGTGTGTGTGTGTGTGTGTGTGTGTGTGTGTGTGCCGCGTCTCTAACTGTGAATGGGTTGTGTTTTTGCATACTGAGTGAGAGCACAGTCACGGCAGGGCATTCTTTATCTGAGCCATAGGAAACATCACTGGGGAGGGAGATAGGGGGATTCCAGACACACACACACACATACAGGAACATTAATCTGGAACCCCCACACACACGCGCACACACACACACACACACACACACACACACACACACACACACACACACACACACACACACACACACACACACACACACACACACACACACACACAGGATCTGTATTTCTGTCACCGATGCCTAAGGTGAATTCCCAGGTGAATTTCCAGAACAGAAGCTCTAACTGTCAACCTAACAAGATGTGGCCATGCCCCGTCTATCATAAAATAACTGAACCCAGCAAATAGAACCACAGGCCAGGTACACATTGGATGACACATCTTAACTTGACTGTCTGTTCATTTCTCTAGGTAGTGCTTCATAAAGTTGATCCTCAAACATTTAGAAATGAAACAACAATGTCTCCCTTGGACATATTTGGCCATCTTTACTTTGTATAAGTAATATAATACTATACATATTTGTATATTCACATCACTATTCCCACAGATAAATGAATGTCCTCAGTTAGTCCAGAAATACTCTTGTTAAGGTCTGCTAATCTAATAACGTCTCATCTCTCCCTGCTCCCATCCCTTTCAGACCTTCTCCCTCTCTCTGTCATCCTCTGTCCTGCTATTTCTGGACATCAGAGCCCAGTGCAAGACAGTCCCACTTCAAAGCCTTGATGGAAGAAGGGTAGGAGGAGGAGGAGTAAGGGGGGGTGGTATCGCTGACTCAATCTCTCTCCGTCCCCCCGCCAGGCTCCCTCCCTCACTGTCTATTTCATCCTTGTCACGTCCACTTCAGGGATTCCTGAGACTTGCGTCTCTTCAGCCCTTCCTTCAATCTCACTCTGCACACCCCATATCGTTTACTGGTCTTCTCTCTGCCGTGCAGGCTGGTGCCCTTCAGTGCCCGCTACATCACATTAGCCGCTTTTCATCTGTGTCCCAGGAGACCATCCTGCCTTCTCTCTCTCGTTCTGTCTCTCTCTCGTTTTGTCAGTCTCTCTGTCTCTCATTCTGTCTGTCTCGCTCTCGTTTTGTCTGTCTCACTCTCTCGTTCTGTCTGTCTGTCTCTCTCGTTTTGTCTGTCTCCCTCGTTTTGTCTGTCTCTCTCGTTTTGTCTGTCTCTCTCTCGTTCTGTCTGTCTTTCTCTCGTTCTGTCTGTCTCGCTCTCTTTCTGTCTCTCTCTCATCCTGTCAGTCTCTCTCTCTGTTTGCCTGTCACACTCCCCATTCTACCTGAGGGACTCCAGACTTCAGACTGACACCAGAAAACGCTCTGTCTGCTTCCCAAATGGAACCCTATTCCCTTATAGTGCACTACTTTTGACCAGGACCTATAAGGCCCACTGTGCACTATATAGGGAATAGGGTGCCATTTGGAACACAGACGATGTTTTACTGAGCTGGTCTACCAATGAGAAGATAAGTATCCTGAGTGGGAGGTGAGAGTGAGACTATAAAACATTGGGACATGAGGCCATAGAACATCCCAATGTCTTGATGAGAGAGAGAGAGAGAGAGAGAGAGAGAGAGAGAGAGAGAGAGAGAGAGAGAGAGAGAGAGCGAGAGAGAGAGAGAGAGAGGCCACTAGGTAAAGGGTGACTTCTTCTCAGCATCCCAAATGGCACCCTATTCCCTTTTAGTGCACTACTTTTAATCTGGACCCTATGGTAGTGCACTACAAGGGAATAGGGTGCCATTTGGGATGCGCACACATACAGTAAGTGGAAGTTCACCCAATTGGAGAAATAAGAGCGAACCAACCGACCGATAGCAGAGGAGCAGAACATGAGATAAAGATGGACAGAGAGAGTGAAGGAAGAGAAGGAGGGAGGAGGAGAGAAACAGGGAGATCGGGTTTTTAGAAGAAGGGCCTGAAGCCAGTCGTTTGTCCCAGAAGAACAAGTATTTTGTGTTGGAGAGGGCTGAGGGAGATATTCTTTAAAAAATATTCTTTACATTGGGAAGTAACACACACAGTCCCAATACATAACCTCTGTTATGTCATCTCCTAACTATCTGTTATCTAATTACCTGATATTAACCAGACGTATGCTGCTTGAGACTATGGGGTCTGACTAGTGAGACTGTAGGAAGAGGAACCAGGCTGGCTATATGTAACAGACTTGTGTCAAGTATGTGAAATATTTTGGGAGGTTTGGTTTTCCATGTATAATTGAACCAATGGAATAGTACAAAAAGTGCAACCCAAGGAAAATCAAGCACCTCAAATGCTTTCCAAAAAGTATTTGACTTAGTCTATTATATATCCTTTAGCCAGTAACTGGTATAACCTGGTATAACCTCATACCTAGGCTATTGTGAACAGCGCATATAAGCCTGGTACAGCAACAATTCAAAGTCAGCCTTAGTTGGAGTGACCGTAGAATTCTATGGGAGTAACCTTACTGAGTAAAGTATTTATCATCATTTAATTTTAGCGAATCACACAACTGCGAGGCGTGGCTCTGTGCTTGAGGTGTGCTAGCGTACGGGGAAGGTGTTCTGGGAGATGATTGGTTGGTAGATTAATCCAGTGTTAATTTCGTCAACAAAAATAGTGACTAAAATATTCACCAAATACCTATTTTTCTGTGTTAATTTACGAGACTATAACTAACTAAATAGACTCAGAAAAAAATATAACTAAACAAAGAATATGTTTAATTTCAGTTGACTATGACGAGACTAAATTATCTCTGTGACTAAAATCTTACTACAATAGTTTTTTGGAGTGATTGAGAGTTTTTCAGTGATAAGTACAATTAATATTAGCAGAACAGACGCACAGCGCAGTTCTGTTCAGCAGTGGGAAGGACGCGCCACACCCGGCACACACAGCCTAGCCTACATCAGCTGGTGCGCTGCGGGGAAGCAAGCGTTGAGTGTGGGCAGACAGGCAGACAAGCTTCGCTCCGCCTCCTATTACACACATCACGCAGGCTACTTTATTGTTTCTCCGTAGCTAACCAGTCACCGCCAGCCTTCTAGTTAGCTACCCTTTGCCTGGTCAAGCTGCTTTATGAAATTAAAAACAATAGCAGCATTAAGTGTAATAGTAAAACAACAGTCTAGCTATGTTTTTCTTTCCCTAGAGTATAGAAGTCTTTAAATTTGTAGTCTTGCTCAACCCTCACACTTTCCCCACTGCATTTCATAGCCAGGTTCTGTAGCCAAAGTACTAGCCAAGTCTCCCTCTGTTCCTGGGAGAAACGGCTTGATTCAAGCCATTACCATTCAAAAGATATTACCCATAATATCGGCGCTACATTTTAGAATAAAGCTGTACGTAACAAAACGTTGAAAAAGTGAAGGGGTCTGAATACTTTCCGAACGCACTGTATGTTTGAGCACATGGAAGTCAGTGATTTGTTTACTATAGGTTAATGAGGCAATACAAATGTGATATGATTAAAATGTAACTAAAATGAAAGGGCATTTAGTTGACTAAAATGGCCCAGTGTTTTCATAATTTTTACAATAACTAGACTAAATCATTATTCAAATGACAAAAAATGTGACTAAGACTTAATGATATTTCATGATGGCTCAAAGAAGGCAAAGTTTGACGCATTGGTCCAACAGACTCTTCGCGCATTTGGGCGGAAGTGTCTGGGAATGAGATTGGTACTGGTATAATGTTAAAATGCTCACCAAGGAGGTCAGGGCCATCTGAAAGCTGTATATTCTGGTGTTTTAACAGTTTATAAGAGGTTTATAACAGGTGTATAACAGTAAGGTTCTCACCACGGAGGTCAGGGCCATCTGAAAGCTGTATATTCTGGTGTTTTAACAGTTTATAAGAGGTTTATAACATGTGTATAACAGTAAGGTTCTCACCACGGAGGTCAGGGCCATCTGAAAGCTGTATATTCTGGTGTTTTAACAGTTTATAAGAGGTTTATAACAGGTGTATAACAGTAAGGTTCTCACCACGGAGGTCAGGGCCATCTGAAAGCTGTATATTCTGGTGTTTTAACAGTTTATAAGAGGTTTATAACATGTGTATAACAGTAAGGTTCTCACCACGGAGGTCAGGGCCATCTGAAAGCTGTATATTCTGGTGTTTTAACAGTTTATAAGAGGTTTATAACATGTGTATAACAGTAAGGTTCTCACCACGGAGGTCAGGGCCATCTGAAAGCTGTATATTCTGGCAAGACCGAAGTCGGCCAGTTTTATCTGTCCTCCGCTGGTGACCAGGATGTTCTGGGGTTTCAGGTCCCGGTGAACCACACGGTGTGAGTGCAGGAAGTCCAACCCCTGCAGCAGCTGGTACATCATATCCTGTTAGGACACATGGACATTCAGACACAGTCTTAACAGGTACAACATGACACACGGACACTGAGAAAATACACCTGATATCCCTGACAGAGGGTGCAATGCTTCAGCATCATTGGTTTCTCTTCTAAATCAACCATCAACAGGCCTCAGAACACTGAAAAGTCCCACAGAGAGAAGTTAAATCACTGAGGCCTTGTAGGCGGTGTAGCAGCCTGTCGACTAGGAAAAAAGAGAGCGTGTCCCTTTAAAGCCTTTGTGTGGCAGATGCTGATAACTGACACGACTGTGGAGAGAGAGCAGGGCAGGAAAGACATGTTGCTGTGGGGAGTAGTTATTATATGTATTCCAAATGGCACCCTGTTCCCTATAAGCCCTGGTCAAAAGTAGTGTACTACAAAGGGAATAGGGTGCCATTTGGGATGCTACCTCGATCTGTTGGTGGTGGGCCTCTCTGCCTCCTTCCCTGCCCACCCTGCAGCTGTCTGGGCCGAGCTGAGGAGGATTGATCATTGTAGACCCACTAGTTCAAGCTGTAGCCAAGGACGGCCCCACAGGCCCTAATACCCACAAGCACTCAGTCCGGGGAGAGAGAAAGAAAGGAGAAAGAGAGAGAGAGAGAGAGAGAGAGAGAGAGAGAGAGAGAGAGAGAGAGAGACTGAGAGGAGGGATAAACGGCCATTTCCTCATTCTGGTGGAAACTCTCAGCCCAGCCACAACAACATAAGGACTGAGGGTGATAGTGGCAGTGGGGGCTTTTTGAGTGATAGAGACAGAGAGATTGGGGCAGATTAAAAAAGAAAGAGAGGGAAAGAGAACTGGAGAGGGAGAGAAAGAGGGGCGCTTTCACAGTTGCGACATGAATCGGCCTGCTGCTGGGGTTGCAGCAGGCGGCGGTGCGGCCTACCCCCCCGAAACCCGTCGCCAAGACCTCACAAGTGACATGGACCTGGGCCCGCGCGGGGCTCCATTCACTGACCCTAGCAGCTGGTGAGTGATTAAAAGAGCTGAAACAATGAGCTGCACACTCAAGAAGAAAACATTAGCAAACGGCGCGGGGTGACCAGGGTCGAGGGGAGGGGACTAGAGCCCCTCACAATGCACGGAATAGGGACAGGACCCTGGATGTGTGTCTGTGTGTTAGAGAAGATACAGGGCAGAGGGAATGTGTGTGTGTGGCAGGCTAGAGAGCGTAAACAGGCCTTCCTTTTTGAATATCCATCCACCCATGACCTAGCAGGTCAACAGACAGGGGCAGAGGCAGTTATTTAGGGAGCTGACACAATGGTACCGCCCCCATGAGTTCCTCTCTGTTTGCTTTAAATGGCCATTTGCGACATGTTTCCTTTCAACAGCATTTCCTACAAAACCCCAATTATCTCAGAAGTGTGACTCGAGGACAAACATACAAACAACAACCATTCCCCCTCGATGCTCCATCTCCTCTCTCCTGTTTCAGTTCATTCATATAACAGTCATACAGTAGTACATGATGCAAGTGAAGATTCATGATGCAGAGTTTATCCATTTTAGTTGCAAATAGCAGTGAATAGCTTGTAGGGCTGGGGATAATGTCAAACTATCAGACTGACATTAATATCTAATCTCTCATCTGCAGATAGTATGCACAAAAAAACCTGACTTGATGCAAACCAATGTCACAGGAGGTGACACAGAGCAACAAGTTACCCAACAACCTAACCGTCTATGACAGCAGCTCAGCCAGAGAAAGCTGGCTAGGAAACACAAGGCAAGCGACCAAAGCCCCCCAAAAAAGAAGAGTACCCAAGAAAAAAAGACCTGAAAAAAGTCAACCACATAAAAAAGAGTCAAAACATTGCTTCTCTGAGTGCAGCCCCTTTTCTCATGCTAATATGCAAGAGGCGGCCATATTGTTTATTGTAGCTGGGCACAATACAGGACATCTGCCAGTTAGCGTTAGTGTAACTCCCTCCCTATGCTTCATTAACCAGCCTTTTACAGGCCTGGAGACGGGGGACAGATGAGGGTTCTGGGGGGGCAGCGTCAGACCAGCCGTACTCCCCAAGGCTGGGGGAGAGAGACCGGCCGCTTGATGTCCTTCCAGCTCATTTGATTCCCGGGGCCTCTTTCATCAATTACCATGCGGTGGGTCTGACTGGAGGCCTGAAAGGGGTCAGGAGGAGTGGATGGACAGGCTGGGCTAGGGTGAGATGGGCAGTGGGGTTGGAGGAGTGGGCTGGTGCGGGCTGGAGGGGTGGTCTGCAATCTGGTGTCCTCTGGTCTGGAGGGGTGTAAATTAAGTAGTTGGGGGGCCGGGGTTTGCAGTGTCCACTGTCATGGAAATAAAAGGGACGGTGCCGCTGTCATCTTGCACTTGATCGTTATCCATTGTCCCTCATCCCTCCAGATGCTGTTTGGATGTTGAGAATGAATGGGGGAGATCTCACTCCCACCCAACAAGTGGTTTTCCATACTTGCTTTGGAGTCTATGTGGTTCGGCTGAGTATGCCTCGATGGTAAAGCTTACTTCAAGAATACATATCCAGTCGACTTGATCTTACATGTTTGGCTATTCCACCAAAACAGCTGCATTTAGAAAAACTACACTGATGTACAGTATATGAAAACACCAACACAGGGTTCACGTTAGCTCATAGACCATAAAGCTGACCATTTGCTGTGAGCAGACAATAGTCACAAGGTTAACACTAAGGTCTATTAAATATCCTCAGGTAAGCTCTGACACCTATTACAGCTGAGGAGTCATGGCAACATTAAGCCCTGTCACAGGAAGCGGAACACAACACCTGTCTGATTGACAACATTAGAGAAAGAGGAGACAGGAATCCCATTGGGAAATACTTTTTTCAGGTCTTTTTTTCTTGGGTACTCTCCCCAAAGCCAACACCTCATTTGGCCGCCTTTCCTTCCAGTTCTCTGCTGCCAATGACTGGAACGAATTTCAAAAATCGCTGAAGCTGGAGACATATTTCCCTCACTAACTTTAAACATCAGCTATCTGAGCAGCTTACCGATCGCTGCAGCTGTACATAGTCCATCTGTAAATAGCTCACCCAATCTACCTACCTCATCCCCATATTGATTATATTTACTTTTCTGCTCTTTTGCACACCAGTATTTCTACTTGCACATCACCATCGGCTCATCTATCACTCCAGTGTTTGTAAGTAATTGTAATTACTTCGCTACTATGGCCTATTTATTGCCTTACCTCCTCACGCCATTTGCACACACTGTATATAGACTTTCTTTGTTTTCTATTGTGTTATTGACTGTACGCTTGTGGCGAAATCCTGCACGGAGCCTTCGTTTGTTTACTCCAGTTGTAACTCTGTGTTGTTGTTTGTGTCGCACTGCTTTACTTTATCTTGGCCAGGTCGCAGTTGTAAATGAGGACTTGTTCTCAACTAGCTTACCTGGTTAAATAAAGGTGAAATAAAATTTAAACAATTTAAAAAAAGAGGAACGTATAACACCTCACCCAGCAGACTTTCGACCAATCGCGTTCATGTTGTCATGCTGCGTCACGCGGTTGCTAAGCTAATCTTCACGCAATTCTCAAAGTCAGGGTATGAATCAAGAAACCTGCTTATTTTCCTTGAAAGTATGTAATGTCACTATTCCAAAACTATATGATATGATAGAGAACAAAATAATTCTCTCATATCTCGGAAAAGATTTGTAATATTGCACCCAATTGACTCCCATTCACTCCTTGAAGGAGAGCTCTACTTGTCACAGAATTGCCCAGAATTGCACCACGCGGCTCATTGACGACGCATGGGCAACGTACACAACGTTTCCATTTCCTCAAAAGTCCTCAATCAGACAGACCCAAATGTGTTCGCATTCGTTGAAGGGTCGAGGAGGTACTCAGATCCAGACTACGGTTAAGAAACACAAGCTGCTTTATGAAATTAAAAACAATAGCAGCATTAAGTTTAATAGTAAAACAACAGTCTAGCTATGTTTTTCTCTCCCTAGAGTATAGAAAAGTCTTTACATTTGTAGTCTTGCTCAACACTCACACTTTCCCCACTGCATTTCATAGCCAGGTTCTGTAGACAAAGTACTAGCCAAGTCTCCCTCTTTTCCTCAGAGAAACAACTTGATTCTAGCCATTATCATTCATGTATTGGCGGACCGCATTTTACACATTGGTGACTCAGACTTGGATTCGAGCACAGGGGACTTAGAACTTGATTCGGACTCGAAGTTTAGTGACTCGAAAACATCAATGGGCAAAACAGTCATTATTAGCTCCAGTTCAAAGTCATTATCCCCCATTCTACTAACATCAGAAGCCTCCTCCCTAAGTTTGTTTTATTCACTGCTTTAGCACACTCTGCCAACCCTGATGTCCTAGCCGTGTCTGAATCCTGGCTTAGGAAGGCCCCCAAAAATCCTGAAATTTCCATCCCCAACTACAACATTTTCCGACAAGATAGAACTGCCAAAGGGGGCGGAGTTGCAATCTACTGCAGAGATAGTCTGCAGAGTTCTGTCATAATATCCAGGTCTGTGCCCAAACAATTCAAGCTCCTACTTTTAAAAATCTACCTTTCCAGAAACAAGTCTCTCAATGTTGCCGCTTGTTATAGACCCCCCTCAGCTCCCAGCTGTGTCCTGGATACCATATGTGAATTGATTGCCCCCCATCTATCATCAGAATTCGTACTGTTAGGTGACCTAAACTGGGATATGCTTAACATCCCATCCTACAATCTAAGCTAGATGCCCTCAATCTCACACAAATTATCAAGGAACCTACCAGGTACAACCCTAAATCCGAAACCATGGGCACCCTCTTAGATATCATCCTGACCAACTTGCCCTCTAAATACACCTCTGTTGTCTTCAACCAGGATCTCAGCGATCACTGCCTCTTTGCCTGCGTCCGTAATGGGTCCGCGGTCAAATGACCACCCCTCATCACTGTCAAACGCTCCCTAAAACACTTCAGCGAGCAGGCCTTTCTAATCGACTTGGCCCAGGTATCCTGGAAGGATATTGACCTCATCCCGTCAGTAGAGAATGCCTGGTTGCTCTTTAAAAGTGCTTTCCTCACCATCTTAAATAAGCATGCCCCGTTCAAAAAATGTAGAACTAAGAACAGATATAGCCCTTGATTCACCCCAGACTTGACTGCCCTTGACCAGTACAAAAACATTCTGTGGCATTCTGCATTAGCATTGAATAGCCCCCGCAATATGCAACTTTTCATGGAAGTCAGGAACCAATATACAGTTAGGAAAGCTAAGGCTAGCTTTTTCAAACAGAAATGTGCATCCTGCAGCACTAATTCCAAAAAGTCCATAAAGAATAAGAGCACCTCCTCCCAGCTGCCCACTGCACTGAGGCTAGGAAACACTGTCACCACCGATAAATCTACGATAATCGATCATTTCAATAAGCATTCTACAGCTGGCCATGCTTCCACCTGGCTACCCCTATCCTGACCCCTACCCCTACCCAGCTCTGCACCCCCTGCAGCAACTTGCCCAAGCCCCCCCCCCCCCCCCCCCCGCTTCTCCTTCACCCAAATCCAGACAGCTGATGTTCTGAAAGAGTTGCAAAATCTGGATCCCTACAAATCAGCTGGGCTAGACAATCTCTTTTCTAAAATGATCCGCTGAAATTGTTGCAATCCATAATACTAGCCTGCTCAACCTCTCTTTCGTATCATCTGAGATCCGCAATGATTGGAAAGCTGCCACGGTCATCCCCCTCTTCAAAGAGGGAGACACTCTAGAACCAAACTGTTATAGACCTATATCCATCCTGACTTGCCTTTCTAAAATCTTTGAAAGCCAAGTTAACAAACAGATAACCAACCATTTCAAATCCCACCGTACCTTCTCCACTATGCAAACTGGTTTCCGAGCTGGTCATGGGTACACCTCAGCAACGCTCAAAATCCTAAACGATATCCTAACCGCCATCGGTAAAAGACAGTACTGTGCAGCCATCTTCACCGACCTGGCCAAGGCTTTCGACTCTGTCAATCACTGCATTCTTATCGGCAGACTCAATAGCCTTGGTTTCTCAAATGACTGCCTCGCCTGGTTCACCAACTACTTCTCAGATAGAGATCAGTGTGTCAAATCGGAGGGACCTCTGGCAGTCTCTATGGGGGTGCCACAGGGTTCAATTCTCGGGCCGACTCTTTTCTCTGTATATATCAATGATGTCGCTCTTGCTGCTGGTGATTCTCTGATCCACCTCTACACAGACGACACCATTCTGTATACATCTGGCCCTTCTTTGGACACTGTGTTAACAAACCTCCAACCAAGCTTCAATGCCATACAACACTCCTTCCGTGGTCTCCAACTGCTTTTAAATGCTAGTAAAACTAAATGCATGCTCTTCAACCGATTTCTGCCCGCACCCGCCCGACTAGTATCACTACTCTGGACTGTTCTGACTTAGAATATGTGGACAACTACAAATACCTAGGTGTCTGGTTAGACTGTAAACTCCCCTTCCGGACTCACATTAAGCATCTCTAATCTAAAATTAAATCTAGAATCGGCTTCCTATTTCGCAACAAAGCCTCCTTCATGCATGCTGCCTAACATACCCTTATAAAACTGACCATCCTACCGATCCTCGACTTCGGCAATGCCATTTATAAAATAGCCTCCAACACTCTACTCAGCAAACTGGATGTAGTCTGTCACAGTGCCATCCGTTTTGTCACCAAAGCCCCATATACTACCTACCACTGCGATCTGTATGCCCTCGTTGGCTGGCCCTCGCTACATATTCGTCGTCAAACCCACTGTCTCCAGGTCATCTATAAGTCTTTGCTAGGTAAAGCCCCGCCTTATCTCAGCTAACTGGTCACCATAGCAACACCCACTCGTAGCACGCACTCCAGCAGGTATATTTCACTGGTCATCTTCAAAGCCAACACTTACTTTGGACGCCTTTCCTTCCAGTTCTCTGCTGCCAATGCTTGGAACGAATTGAAAAATCACTGAAGCTGGAGACTCATATCTCCCTCTCTAACTTTAAGCGTTAGCTGTCAGAGCTGCTTACCGATCACTGTAGCTGTACACAGCCAATCTGTAAATAGCACACCCAACTACCTCATCCCCATATTGTTATTTATCTTCTTGCTCTTTTGCACCCCAGTATCTCTACTTGCACATCATCATCTGCACATCTATCACTCCAATGTTAATACTAAATTGTAATTATTTCGCCTCTATGGCCTATTTATTGCCTTATCTCCCTACTCTTCTACATTTGCAGACACTGTACATACGGTTTTTCTATTGTGTTATTGATTGTACGTTTGTTTATGTGTAACACTGTGTAACACTTTCTTTCTCTTCTTCCTTTCTTTCTTTCTATCCATCTTTCTTTCTCTCTCTCGGAGGACCTGAGCCCTAGGACCATGCCTCAGGACTACCTGGCCTGATGACTCCTTGCTGTCCCCATTCCACCATCTATGAACATTTGAACATCTTGGCCATGTTCTGTTATAATCTCCACCCGGCACAGCCAGAAGAGGACTGGGCACCCCTCATAGCCTGGTCCTCTCTAGGTTTCTTCCTAGGTTCTGGCCTTTCTAGGGAGTTTTTCCTAGCCGCTGTGCTTCTACACCTGCACTGCTTGCTGTTTGGGGTTTTAGGCTGGGTTTCTGTACATAACTTTGTGACATCAGCTGATGTAAGAAGGGCTTTATAAATACATTTGATTGATTGATGTGACTAAAATGTGACTAAAATAAAAGGGAATTTAGTTGACTAAAATGGCTCGATGTTTTCATCATTTTGACAATAACTAGACTAAATCATATTCAAATAACAAAAATGTGACTAAGACTTAATGATATTTTAGTCAAAATGGCTAAGACTAAATCTAAAAAAAGAGAGCCAAAATTAACACCGGACACATGTGCTGCCCTTCAACAAGCCTGAACACTTTCTGATGTTTGGGAGTTCCATCCTCTCTGTTCCTGTCTGGGCCAGGGAAGAAACATTCCCTGAATACTCTGCAAAAAACAAGATCCACATACAGTGCCTTGGGAAAGTATTCAGACCACATGACTTTTTCCACATTTTGTTACGCTATAGGCTTATTCTAAAATTGATTTAAAATATATTTTCCTCATCAATCTAATCAATCAGACCCTTTCCTATGAGACTGTAAATTGAGCTCAGGTTTGCCTGTTTCCATTGATCATCCTTGAGATGTTTCTACAACTTGATTGGAGTCCACCTGTGGTCAATTCAATTGATTTTGACATGATTTGGAAAGACACACACCTGTCTATATAAGGTCCCACAGTTGACAGGGCATGTCAGAACAAAAACCAAGCCATGAGGTTGAAGGAAATGTCTGTAGTGCTCCGAGACAGGGTTGTGTCCAGGCCCAGATCTGGGGAAGGGTGGCAAAAAAATTCTGCAACATTGAAGGTCCCCAAGAACACAGTGGCCTCCATCATTCTTAAATGGAAGAAGTTTTGGAACCACCAAGACTCTTCCTAGAGCTGGCCGCCCGGCCAAATTGAGCAATCGGGGGAGAAGTGCTTTGGTCAGGGAGGTGACCAAGAACCCGATGATCACTCTGACAGAGCTGCAGAGTTCCTCTGTGGAGATGGGAGAACCTTCCAGAAGAACAACCATCTCTGCAGTACTCCACCAATCAGGCCTTTATGGTAGAGTGGCCAGACGGAGGCTACTCCTCAGTAAAAGGTACATGACAGCCCGCTTGGAGTTTGAACCATAGTGTGGCAGCATCATGCTGTGGGGATGTTTTTCAGCGACAGGGACTGGGAGACTAGTCTGGATTGAGGGAAAGATGAACGGAGCAAAGTACAGAGAGATCCTTGATGAAAACCTGCTCCAGAGCGCTCAGGACCTCAGACTGGGGTGAAGGTTCACCTTCAAACAGGACAACGACCCTAAGCACACAGCCAAGACAATGCAGGAGTGGCTTCGGGACAAGTCTCTGAACGCCCTTGAGTGGCCCAGCCAGAGCCCGGACTTGAACCAGATCAAACATCTCTGGAGAGACCTGAAAATAGCTGTGCACCGACACTCCCCATCCAACCTGACAGAGCTTGAGAGGATCTGCAGAGAGGAATGGGAGAAACTCTCCAAATACAGGTGTGCCAAGCTTGTAGCGTCATACCCAAGAAGACTCAAGGCTGTAATCACTGCCAAAGGGGCTTCAACAAAGTACTGAGTAAAGGGTCTGAATACTTGTAAATGTGATATTTTCAGTGTTTTTTTATTATAAATTTGCAAAAAACTGTTTTTGCTTTGTCATTATGAGGTATTGTGTGTAAATTGATGAGGGACATTTAAAAAAAAAAATCAATTTTAGAATAAGGCTGTAACGTAACAAAATGTGGAAAAGGTCAAGGGGTCTGAATACTTCCCGAATGCACTCTATTCATAGACCTAATGAGTACAATTTACAATTCAACTGAGAAGTTGCCCCTAGACACTAAAATCTGTGTTCGTGTTTCCCCCTCCAATGGGGAAGGGTATTAAGTGAGGGTAATCTGATCCAAGATCTGTATCAATCCCAGCAGTAACGTCAGACTCACCTTGATAGTTTCAGGTGGCACCCCAGGATCAGGGGCTTTCTCCAGGTATGTGGTCAGGTCCTGGTCAACATGCTCAAAGACCAGGGTCAGCTTGGTCTCGCGGTCGGTCCGAGACACAGTACACACATCGAACAGTCTGCAGAGAGAGAGGCAGAGGAGAGTGAATACTGCTGCTTAGCATTGTTATGTGAGTCTGATATTATGATAACACTTATATAAAAGTCTAATCTATAAAATGTTTATAGATGTTTATAAAAGGGTTTATAAAAGGTTTGTTTGTAGTTCATTAAGGCTCCCGAGTGGCGCGGCGGTCTAAGGCACTGCATCACAGTGCTGGTGGCGTCACGACAGACCCTGGTTCGATCCCGCTTGTTCAGGGACACATTATTCCATTTCTGTTTGTCACATGTCTGTGGAACTTGTTCAGTTTATGTCTCAGTTGTTGAATCTTGTTATGTTCATTCAGATATTTACACATGTTAAGTTTGCTGAAAATAAACACAGTTGACAGTGAGAGGACGTTTCTTTTTTTGCTGAGTTTACATTGTTATTCCTAAAGGCCTCGTTAGTGTCCTAAGTTTTCATAACTGTGACCTTAATTGCCTACAGTCTGTAAGCTGTTAGTGTCTTAACGGCCGTTCCACAGGTGTGTGTTCATGAATTGTTTATGGTTCATTTAACAAGCATAGGAAACAGTGTTTAAACCCTTTACAATGAAGATCTGTGAAGTTATTTGGATTTTTACGAATTATCTTTATAAGACTGGGTCCTGAAAAAGGGAAGTTTTTTTTGTTGCTGAGTTCACCATCTATGATAAACCATATTTTTCCAGTGCAAACTGCCTTCTGAAATATGGAGAAAGCACACTTGATAGGATCTCTAGTATCATTCCAAACCTGAGAGAGATCTAATCTATTTAAATAATCAAGATTCAGTTAGGGAAGAAATTCCTTTATAGTGTCAGGTAACTGTCCAGGCTAGTTTTACTAACAGTTTGAAAGAATGCGAGCAATGCTTTAACCTACTGGGGCTCTGTTGGCTAAACGAAAGGAACCAATCTGAAATGACTCCTTACTCCTGAATGATGATCTCCTAGCCATTATTCCAGTGAAATTACACTGCTTTAGAGTATGTGTGGAATGGTACAGTACAGTAACCACAACAAGATCACTTGAGAGTTGAACACCTTGTCAAAGAAATTGAATAGGAATTCTCATTCTTAAAAAACATGCAACTGCAACCTACCAGGGTTGGAATCCAGGTCTCCTGCATGCCACAAGACCCCTTAGCCCGCTGAGCTAAAGCCTTAGCCAATACATCTGGGAGCAAATGCAACTCTTCAGGTCTAAGAAAAGGTGACTCATCAAGCGAACGTAGTTACGACCTATCTCCTTCAGGCATGTTTTGATTTCTGACCACAAAACTAAACCTATCCTTCAGGCTCTATCCTGACAATGCCAATAATAATGTTGTAGCTACATTATATGACTTTTACGAGGGAAACCCTTGGCGACTCCTGAGCATCCAACACAATACATCAACTTGTGGTTGTATTTTTACAGGGAAACAAAACGAGCCCAAACATCCAGATTATTCTGGCAGTTGTGTCAGGGGCAAGCTTTGGTGAAAAGCCTAGAGAAGACGGCCAGTGTCTTCCTCAAAGAGCCGAGGACCACAACAAACATTCCTCCAGGAGCACCACGGCAACGCGTGATGCGCCATGGCAACTGAAGCAGGGACTGCCCATGACTAACCACCAGACGTTGTTGGAGCAGCATCTCTCACCACGGCAACCAACCAGTGTGTGAAAGGAACATGGATGGAATCTATCCACTCACTGACATCGCTCTATCATTATTTCAATGGCACTATGGGGCCAATATGGTCTGTATGCCACATTGCGTTCATGCAGTAATTCTTATATTTAATTTAAAATATTTCATATTTACAGTGAAATCCATATTTCAATTTCTTCAAATATTTCGAAAGTCAACAGCACTGCATTAATAACAGTAACATTGCATTTGATGTGTGTAATGTCTGAATTGTTTTGAAGTAAAGCATGGGAAAGCTGCCCCACCAACTCTTAAGGAAGGTAGTCCTTTTCTTTCTATGCACCGCGCAACGCCCCCCTTGTACTGTTATCAAAGGTTTATAAGGAGTGATTCTTTCAAAGTATTATAACCATACGCCCATGATGTCACGGAACGAGCGAGCCTCCCGGTTGGAAACGCAAGGTTAAACGCTCCTCAGAACCGTGATTGTTCTGCTACAATGCAGCCTCTCGCCAGACACTGAACATATGGGATGACTAATGGGCGTCATTCTAAAACATCCAGGGGTTGGCAGGCCTGTAGTTACACAGTAGGTCCAGAATGCATCCTGCTCAGTGTCAGCTCACTCCCATGCTGTTTAGCTTTACAGATATAGACCAGACCAGACCCCCTTTGGTGTGGATTCAACCTTGGGCTTATGTATACATTCTTAGAGGAAAAAGTGCTATCTAGTCCCTAAAAGGGTTCTTCAGCTATTCCCATAGGAGAACCCTTTGAAGAAACATTTTTGGTTCCAGGTATTATCCTTTTGGGTTACATGTAAAACCCTTTCCACAGAGGGTTCTACATGGAACCCAAATAGGTTCTACCTCAAACGAAAAAGGGTTCTTCCTGGAACCAAAATGGATTCTCCTATGGGGACAGACAAAGGACCCTTTAGGAACTATTTTTTTCTAAAAGTGTAGGGAACTTTACAGAATAGACAGATTAGATGCATACCATAAAGTATAGGGAGTCATGGTACATTTTGTGTCATCATTTCATGAAGCTCAATCTGGGGAACCTTCGATACGTGGAATCTCAAATGAGAATCTATTCATTTATTCAGTTTAAGAGGATAATGATGCACTTTGAGGCTGTGGTGGGACCAGCAGGGCGTAGAATAACATTTGTATTATTAAAACGTTTCCATTAAGCTTTTAATCCAAAAGCACTCAAAAGCCAAATGGCAAGGTTAGACCTTGAGCAAGGCCGGTAAATGACGTGGTTTCCCTGACGGACCGAACTGACCTCCAAACTGACCCATGGGAGTCTACAGCTGCAAGCATAACAACCTTTTTATGTTGTCTTGTGGCCTGGATGACTAAAGACAACACAGTTTATATCCCCAACTCTTGTAGGATACTGGAATGGGGCAAAATCAGCTGAATACAGTATCTCTTCTTTCTTCTTATTCATTCCTAACAGCAGTTCATTGACTTTTCTGTGAAATGTCACTCTCACCAGCATTGGGAATGACTTTACCCATGACTAATCTAGTGAACAGATATCACCCAAGAATGTCTGTCACAGGTACTGCACACAAAAAATCCATCAAGTTGTATTACCACAGTTTGATCCATAATACCCATAAATACCCATAAATAAAAAAGTCACCTTGTCCAAGAGATATTTACACGGTTATCAAAACATCACACCAGGGTAAGCCTACATGAAACACAGTCCTTGTTTTAAGTGTTTCTAAAATTCCCTATATGAAAAATGAATGGTGGAAAAACAATTGGAACCATTTCCCTGTTTGACTGCTAAGTATTATGACACCTCCACTGTGGGGCCCTATAGTAACACCAGTATCAAAAAGTGTTTATAGTTACAAAACTACTACTTTTCAAAATGTCAATAAGACAACTCCATAAGCCTCTGCAATACATCCCAAGGAGGCAGATACTGTATATCTGACATTATATAGATGTATTTCTGACATATGCAAATTATATACACTGAGTGTACAAAAGAATATGACATAGACTGACCAGGTGAATCCAATTGAAAGCTATGATCCCTTATTGATGTCACTTCAATCCACTTCAATCACTTCAATTGGCCTCCCGGGTGGTGCAGTGGTCTAGGGCACTGCATCGCAGTGATAGCTGCGCCACCAGAGTCTCTGGGTTCGCGCTGGGCTGGGTTCGCGCCCAGGCTCTGTCGCAGCCGGCCGCAACCGGGAGGTCCGTGGGGCGACGCACAATTGGCATAGCGTCGCCCGGGTTAGGGAGGGTTTGGCCGGTAGGGATATCCTTGTCTCAGTATGTAAAATGTAATGAAATGTAAAAAATAAATAAAAAATAAAATAAAAAATGTGATAAAATGTATGCACTCTACTGTAAGTCGCTCTGGATAAGAGTGTCTGCTAAATGACTAAAAAGTAATCAGTCCAGATGAAGGGGAGGAGACAGGTTAAAGAAAGATTTATAAGCCTTGAGACATGGATTGTGTGTGCGCCATTCAGCAGGTGAATGGGCAAGACAAAAGACTTAAGTGCCTTTGAACGTGGTATGGTAGTACAGTAGGTGCCAGGTGCACCAGTTTGTGTCAAGAACTGCAACGCTGCAGGTTTTTCACGCTCAACAGTTTCCCATGTGTATCAAGAATGGTCCACCACCCAAAGGACATCCAGCCAACTTGACACAACTGTGGGAAGCATTGGAGTCAACATGGGCCAGCATCTCTGTGGAACGCTTTCGACGCCTTGTAGAGTCCATGCCCCAATGAATTTTGGCTATTTTGAAGGCAAAAGGTTGGGGGCTGCAACTCAATATTAGGCAGGTGTTCTTAATGTTTTGTACACTCAGTGTATATAGACATTATGCAGCCATTTAAAGAGAGAAATACCAGGAGTTATAAGAGCATGAAGAGATAATGGAACTCCTGGTAGAGGAGAGGCCCTTGTTAGATGCACCCCCCTCTCCCAGTTCCATCTCTGCTTACCTGACCACGTTGGGGTGTTCGAATGCCTCCAGTTGCCTCAGTACCGCCACCTCACGGATGGTCGAGAGGGGCATCCCTTCCTCCTCCGTCTGAACCCGAACTCTTTTTAGGGCTACAAAGCGTCCCGCGTTCTTCAAATCTCGTGCCTTGTACACCTTTCCGTAAGCACCTTCGCCAATCTCGGCGACAGGCTCGTATCTTTGTCCTACACTTTCATTGTCCATTTTTGCGGATTTTTTTTTCTTGTTGAGAATATTGCGGGGAATCCCGACGAATGTGAAGAGCCAGGGTTTTTACAAAGCCATCCTCACATAACAGAGTTGTTGGCACGTGCAATGCCTAAATTAGAGGAAGACAGAGGTTGCAGAGGTAAACATCTTATATGTCTGCCTGTTTTTGGTCAAACGGAGGTCCAGGTAGGCTACAACATTGTGTCATCATTCCGACTATGAACAAGAGAACCCCCAATGCGTTCGACTTGATCCACTCCCACTTCATTACGCGCATGAACCTCATGTCCTTCTAGCAACCTCACACAACATCTGGCATCTCTAAAACAAGGACATTTACATTTGATCACTTTTACATAAGTTCTCTAAGTGCATAAATCAGTCCATAATACAACAATAACGTAATACGTATATTCATGCGTATAATGAGGGATTTGTAGACGAATGAGTTAGAAAAAGCAAAAGAACTTGAAAGAACAGAATATAAAATATAAAGCAAAATTACTATATGATATGCACAAAAACATCCAGGCTACGATATCGTTTTCCAAATGTGATCAGTCGACTAATTATGGTTTATTATAGGCGACAAACTGTTGCGAGCACGTGGTTGTTTACCGACTTGTATTGTTTAAACTGCCTATAGTCCATTTAAACACATATCTCTCCCTTTCCATGTCATTAATAGTTATGGTGTAATAATGCAATTTTATCGCAGTTTTTTGCACAGCAGATTTTTTTATTTTAATTGAATGTGTTATTTTTTATTTTTTTAATAGTCTACATTAATGAAAAAGGGAATGCAGCAATTTAATTGGTAAAATAACACAATAAGGACATGCATGCAAAATACATGTTTCTAACCCAAAAAGTAAAATATGAACATTTCAGCCTACCTTGTTTCATGCTATCAGTGAAAGTCGCAACATTGGTCGTGTCCATGAAATTATGAAACATTCCTCCTTTGGATAAATGTTCAAACTAACACACAGCACATCATATATCCCACACAGGTAGTCGGATGGTGCACGCTTCTCTAACCCCCATCCCTCAGCAGTAAGCTACCACCTCTTCAACTGCAGCTCAAGCAAAGCAGTAACTATAATACCGGGGTTGAGGGGGGGGGGGGGGGGGGGGGTTGGGGCGTATTCCTTACAGAAAAACACAGTTCCTACTGCAACTTTTTTGGGGAGGTCATAGGACAAAAGCTTGATATATTCTCCAAGCCATGCTCTTCTCATTTTTTTCCTGTTTTAACGCTCTTTTTTTCCATTTTTGTCTGTGAGCTCCGTCTCTTCTTCGCTTTCCCACGCTGGCTGAATGTGCCTTGACCCCCTTCAGAGAAGTTTGACACAGAGCAGGAACATTTCCGCATTCCTCCCGACTACAAAGGCTAACCGCCTCCTTTTGCCCTCCTTGGTTCTTTATCATTCATAGTTCTCTCTCGGTTTTGTCTCAGTGTCAAAACCAGCAGCACCACAGGGGGGAAAAGCTGGGCAGCAAGAAAAGTGTATTTGATGGACCAGTCGATCTATCCGGCCATTGAAAACTATTCGTTGACAATACACCAGCGGGGAAGCAGGGTGACAAGCTCGCCTCTGGACCATAAGGTCAGGTTCAAGGACCAGTGGCTTGGGTTGTGTCAGGGGTGATTCTCCCAAAGCGCTCCTTCGAGGGTGCTCGGTTTCACTGCTTCATCCAAACGTGAGATGCCAACTGCACACGTGAGAGATAGTCCATGGCTTTAAATGGTATGAATTTTGGAAATAATAATGAAATATGTAAATGATCAAATTAAATTGGATAATCCATTAATCCAATACATATTATTAACATTCATGGCGCAGAAATATAAATATAATTAACATATTTGTATTAATGTCTGCGTATTTCAAAAGTGGGATGGTAAGTGATTTCTCAGAAACTATTTTGAGATGACTGTTAGATCTATCAGTTTGGACAATAAGATTTATAATTCTAAATATTTTACATTTAACATAAAACACTTTCTTTTTGTTTTATGCATGACATTGATATTCTGTTTATTACATGTTCTTTAGAATGAACCCAAAGGCTTTGTAGTCAGTGACGATAGATTTACTTTGTATTTCAGTAGCTAATATGACCCCAACAACTGGCTCAAGCCCCCTCCCCACCCCCCAAAAAGCCTTGAGCCAGGAAATTTATCTCAAGTGAATCACAAAGTAGCCTATATAGATGAGGCTAAAAAAATCCTTTCACAATGGATATGGTTGAGACTGGAGCATAACATGACAAGACTTGATGTCAGATCCTCATGAAAGAACCATCACTGGCATTTTATAATGCCTTATTATCCTAATGTTATTTAAAGGCATGGATCAGATACAGTTTCAATGAACGTTTCCTCAGAAAGATGTCTTGTGTACTGCTATCATTTTCATATAGTGTGTGCAAGAATGTAAAAATTTAGATTCTACTTTGATTTCAACTGAAAAAGTAAATGTGGGGTGGGGGGCGGCTGTGTGTGGGTGGGTGTGGGGGGGTCGGTGATGGGAGTCTGAAGTATGTATGGAAATATACCCCCCGCCCCCCCAACCCAATCCAAGTCCACCCTAGCCAATCATCATTAGCATTACAAAGCACACAATGCAGACAATGTATTCCAACCAATAACTGTAAATGTGGCATTTTAGCATCATCATTGTCTGCTTTAAATTAGCACTGAGAACCATCGCCCAGATTGAATACATTCGAATGCATACTCTTTATTGGGCTGCAAAATAGCCAATTAAATTCCTCCGTTGTGTGGGGTAAGTAAGCACAGACACACACTTATGCAAACACATGCACACACGCAAGCACACACACACACACCCATAACCCTGCTAGGAGCGATTGTAACTTTGAAACCTGGATAATTGTCGCACAATACTGTCAAAAGTCAAAATACTCTACAAAGATGAAGAGTAAGCACAGGGCATATACGTTTGGGCTTCTCCTATCTTTAAATCTATGAATGTTAATTTCATTATTCATCAGCATTCCTCTTTTCTATTTCTATACGTTTGCTGTTCTATTACTATACATTCAGGCATAACACAGAGGTCAAGGTCTAATAACACAGAGGTAAAGCTGTTATAACACAGAGGAAAATGTGTTACAACGACGATAAATGTGTTATAACACAGAGGGGAAAGTGTTATAACATAGAGGTAAAGGTGATATAACACAGAGATAAATGTGTTAACTCATAGGAAAAGTTGTTATAACACATTGGTAAAGGTGTTATAACAAAGAGGTAAATGTGTTATAACATAGAGATAAATGTGTTATAACATAGGAAAATGTGTTATAACATAGAGGTAAAGGTGTTATAACACAGAGATAACTTTGTTATGACACAGAGTTAAAGGTGTTATAACACAGAGATACATGTGTTATAACACAAAGGAAAAGGTTTTATAACAGAGATTAATGTGTTATAACACAGAGGTCAAGATGTAATAGCACAGAAGTCAATGTGTTATAACACAGAGGTAAAGGTGTTATAACACAGAGGTAAAGCTGTTATAACACAGATGAAAATGTGTTACAACAGAGATAAATGTGTTATAACACAGAGGTAAAAGTGTTATAACATGGAGATAAAGGTGATATAACACAGAGATAAATGTGTTATAACTCATAGGAAAAGGTGTTATAACACAGAGGTAAAGGTGTTATAACAAAGAGGTAAATGTGTTATAACACAGGAAAAGGTGTTATAACAGAGGTAAAGGTGTTATAACACACAGATACATTTGTTATGACACAGAGTTAAAGGTGTTATAACACAGAGATACATGTGTTATAACAGAGGAAAATGTGTTATAACAGAGATTAATGTGTTATAACACAGAGTTCAAGGTGTTATAACACAGAGGTACAGGTGTTATAACACATATATAAATATATATATATATATAAACACAAAGGAAAATGTTTTATAACAGAGGTAAAGGTGTTATAACACAGAGGTCAAGGTGTAATAACACAGAGGTCAATGTGTTATAACACAGAGGTAAAGGTGTTAACACACAGAGATAAATGTGTTATAACTCAGCAGAAAAGATGTTATAACACAGAGGTAAAGGTGTTATAACACAGAGGTAAATGTGTTATAACACAGAGGTTAATGTTTTATGACTCAGAGATAAATGTGTTATAAGACAGAGTAAAATTTTGATAAGACAGAGATAAATGTGTTATAACATAGAGGAAAATGTGATATAACACAGAGGGAAAGGTGTAATAACAGTGATAAAGGTGTTACAACACAGAGGTACATTTGTTACAACACAGAGACAAATGTGTTATAACACATAGGTAAAGGTGCTATAACTCCTAAATAAAGGTTCTATAACTCAGAGATAAAGGTTCTATAACTCAGAGGTAAAGGTGTTATAACACAGAGGTAAAGGTGTTATAACACAGAGGTAAAGGTGTTATAACACAGAGGTGTAGAACAACAGTAATGGTGGAACATGAACCGATAAACAAAGCCAGTGGTTTATATGCTCCTTGAGTTTTGTCCCCCTCAACTTCTCTGTTCTCTCCTCAGGATGAAGAAGAATAAAGCCTGTTTTGCAGCTTTACCGCCACGTTAATCATCACTTGTTGAAACATTTAAATACACCCACATTACAGTTCAAACACAACACCAGTCGAAGCGAATACCTTTGTACCAGTATACCACAGAATCTGTAATGACAGTTTCAAGCGCAATACGTGGAATGTAGTTTGTTAACCAAACCCACCCTTTTGGGAATTTACAAGTCTCTTGTTTTTCAGACGAGACCACTGTCATTGCCCTGAATGCCACCATATGACAAAGTTTAGTAAGAGAGTTTGACAGTTATGAATAAGACATATAATTGGCAGCCTTCTAGCAGCCTGAAAGCTGTGGGGTTAAGACAGTTTGTCTCTTTAACCCGAGGCTTAGCATGGATAAAGTGATAACATAAGCCTGGCTGGAGAGATAAAGTAGAACAGTCGACCTCTTGGTTGGACACTTCCCAGTTGTGCTGATGTTTTGATCATCGCTCCTGCCCTCTGTTGAGGTAAACTGGACATCTACTGTTGGGTCTCAGGTCAATGACCTATAAGCATTGGTACTTTTCTGATTGTCTAATTCTAAATGTACAGTGTATAAAATCTTTACATACACTGTACCTCAAATTGGTTTATTTCAAAACGGGAGTATGACGAATTTGAGAGGATCCGAGCATGGCTGGGGAGATTTGGACAGTCCAGTCTTTCTTAATCCACAGAGAAGATCACTGTTATAAACCCTGCATAAAATCAGGAGACAATGCTAGGTTGTTTTCTGTGTTGGCTTGATTTTCCCTTTTTTTCAAGTCAAACTGAAGACCAGAGAGCAGCCAGCTAGTAAAGCCTTCCCTCCCCAGCCCAGGCCCCTCAAAACAAGCCTCTTTCTGTTGGGAATCTCCATGGAAACCAAGCAACTAACTTGAGGAGGGATATAAAACCTGCTCTTTGAGGGACTGAAGGAACACCTGCCACCTCTACAGATGGGGGTCAAAATAGACTGACACACTGCCACCTCATAATGAACAGAGGGTTGTGTAACATTTAAATGAGTCCCCGTCCCGAACATCTGCTCATCGTCAATTACTTATTCACTGATAACTCCTCCTATTTTATCTGTTAAAACAGACCCAATCTTTACTGGAAATCACTTGATGCAATAGTGTAGTCATTTAGGTCGCAATTGTAAATGAGAACTTGTTCTCAACTTGCCTACCTGGTTAAATAAAATAAAAATATATTTTTTAATGACTATTGGTTCAGATTGCAGATCGGTTAAAATGACAGTAATAACTGATATGGACTGTTCATCATTCTAAGATTGAAGACGTTAGGTCCGTAATTGATTAGGGAATCTGCATCACGTCTTGAAGTCAGAGAGCTCGGAAGGTTTTGAATATAAGATATTTGGTTGTGTGGCCGTTAGTTTGTACATAAAATGGGTTCCATTGAAATCCAGCAACTGCATTTTTCTGGTAGCGACACCACACTATCCCCTGGCTGTTACTGTCAAAGCAAAAAGCTGATGTTGGACACATAGCCTGAACACCCTTAATTAACACCTGCAGAATAGCCTCGCTGTTGTTTTTTTGCTGCTGCTCTTTAATTGTTACTGGTTTTTATTTTTTTTAACTGCATTGTTGGTTAAGGGCTTGTAAGTAAGCATTTCACTGTAATACCTGTTGTATTCGGCGCATGTGACAAATAACATCTGATTTTATTTGAGAACCACAACATAAATAAAAGAAAAGTACTGTTAACCACACCTACATTACTGGTACTGTTAACCACACCTACATTACTGGTACTGTTAACCACACCTACATTACTGGGATTGTTAACCACTGCTACATTACTGGGATTGTTAACCACACCTATATTAACGGGATTGTTAACCACTCCTACATTACTGGGATTGTTAACCACACCTACATTACTGGGATTGTTAACCACTCCTACATTACTGGGATTGTTAACCACACCTACATTACTGGGATTGTTAACCACACCTACATTACTGGTACTGTTAACCACACCTACATTACTGGTACTGTTAACCACACCTACATTACTGGTACTGTTAACCACACCTACATTACTGGGATTGTTAACCACACCTACATTACTGGTACTGTTAACCACACCTACATTACTGGTACTGTTAACCACTCCTACATTACTGGGATTGTTAACCACACCTATATTACTGGGATTGTTAACCACTCCTACATTACTGGGATTGTTAACCACACCTACATTACTGGGATTGTTAACCACACCTACATTACTGGGATTGTTAACCACACCTACATTACTGGGATTGTTAACCACACCTACATTACTGGGATTGTTAACCACACCTACATTACTGGGATTGTTAACCACGCCTACATTACTGGGATTGTTAACCACTCCTACATTACTGGGATTGTTAACCACGCCTACATTACTGGGATTGTTAACCACACCTACATTACTGGGATTGTTAACCACACCTACATTACTGGGATTGTTAACCACACCTACATTACTGGTACTGTTAACCACACCTACATTACTGGGATTGTTAACCACACCTACATTACTGGTACTGTTAACCACACCTACATTACTGGGATTGTTAGCCACACCTACATTACTGGGATTGTTAACCACACCTACATTACTGGTACTGTTAACCACACCTACATTACTGGGATTGTTAACCACTGCTACATTACTGGGATTGTTAACCACACCTATATTAACGGGATTGTTAACCACTCCTACATTACTGGGATTGTTAACCACACCTACATTACTGGGATTGTTAACCACTCCTACATTACTGGGATTGTTAACCACACCTACATTACTGGGATGGTTAACCACTCCTACATTACTGGGATTGTTAGCCACACCTACATTACTGGGATTGTTAGCCACACCTACATTACTGGGATTGTTAACCACACCTACATTACTGGTACTGTTAACCACACCTACATTACTGGTACTGTTAACCACACCTACATTACTGGTACTGTTAACCACACCTACATTACTGGGATTGTTAACCACACCTACATTACTGGGATTGTTAACCACACCTACATTACTGGGATTGTTAACCACACCTACATTACTGGTACTGTTAACCACACCTACATTACTGGGATTGTTAACCACACCTACATTACTGGGATTGTTAGCCACACCTACATTACTGGGATTGTTAACCACACCTACATTACTGGTACTGTTAACCACACCTACATTACTGGTACTGTTAACCACACCTACATTACTGGTACTGTTAACCACACCTACATTACTGGGATTGTTAACCACACCTACATTACTGGGATTGTTAACCACACCTACATTACTGGGATTGTTAACCACACCTACATTACTGGTACTGTTAACCACACCTACATTACTGGGATTGTTAACCACACCTACATTACTGGTACTGTTAACCACACCTACATTACTGGTACTGTTAACCACACCTACATTACTGGTACTGTTAACCACACCTACATTACTGGGATTGTTAACCACTGCTACATTACTGGGATTGTTAACCACACCTACATTACTGGGATTGTTAACCACACCTATATTAACGGGATTGTTAACCACTCCTACATTACTGGGATTGTTAACCACACCTACATTACTGGGATTGTTAACCACACCTACATTACTGGTACTGTTAACCACTCCTACATTACTGGGATTGTTAACCACACCTACATTACTGGTACTGTTAACCACACCTACATTACTGGTACTGTTAACCACACCTACATTACTGGTACTGTTAACCACACCTACATTACTGGGATTGTTAACCACTCCTACATTACTGGGATTGTTAACCACACCTATATTAACGGGATTGTTAACCACTCCTACATTACTGGGATTGTTAACCACACCTATATTACTGGGATTGTTAACCACTCCTACATTACTGGGATTGTTAACCACACCTACATTACTGGGATTGTTAACCACACCTACATTACTGGGATTGTTAACCACACCTACATTACTGGGATTGTTAACCACACCTACATTACTGGGATTGTTAACCACACCTACATTACTGGGATTGTTAACCACGCCTACATTACTGGGATTGTTAACCACTCCTACATTACTGGGATTGTTAACCACACCTACATTACTGGGATTGTTAACCACACCTACATTACTGGGATTGTTAACCACACCTACATTACTGGGATTGTTAACCACACCTACATTACTGGGATTGTTAACCACGCCTACATTACTGGGATTGTTAACCACACCTACATTACTGGGATTGTTAACCACACCTACATTACTGGGATTGTTAACCACACCTACATTACTGGGATTGTTAACCACACCTACATTACTGGGATTGTTAACCACTCCTACATTACTGGGATTGTTAACCACACCTACATTACTGGGATTGTTAACCACGCCTACATTACTGGGATTGTTAACCACTCCTACATTACTGGGATTGTTAGCCACATCTACATTACTGGGATTGTTAACCACACCTACATTACTGGGATTGTTAACCACACCTACATTACTGGGATTGTTAACCACACCTACATTACTGGGATTGTGAACCACACCTACATTACTGGGATTGTGAACCACACCTACATTACTGGGATGGTTAACCACTCCTACATTACTGGGATTGTTAGCCACACCTACATTACTGGGATTGTGAACCACACCTACATTACTGGGATGGTTAACCACTCCTACATTACTGGGATTGTTAGCCACACCTACATTACTGGCATTGTTAACCACTCCTACATTACTGGGATTGTTAACCACACCTACATTACTGGGATTGTTAACCACACCTACATTACTGGGATTGTTAACCACACCTACATTACTGGGATTGTTAACCACACCTACATTACTGGGATTGTTAGCCACACCTACATTACTGGGATTGTTAACCACACCTACATTACTGGGATTGTTAACCACACCTACATTACTGGTACTGTTAGCCACACCTACATTACTGGGATTGTTAACCACACCTACATTACTGGTACTGTTAACCACTCCTACATTACTGGGATTGTTAACCACACCTACATTACTGGGATTGTTAACCACACCTACATTACTGGGATTGTTAACCACACCTACATTACTGGGATTGTTAACCACACCTACATTACTGGGATTGTTAGCCACACCTACATTACTGGGATTGTTAGCCACACCTACATTACTGGGATTGTTAACCACATCTACATTACTGGGATTGTTAACCACACCTACATTACTGGGATTGTTAACCACACCTACATTACTGGGATTGTTAACCACACCTACATTACTGGGATTGTTAACCACACCTACATTACTGGTATTGTTAACCACACCTACATTACTGGTACTGTTAACCACACCTACATTACTGGGATTGTTAACCACACCTACATTACTGGGATTGTTAACCACACCTACATTACTGGGATTGTTAACCACACCTACATTACTGGTATTGTTAACCACACCTACATTACTGGTACTGTTAACCACACCTACATTATTGGGATTGTTAACCACACCTACATTACTGGGATTGTTAACCACTCCTACATTACTGGGATTGTTAGCCACACCTACATTACTGGGATTGTTAACCACACCTACATTCCTGGGATTGTTAACCACACCTACATTACTGGGATTGTTAACCACACCTACATTACTGGGATTGTTAGCCACACCTACATTACTGGGATTGTTAACCACACCTACATTACTGGGATTGTTAACCACACCTACATTACTGGGATTGTTAACCACACCTACATTACTGGGATTGTTAGCCACACCTACATTACTGGGATTGTTAACCACACCTACATTACTGGGATTGTTAACCACACCTACATTACTGGGATTGTTAACCACACCTACATTACTGGGATTGTTAACCACACCTACATTACTGGGATTGTTAACCACACCTACATTACTGGTACTGTTAACCACACCTACATTACTGGGATTGTTAGCCACACCTACATTACTGGGATTGTTAACCACACCTACATTACTGGGATTGTTAACCACACCTACATTACTGGGATTGTTAGCCACTCCGTCTTTTTGTAACCTTGCTTTTTAGGGCTAATTGCCCTGACTTTCCAGAGTTCAGGGGTCAAACAGTTTGCCAACAAGCATTAGGGAACAACAACCAACAAATACTGTATGTGTGTTGTCACACAGGAATTCAATCAACTGTTCAGCTTTTGCGATTCAAAGGAATCTCCTTCAAGTGTTACAATGACTATAAACACATCTTGTGCACCACCACCACTATCACTATCAATACAGTGAGTCCCTCACATTTCAGCTGTTGTATTTCCGCTTACCCTCACCCATTCACACCCCAAACATCAAAGGCCCTATCACAAGTGGCATGCAGGGGTCATCCATCCAGCCACCCAGCCTCATCTTAGCCTACAATGCCGGAGACAATATGCTCTGGGATGCATCCCAAATGGTACCCCATTCCCTTTATAGTGCACTATATTAATTTGACCAGGGGCCAAGGGGATCTATATAGAGCATAGGGTACCAGTCTTCCATGTTCCTCCCCAGGACTCCCCAGCCCTTCCCGCTCCTCCCCAGCCCTTCCCAATCCTCCCCAGTCCTCCCCAGTCCTCCCTGCTCCTCCCCAGCCCTTCCCAATCCTCCCCAGTCCTCCCCAGTCCTTCCCAATCCTCCCCAGCCCTCCACAGTCCTCCCCAGCTCTTCCCAATCCTCCCCAGTCCTCCCCGCTCCTCTCCAGCCCTTCCCAATCCTCCCCAGCCCTCCCCAATCCTCCCCAGCCCTCCCCGCTCCTCCCCAGCCCTCCCCAATCCTCCCCAGTCCTTCCCAATCCTCCCAGTCCTTCCCAATCCTCCCCAGTCCTTCCCAATCCTCCCCAGCCCTTCCCAATCCTCCCCAGTCCTTCCCAATCCTCCCCAGTCCTTCCCAATCCTCCCCAGTCCTCCCCAATCCTCCCCAGTCCTTCCCAATCCTCCCCAGCCCTTCCCAATCCTCCCCAGCCCTCCCCAATCCTCCCCAGCCCTCCCCGCTCCTCCCCAGCCCTCCCCAATCCTCCCCAGTCCTTCCCAATCCTCCCCAGTCCTTCCCAATCCTCCCCAGTCCTTCCCAATCCTCCCCAGTCCTCCCCAATCCTCCCCAGCCCTCCCCGCTCCTCCCCAGCCCCCCCAATCCTCCCCAGTCCTTCCCAATCCTCCCCAGTCCTCCCCAATCCTCCCCAGTCCTTCCCAATCCTCCCCAGTCCTCCCCAATCCTCCCCAGTCCTTCCCAATCCTCCCCAGCCCTCCCCAATCCTCCCCAGTCCTCCCCAATCCTCCCCAGTCCTTCCCAATCCTCCCCAGTCCTCCCCAATCCTCCCCAGTCCTTCCCAATCCTCCCCAGTCCTCCCCAATCCTCCACAGTCCTTCCCAATCCTCCCCAGTCCTCCCCAATCCTCCCCAGTCCTTCCCAATCCTCCCCAGTCCTCCCCAATCCTCCACAGTCCTCCCCACTCCTCACAACTCCATTCATGTGTTAAAGTGACGGCTGCTCCTCACATTCCCCTGAAAATTAACCAGCAGGCCAGAAAAAGGGACAAATAACAACTGAGAGATTTGTTAATATAAGGTGTGGAGTGTAGAGTAATCTCGGCACCAAGCACCAAATCAGCTACCTACACTCTTAGAAAAAAGGTGCTATCTAGAAGAACCCTTTTTGGTTCCAGGTAGAACCCGTTTGAGTTCCATGTAGAACACTTTACACAGAGTGTTCTACATGGTACCCAAAAGAGTTATACCTCGAACCAAAAAATGGTTCTACTTGGAACCAAAAAGGCTTGTCCTATGGGGATAGCCGAAGAACCCTTTTGGAACCCTTTTTTCTAAGAGTGTATGTTAAGGCAGTAAAGACAGTTGCTGGTTCTGTAAGGGTGATATGTTGGTATCGTAAGAGGATTATTTATTTAATTAAAAAGGTTACGCAACACCCAATGCCCCTGTGTGAAAAAGTAATTGCACTCAATAACTGGTTGTGCCACCTTTAGCTGCAATGACTGCAACCAAATGCTTCCTGTAGTTGTTGATCAGTCTCTCACATCACTGTGGAGGAATTTCAGCCCACTCTTGCATGCAGAACTGCTTTAGCAACATTTATGGGATTTCATTCATGAACTGCTCGTTTCAAGTCTTGCCATAACATTCAATTGGGATTAGATCTGGACTTTGACTAGGCTATTCCAAAACTTCAAATTTGTTGCTTTTTAGCCACTTTCATGTCGACTTGATTGTGTGTTTGGGATCATCTTGCTGCATGACCCAGCTGCACTTCAGCTTCAGCTCACCGATGGATGGCCTGACCTCCTGTAGAATTCTCTGATACAGAGCATAATTAATGGTTCCTTCCATTAAGGCAACTTGTGCAGGTACTGGGGCAGCAAAGCATCCCCAAACCATCACACTATCACCAGCATGCTTGACTGTTCGTATGAGGTTCTTACTGTGGAATGCAGTGTTTGATTTTTGCCAAGTATAATGGGACCCATCTCATCCAAAAAGTTGACTCAAGTTTACCAAAAAGCACCTGGATGATCATCAAGATTCTTGGAAGAATGTTCTATAGACAGGTGATTCAAAAGTATAACTTTGTTTATGAAATAAATCTGTAATTGTTGTGTTATTTGTTCCCTCAGGTTCCCTTTCTCTAATATTAGGTTTTGGTTGAAGATCTGATAACATTTTGTATCAAAAATATGCAAAAGTAGAGAAAATTAGAAAGGGGCAAATATTTTTTCACAGTACTGTAGTTGATTTCACAACTAATTATTTTATTGGTGTCATTCACATAAAAATAGATAGGACAACAAGGGAGTTGTGTTGGGCACTCTTTTCAATTGAATGTTGGATCAATATGGATGTTATATGTTTCTGAGTCTAATCTGCTAGTTTGAATCCAGGGCTCAGTTTCCTCTGGATTATGTTATACTGTAAGAACAGTATAGCATAGGGACTTTTCTTCAACATTATCATTACAAGAAACCAAGCAGCTTCTTTTTCTCAGAGCGCAACCCAACACATGAAAGTTATCAAGATTGGTTGCATGGCAACACATATTGTGAAGTTAAGTGTACCCATATTGGTAAGAAAAACATCACCTCGTCATTGTCAGCTCACCCTAAAGTAAATGCTATGTCACTGTCTGTGGCAACCGTTTTAAAGTGAACGTGTTTCATATTAACAAACCATGTCCAATTGTAAAAGTCATCAATGAATGCTGGCATGTTACTTTATATTAGTGGTAAAGGTGTAAAAGGTCATATTATCTTTCCGGAGAAAAGGGACTTTGATTGGGTCTTGAAAGGCACCGCCATCATTGCTTGGAATCTCAGGCTCATTCTTTTGCCATTCATTGAGGAGCTGGTATATTATTTTACCTGGGAATGATTATACAGCACCTGTAATCAGTCTACTGCTAGTCCTGTTTGACTAGCCTGTTCCCACATCTCTATGTGCTTTAGCCAACTCCTCAGATAATCAATGTCATACAATACATCCATGCTGTATATACTGTTTGGCATGGTAACAATTGTCAGAGGGGTTAGCTAAAGGTACATACAGAACTAGCACCAGGCCAGTGGTGTTAGACAGCTCAATCATAGACATTCTACTAAGCTAACATATGGAATTGTTTTAAGATGGTCAAACAAAGGATAATTTAGCTATTTGACCCCTGTAGGTATACTTTTTTAAATAAAAACAATTTATTTGATGAAACATTGAAGTTGGCCTTACTGCTACACACATTGAACAGATTATTACATGGAAAAACAGATAGTAAAAAATAAATCGAAAGGAAAATTGTTTTGAAGTGTCTGTCCTATAGCTGAGATATATTATAAAGCTCAGGAAATTAATAATAAAATGTTTACAGTGGAATTACCCGTATACCTTTGAAGTGGAAATGCACTATTCACTTCCATAATGTTTTTCAGCCCGCTACCAGGTTACCTTCAGACGAGTCTCCTGACACTTGTGGGGTTCATAGAGCAAAAGGGAGAACACTCTCCTGTTCGTGAGAGTCTCATCTTTCCATAGAAGGGCCATAATAGTTTGTCTGCCACCTTCCACCGCAGATGCGGAAGACCAACATCGGCAGATGTGGTGGATTGAGACGCAGCCCATGCAAAGAAACAGATATCTCCAGCTAAAAGATAGAATCCTTAATTGAAACATTAACAAAGTGGCCACCCCACATCTGTTTTGGTAAAAAGCTGAGGGATGAGCCTGGAGAAATGTAGCCACTCAAATTCATAGACAGAGCTATCCATGAAATTCCATGAAATTTAAATTTTTGTCACACCCTGATCTGTTTCACCTGTCCTCGTTATTGTCTCCACTCCCTCCAGGTGTCGCTTGTTTTCCCCAGTGTATTTATCCCTGTGTTTCCTGTCTCTCTGTACCAGTGTATTTATCCCTGTGTTTCCTGTCTCTCTGTGCCAGTTTGTCTTGTTTTCCCCAGTGTATTTATCCCTGTGTTTCCTGTCTCTCTGTACCAGTGTATTTATCTCTGTGTTTCCTGTCTCTCCGTGTTCCTGTCTCTCTGTGCCAGTTTGTCTTGTTTTCCCCAGTGTATTTATCTCTGTGTTTCCTGTCTCTCTGTGCCAGTTTGTCTTGTTTTCCCCAGTGTATTTATCCCTGTGTTTCCTGTCTCTCTGTACCAGTGTATTTATCTCTGTGTTTCCTGTCTCTCTGTGCCAGTTTGTCTTGTTTTCCCCAGTGTATTTATCCCTGTGTTTCCTGTCTCTCTGTGCCTGTTTGTCTTGTTTTCCCCAGTGTATTTATCCCTGTGTTTCCTGTCTCTCTGTACCAGTGTATTTATCTCTGTGTTTCCTGTCTCTCTGTACCAGTGTATTTATCTCTGTGTTTCCTGTCTCTCTGTGCCAGTTTGTCTTGTTTTCCCCAGTGTATTTATCTCTGTGTTTCCTGTCTCTCTGTGCCTGTTTGTCTTGTTTTCCCCAGTGTATTTATCCCTGTATTTCCTGTCTCTCTGGGCCAGTTTGTCTTGTTTTCCCCAGTGTATTTATCCCTGTGTTTCCTGTCTCTCTGGGCCAGTTCGTCTTGAATGTCCAAGCCTACCAGCGGTTTTCCCATTTTCCTGCTTTGCCTTTTCTCCTTTTTCTAGTCCTCCTGGTTTTGACCCTTGCCTGTTTCTGGACTCTGTACCCGCTGCCTGACCATTCTGCCTGCCCTGACCTCGAACCTGCCTGGCACTCTGTACCTCATGGACTCTGATCTGGTTATGATCTCATGCCTGTCCCGACCATTCTCTTGCCTATTCCCTTTGGATTTATTAAACATCTTAAACTGCGTACTGCGTACTGCGTAGGCCTACAGTATGTGTGAGTGTGCATATATGTGTGTGTGTGTCTGTGTGTATGTTTGCATGTGTTCACGCACGTATATGCGTCTGTCTGTGTGTCTACAGTGTGTGTGTGTGTGTGTGTGTGTGTGTGTGTGTGTGTGTGTGTGTGTGTGTGGGTGTGTGTGTGTGTGTGTGTTGGTATAGAGACCAAACCAATCCCATCTGGCTTGTCTTGCTGAATAGTTTGGTGATAGAGCAGTTAGGCCTAAGCCAAATGACTTCTGGCTGTCTCAGGGTGCATCCCAAATGGCACCCTATTCCCTATATAGTGCCCTGTGGGTCCTGGTCAAAAGTAGTGCACTATGTAAGGAATAGGGTGCAATTGAGGATGCAGCCTTTAGTCTGGCGGATGGCTAATGCTCAAATCTGTATGGGCCACTGTATAGCTGGAAAAACCTTCCTTTGTATTTCATCATCCCAGTGAAAACTTGGCCTGGACCCCCGGTGTGTTTCCCAACAACATGTTTCTTTCACTGTCGGGCCCTGTCCGCTGAGGAGACCAGGGGAGAGCCACGTGAGGGAGACCTGAGCTATGTGTCTGTGTCTGTGTGGGTGGATAGGTGTGTGTGTGTGGGTGGGTGGGTGGAAGTGTGGGCATATGTTTGTAAACATCCTGTAAATATTCGTGGCTTTTTCTGTTGTTTTCTATTTTAATATGTGATTTTGTCAATGTAATTTTACTGCTGCAAAATCAATTGCCTCTTGAGGACATTCAAGTTTTCTGAATCTGAATACAATTGTGTGTGTTACATGTGTGTACGTGTGTGTGTGTGTAATTCTGTGTTTCTGTGTGTTTCTCTGATTGCATTTTAAACTGTGTTCTGTAGGTGTATGTACATGTATACACTCCATCAGTAGGGCTGCACTAATGACTAGCTTGTAACAGTACATGTAGAGGCCAACAAACAACAAATCCACTGTTGACACGGTCTGTTTTCTCCACACCCCACTGTTGACACAGTCTGTTTTCTCCACACCCCACTGTTGACACAGTCTGTTTTCTCCACACCCCACTGTTGACACGGCCTGTTTTCCTCACACCCCACTGTTGACACGGCCTGTTTTCCCCACACCCCACTGTTGACACGGCCTGTTTTCCCCACACCCCACTGTTGACACAGTCTGTTTTCCTCACACCCCATTGTTGACACGGTCTGTTTTCCCCACACCCCACTGTTGACACGGTCTGTTTTCCTCACACCCCACTGTTGACACGGTCTGTTTTCCTCACACCCCACTGTTGACACGGCCTGTTTTCCCCACACCCCACTGTTGACACGGTCTGTTTTCCTCACACCCACTGTTGACACGGCCTGTTTTCCTCACACCCCACTGTTGACACGGTCTGTTTTCCTCACACCCCACTGTTGACACGGTCTGTTTTCCTCACACCCCACTGTTGACACGGTCTGTTTTCCTCACACCCCACTGTTGACACGGCCTGTTTTCCTCACACCCCACTGTTGACACGGTCTGTTTTCCTCACACCCCACTGTTGACACGGTCTGTTTTCCCTCACACCCCACTGTTGACACGGTCTGTTTTTCCCACACCCCACTGTTGACCACGGCCTGTTTCCTCACACCCCTCTGTGACACGGTCTGTTTTCCCCACACCCCACTGTTGACACGGCCTGTTTTCTCCACACCCCACTGTTGACACGGCCTGTTTTCCTCACACCCCTCTGTTGACACGGTCTGTTTTCCCACACCCACTGTTGACACGGCCTGTTTTCTCCACACCCCACTGTTGACACGGCCTGTTTTCCTCACACCCCTCTGTTGACACGGTCTGTTTTCTCCACACCCCACTGTTGACACGGTCTGTTTTCCCCACACCCCTCTGTTGACACGGCCTGTTTTCCCCACACCCCACTGTTGACACGGCCTGTTTTCCTCACACCCCTCTGTTGACACGGTCTGTTTTCTCCACACCCCACTGTTGACACGGTCTGTTTTCTCCACACCCCACTGTGACACGGCCTGTTTTTCCACACCCCACTGTTGACACGGCCTGTTTTCCTCACACCCCTCTGTTGACACGGTCTGTTTTCTCCACACCCCACTGTTGACACGGTCTGTTTTCCCCACACCCCTCTGTTGACACGGCCTGTTTTCTCCACACCCCACTGTTGACACGGCCTGTTTTTTC